>NW_008338998.1:5935405-5939688 GCF_000622305.1 Nannospalax galili
TCAACTATACACCCACTTCCCAGGTAGCACCCTCCCATAGCCTCCCTCCTCCCACTAGAGCCCTTATACTCTGATATCCCTGCTACTGTCTGCTGTGTTGTCAGCAACCCCAGCCATTCCCCACTACTTTCCCTTCTGGTGAATCTAGTCAGCCCATCTAGAGGTCTTTAGGTTTTAGGAAGGACAGCTGTTCTTCATCTAGCAGCAATCAGTTGTCAATATTCCTTTAGATAAGATTGGGGACTGCTGTTCATTTTCCCAGTTCTATGCTGGGTTACTATCTTGGAGTCCCTTTGACCATCCTGACCAACAACTCAAAAGAAGGTCTCTCCTATCTGGTATTGTTGCTTGTTATGTAGCCTTTAGCTATACATATGGACTCTTAAGAAATTATATTGGCCCCTTTAATCTTTGGTTATACTTTCCTTTTGGGTGTTTAAGGCCACACAATTGGCCTAGATAAACCAATTTATTTTACTCTTAAGGTTGTTTGAGGATTTGTTCCTGAGTGGTCATGTGGGCTTGGGAGGAGACCCTGGCTCCTTCTTTTACCAGTTCTGCCTATGTGAAGATAAGTCAAAGGTCCTGCTCAACCACGGTTGGCTTCACTTGGAAGCATGGAGGAAATGATTCCTCTGTGTTGACCCTCCTCTTTGTAGACTGGACACTGGTTCAAGTCCATCTAGTAGGGTCTCCTCGGCCTCCTTGATCAAGAGGACTGGTGACCCATCACAATTACAGGACATTTGGAGAGATGCTCGTAGTCCCCTGGAACTAGTCGACCTAGGAGGGCAAGGAGCAAAAACTGTCCTTTATGTCCCTCTGACCAAATTAGTATAGGCCTCAAAGTATGTCTCTTAAACATCCAAGAAGGTTAGTTCCACCAGTCTGGTACTTTTAATTACATGTAGATAAATCTTGGGAAAAGACCAATTGTTCTCAGATAAACCTTACCTAGACAAATATTTCTTGATCTGCTATGTATAATTTGTCAGTAGGTTGTAGGAGTAATATGGTTCCCTCTGGTTTTCAAAACTAGCTAGGCATTATTTATCTCTCACATTGTCTCACCCCTACATCATAGTTTTCCCACTTACAGTGCCCCCATTTCCCACATTTCTCCCTTAATAATACCCTTCTCCTATGGTCCTACCTCTCTCAAGCTCCTTCTTTCCCTTTATCCCTAGGTTCCTTGTATACCCTTCCCTCCCCGCTCCCTTAAACTAACCCAATTTTTTTTTTAAGTCTTTTTTTGAGACAGGGTCTCCCAGTAGCCCAAGCTGTCCTGGAACTCACTATGTAGACCAGGCTGGCCTTGAACTCACAGAGATCTGCCTTACTCTGCCTCCCTAGTGCTGGGATTAAAGGCGTGCGTGTGTCACCACGCCCAGCTAAACTAACCCAATTTTTATCCATATCTCCCTTATTAAGGCCTGTTTCCTACTGTTCTCTTTCAGGTTCTTTCTGTTCCTTTACCTCCCTGTAGTTATGTCTGGATACATGCTCACTTATCAGGGTTTGGTTCTAGGATCCACATATGAGGGGGAACATATGTCAATTTTTTTTCTGAGTCTGTGTTACTTCACCTAGTATAAAAGTTTCTTGTTCCATCCATTTACCTGCAAATTTCATGATTTTACTGCTGAGGAAAACTCCATCATATAAATGAACCACATTTTCATTATCCACTCATCAATTGAGGCACACTTAGGTTACTTCAATCTCTTAGCTATTGTCAAAAGAGCAGCAACAAACATGGATGTACGAGTGTCTCTGGAATAGGATGAGTTCTTTGGGTATATGCCAAGGAGCAGTGTAACTGGGTCAAATCGTAGGTTCATTTGTAGGGATTTTTTTTGGTCTTTTTGAGACTGGGTCTCCTTGCAGCCCCAGCTGTCATGGAACTCACTATGTAGACCATGCTGTCCTTGAACTCACAGAGATCTGCCTGTCTCTGCCTCCTGAGTGCTGGGATTAAAGGCGTGAATGGAATCTTAAAGTGGTTTTAATTTTCATTTCCCTAATTATTAGTGATGTTGAACATCTTTTAAGATGCTTTACAGCCATCTTTACTTCTTCTTTTAAGGACTCTCTGTTCAGCTCCTTAGCCTCTTTTAATTGAGTTACTTTTTGTCTTGATTCTCTGTTTTTTGAGTTCGTTATATATTCTGGATATTAAACCTCTGTCAGATGTGTCACTGGTGAAGATTTTCTCCCATTTTGTGGGTTTTCTGTTCACTTCCCTGGCTGCTTCCTTTGAGGTACAGAAGCTTTTTAGTTTAATGAGGCCCCGTTTGTTAATTCTTGCCCTAGTTTCCTGAGCAATTGATGTCCGGTTTAGGAAATTGTTTCCTACACCTATGTCTTGTAGGTTTTTGCCAATGTTTTCTCTAACAGTTTCAGAGTTTCAGGCTTTACATTGAGGTCTTTGATCCATTTGGAATTGACTCTCGTGCAAGGTGAAAGATAGGGATTTAGTTTCATTCTTCTACAGGTGGAGATCCAGTTTTGCCAGCAACATTTGCTGAACATTCGGTCTTTCCTCCAATGAATATTCTTGGCCCCTTTATCAAATATCAGGTGACTGAAATTGCATGTACTCATATTTGGGTCTTCAATTTTGTTCCATTGATCTATGGGTCTATTTTTGTGCCAGTACCATGTTGTTTTTATGACTATATCTCTGTAATACAGCTTAAAATCTGGTATTGTAATCACCCTGGCATTGCTCTTAGTGATCAGGTTTGTTTTGGCTATCTGAGGTCTTTTGTGTTTCCATATGAATCGTAGGATGATTTTTTCCAATTCTGTGAAAAATGTGATGGGGATTTTGATTGGCATTGCATTGAATCTATAAATGACTTTTGGTAGGATGGTCATTTTCACAATATTAATTCTTCCAATCCATGAGCATGGGAGGTCCTTCCATCTTCTGATGTCTTCCTCAATCCCTTTCTTTAAAGATTTCATATTTTTGTTGTAGAACTCTTTAATGTCTTTGGTCAGGTTTATTCCAAGATATATATATATATATATATTTTACAGCTATTGTGAAGGGGAGTGTTTTCTTGTGCTCTTTCTCTGATTGCTTGTTATTGATATGTAGAAAGGCTACAGACTTTTGTAGGTTAATTTTGTAACCTGCAACTTTACTGAATGTGTTAATAATTTCTAGGAGTTTTCCGGTAGAATTTTTGGTGTCTCTTAGGTATAATATCATATCATCTGCAAAAAAAAGTGATAATTTGATCTCTTCCAATTATTACTCCTTTAATTTCCTGCTCTTGTCTTATTGCTCTTACAAGAGTTTCAAGCACTATGTTAAAGAGAAGTGGAGATAGTGGACAGCCTTGTCTGGTTCCTGATTTCAAGGGGAATGCTTCCAGTTTTTCTCCATTTAGAATGATGTTGGCTGTGGGTTTGTTATATATGGCTTTAATTATGTTGAGGTATGTTCCCTCCAGTCCATTTCTCTCTAGGACTTTGAACATAAATGCATGTTGAATTTTGTCAAAAGCCTTCTCTGCATCTATTGAGATAACAATGTGGTTCCTGTCTTTGAGCCCATTTATATGATTTATGATGTTTATTGACTTATGTATATTGAACCATCCCTGCATCTCTGGGATAAAGCTGATTTGATCATGGTGGATGATCTTTTTGATGTGTGTCTGTATGCGGTTTGCAAGTATCTTGTTGAGAATTTTTTCATCTACATTCATTAGGTTGTATCTTTACCTGGCTTTGGTATTAGAGTGATGCTGGCTTCATAGAAGGAATTTGGAAGTTCTCCCTCCATTTCTATCTTTTTGAATAAATTAAGTAGTATTGGATGTAAATCTTCTTTAAGTGTGTGGTAGAATTCTGCTGTAAATCCATTTGATATATGGTATTGTTTAATTCAGGTCTCTCTGTTAACTCTCTGCCCTGTTGACCTATCTAATAGAGACAGTGGGGTATTGAAGTCCCCTACTATTAATGAGTTTGGATTAATCTGGGTCTTAAAATCCTGTGGTACTGTTTTTATGCAGTTGGGTGCACCAGAGTTTGGTGAATATATTTTCATGATTGTAATATCTTCTTGATTCATTGTTCCTTTGATCAGAATGAAATGGCCCTCTTTGTCTCTTCTGATCAGTTTTAGTTTAAAGTCTATTTTGTCAGTTATTAGAATTAGTACACCTGCTTTTTTTTTAGTGCCATTTTCTTGGTATATTTTTTTCCATCCTTTCACTTTAAGATAGTGTCTGTCCTTGAAAGTGAGATGAGTTTCTTGCAGACAA
>NW_008338998.1:5940781-5966233 GCF_000622305.1 Nannospalax galili
TTCTTTTGTAGTTTCTGATTCTTGTGTGAGACTCAAGCCTTCAAGTTTAGGTCTGCTTCTTTTTGTGAATATTATGTGTTTTCTTGGTTTACTTTTTGGGCATAAAAAGCTGTTTCCTCTAAGCTTCCGGTTCTCTCTTTTGATTTTATATTGGAGTGGCCAAATTGCTTTTGTCTTCAGGAGTTCCCAGAGGCCCAAGTCAGATGAGGATCAGATGCTCTCAGGCTTTCTCCTGAGGTCTGGATCCCTCCAGGAAAGATTTTGGCCTCAGGAATTTGGGAATTGGACTGGCCTGGGAGCTGGGCCCAGGAAAGGTGCTCGTCTAGGGCAGCTGGTGGCCGTGCTACCCAGAGATGCAAAGAAAGATGGGGGCAGGAAGCGGCCCCATGGGCTCCTGAGGATTGCACTGAGGAGCTGGGTTGGTCTGGATGCAAAGGATCAGGAAGAGGAAAGTTGTGCCCAGGAAAGAGGCTGTCGGGTTGTGCAGGCCCAGGAAAGTAGAGGGAGGTGAGGGTGGGGCCAGGCCCAGGGTGCTCCTGGGGACCCGAGAAGGAACTGAGTTGGTCTGGATGCAAAGGATCAGGAAGCAGTGGTGGTTCTCCAGGTGTCTGGGGCACCAAGAGAAGAAATGGGACAGGACCCAGTCTAGGAGGAGAGACCGGTGGGGGAGATGGGAGGGTGAATAAGGCTGGGGGAGTCAAGGTGCAGAGGGCACGATGGACTTACCCTGGAGAGAGAGGCCTACGGGTCAGAGAAAGTGACAGAGGGTTTCTTAACTAACTTGGAGCTTGCCAAGCAGGCTAGGCTGGCTAGTCAGCAAGCTCCAAGGATCTCCTGTGTCAGCCTCCCTAGTGCTGGAATTACAAACTCTTGCCACTATGCCCAGCTTTTTTGTGTGGGTTCTCAGGGTTGAATTTAGGACCTCATGTCTGCACAGCAGGCACTGTAAGGACGCAGCTACCTCCCTAGCCCCAAAATCAAGATTGTTATTGAGACTTTCATTCAAGCTAGGCATGGGAAAAGAAAAAGAAAAAACACAGCAAATTCTCTGAGTGCCAGGAGTAGGTAAGCCAATAACAAGAGATGTAGGTCAAGGGAATTGGAGGGGCCTCTAGACAAAGAGAAGCTGAATTCACACTCACGGTGTTCCCTCATCCTGGTCCTTCCAAGTCCACCTCCTCTCCTGCTGGCTTAGTAAAACCAGGTGAGATTGGAAAAGGAGAAATTCATTCATTTTTTTTTTGTCTTTCATTAAGAAAATATTTATTATTCCTAGTACATCCCAGCACTGGATGGACAAATCATGTCTACTTTCATAAATCTAGAGATCAATGGGAGATTCAAACCACAAATCAATAAATGAAGAAAATATATATTTACAAGTGCGCGAAAGTGTTATAAGGGAAGTGAGTGGGGTTCAGTACTAGGTTAACAGGGCGCTTCCTTAGATGATGTGGCAGTGATGGTTCCTCTGAGAAAGTGCCTTAGACAAATTTATTTTGGGGTTACATTCCAAATATGTTCTCTTTTTCTGCCAAAAGTACTCTTTAAATTTAAATTTTATTGTTTTGTTTGTTTATTGGAGACTGGGTCTCCTCTAGCACAGGTTGGCCTCCAACTCACTATATAGCCAAGGATGACCTAGAACTTCTGATCCTTCTGTCTTTACTTCCCAAGGACTGGAATTACAAGCATGCACCACATCCCGATTTTACAGAGCTGGGGATCAAACCTGGGGCTTCCTGCGTGCTGAACAAGCACTCTACCAACTGAGCTACATCCTCAGCCCCAGAAGCACTCACTCCTTAGTCTTTGAGAATTAAGCCTTCCCCCATGTGTAGTACTGTATGCAATGGCATACTCCTCTGATTGGCCGAAACAAACCTAGCCCCACAGCCTTGCAGTTAGTGTCTTGTTCCCAAAGGGATGAGTTCAGACATGGATATAAGGTGTGATTAAAACCATGAGAGGGTTGGAGAGATAATCAGTAAAGTACTTGCCATGCACACATGAGGACCTGAGTTCAATCCCAGAGCCTGTTTTTTTTTTTAAAAGCCAGGCAAGGTGACACGCACTTGTAATCCCAGCACTGGGGAAGTGGAGACAGGAGGATCCCTAGGGGTCACTAGCCAGCCAGACTAGCCATAAGAGACCTTTTCTCAAAAAATAAAGTGGATATCTCCTGAGGATTGACACCCAAGGTTACCCCCTGGCACACACATGTATGCATGAGTACCCATAATACATGTGCACCACATAAACACACACACACACACACACACACACACACACACACACACAAAAACAAAACAAAAAAACCTGTGTGTGTGCACATGTACGGGCAATGAGGGAATGAATCCGTGGACTTCAGAAGCTGCTGCCATCAGAATCCCTTTTTGTTCCTCTGGAGATTATCTTGAGAGCATGTGACCCTGGGTGTGTGTGCAGTTAACCATGGGGAAAAAACCCGTGCTATACCAAAGATGAGAAAGGGGGGTCCTTGGAAACATGAACTAAACCTTTCTGGAAGCCAGTCTATTTCAAGACTCTTAAGACAGAAGTCATTAGATTCCTTTAATATTTAGGGTATTTCAAGTGGGAATTTCTCACTTTCAGTCAAGACAAAATAATCACAACTGCTAAAGAAATGACATTTCAGCTAAAGCCTGAGAAAGAGAAAACCAGGACATAAGAGGAAGTAGGGACATTTCAGGCATGAAACCCAGCCCTGAAAAAGTTCTGCAGAGAAAAATCTTAGCATGTCAAGGAACTGAGAAGAGGTCTCTCTGTGGGAAGCCTGAGGAGAGAGTGAGCTAAGGCCAGATCTGCAGGCTGGGGCCTTATCCTGCCTTGTGGGCCCTGGGAAGGACTGCAGTGTCTCTTCCTGTTGCTGTAATAAAATACCCCCACAAAAGCAACTCAAGGGGGAAAAGGTTTGTTTTGGCTCACTGTTCAAGGTATAGTCCATCATAAGGGGGAGTCAAGGCAATAGGAGCTTGAAGCAGCTGCTCATATTGTGTCCAGGAAAAGTCAGCAGTGAATACTTCCAGCTGCTCAGCTCCCTTTCTCCACTTACACAGCCCAGGATTCCAACCAGGGAATAGCGCCACCCACAGTGGATAGGCCTTCCCATCTGAATTAACATAATCAGTATTATCTCCCACAGGCATGCCCAGGGTCCATCTCACAAGAGTCTCTAGATTCTGTTAAATTGGTGGTTAACACTAACCATCACACTGGGTTTTATTCCTTTTTTCTTTCTTTTCTTTTTTTTTTTTTTTTTTTTTTTTTTTTTTTGTGTGTGTGTGTGTGTGTGTGTGTGTGTATGGAAGCGGTGAGGGTTGGGCATCTGTGCGCCTGCATGTGGAGACCAGAAGTCAACCTGGGGTCTCTCACTGAACCTAGAGCTAGTTGATTCAGCTAGACTAACTGGCCAGCAAGCCCCCAAATCCTCTAGTCTCTACCTCCCCAGCACTGGGATTATAGGCATGTACTGTCACACCCAGGTTTTAGGTGGATGCTGGGGATCCAATTCAGGTCCTCATACTTGCACAGAAGCCCTTTACTGACTAAACCATCTC
This sequence comes from Nannospalax galili, assembly GCF_000622305.1. Lineage (NCBI taxonomy): Eukaryota > Metazoa > Chordata > Mammalia > Rodentia > Spalacidae > Nannospalax > Nannospalax galili. The sequence continues at coordinate 5,944,363 of NW_008338998.1, forward strand.
CCCATCCCTATTTGGGTTTTATTCTAAGAGAATGGAAAGTATCATACCAAATCACCTTTTATAACAATCTGATTAAAATAGAGAATGAACTGAGGTTGTCTAAACGAGAGAAGGTTGTTTGAATAAGATTATGATACTAGGAATGGAGCTTAATAAGAATCTGTATGGTTTTATAGTCATTTTTTTCTTTCTTTTTTTTTTGCGGTGGTGGTTGATTGCTTAGTTGGAATTTTTATTATTTGTTTTTGTTGTTGTTGTTGTTTTCAAGACTGTCTCATATAGCCCAGGGTGGCCTTGAACTCTCTATAACCAAGGATGACCTTGAACTCCCAATCCTCCAGGCCCTACCTCCCAAATGCTGGGATTACAGGTGCATGTCACCACACCTGCTTTATGCAATGCTAGGGATGGAACCCAAGACCTTGTATGTGCTCGTTAGCAGTCTACCAAGTGAACTACACCCCAGCCCAGTTCATACACTTCTCTAGGCTTCAAATTCCCCATCTGCATAGTGAAGCCAGATTTACAGATCTCTAGGGGCTTTCCAGTTTAATGTTTCCTAATTCTCAAAGGGAACATATTAATGGGAAAATGGAAAGATGGAAGTTGAGAAGTCCAGCTATGACCAAAAGGAAGGATGGAAAATTGGGACAGAAATGACAATGGGCTCAAAATGAGGTCCTTGGATTCTGGGGTCATCCCAGACAATACTTAGTTACAGAGTATAGAATTTTTTGCCCTGGTTACACATATTATTGTTTTCATTTTATTTAATTTGTGGGTTCAGTTGTTAATATTAAAAACATCCTAATTTACAAAAATGTATCAGTATCAGTAGTTCAAAAATAGTCATGATAAAGCTAACAATGTAAATACTATACCTTAGGATAACATCTTAATTGCAAAGAGAAAACAAACTTTAGGATAGATAAAGGTAGATAAGGAGCATACACTAGCAGTAAGAACTTGACCATGATCATATGCACACTCACAATGTCAGCCTATAACTTGGGCAGAAGAATCTAAAAACCAGATTGCATTGGATGGTAATGGATTTACCCCTCAACCTCCAGGGTGATAGCTGCTATAAAAATGTTTTCCTGAAATAGCGGGAAGCCATGTAAGCTTCAAAGTCATTTTCCAACAAAGTACAACACTCCTCTGACAGAACAATAAAGTTCTTCCAGAATAAGTGCAAACATGGCAACAGCTACCCAACACAAAACTGATCAATCTGTGGCTAAAGGCAATGGAGAAACTAATACTATTGAGATATCATGACATAGGTATATGCTATCCACCACCAAGAAGCTCATGAAACCACCTACCAAGGTAATGACAAATACTATGTTTGGAGAGAAAGCAGAAGTTCTAGAAAATAATTCCTTATCATGGAACATTGGTGTGTTATATAATATCAGGGCTGGGAGAAGGGTAATATTATACAGGATAGCCCTAACTTCTGATCCTCCCCTTTCTGAGTACTAGGATTACAGACATGCAGCACCATGACTGATTTATGTGGTACTAGGGATGGAACCCAGGACTTCATGTATGCTAGGCAAGTACTCTACCAACTGACGAACATTCCCAGTCTCTTCTTCAAGACTGTTATATAAAAAAAAAAGCTTTACCATGATAAAATATTCATGTCATACATACATGTTTGTGTGATTCACTTACAGTATACAAGTTGATTATTTTGCTATATTATTGATTTTTTTAATTATGGTAAAATATAAAATATAAATAACATAATTTTTCTGTGTACTATGGCATAAATTATATCTACAGGGTAAGGTCACCATTACCACTATCTTCAAGGTTCATTTTTTTCACAAACTAAGACAGAATTTACCTGGGTATAGATCACTGAAAATCCATGCTCTAAGTGCAAATGTTTTTCACTTGGCAAACATTCTGTGAACCTCCTATAAAGTGCTAAAGTACATTGGCATCAGTTTTGACAAACCTCCACCCCTGTGTATTGAGGAAGGCATTGCTAGTTACCTCATGAGGGCCTGTCTGCACACAAACCTATTCACAGCTTCTCTCAAAGGGACCAACTGACTGTCAGCAACTCACCTTTTGATCTTGCTTTTGTTTTAAAAACTGTCCCCATGAAGCAGTCTTTCAGATGCAGTTGAGATACAGGATGTTTATTTGGGAATAAGCTTCAGATCAACAGTTGTTGAAGGGAGAAAAAGGAAGCAAGAAGGCAGAGGATAGAAAATATTTCAGCAAAATGATAGCAGTAAGTGCTGGAAAGATGGCTCAGCAGTTAAGAACCTGTATTGTTCATGTGGAAGACCCCAGTCAGGTCCCCAGCACTCATGTCAGGTGATTCAGAATGAACTGTAGCTCCAGCTAAAGGGAAGCTGAGGTCCTCTTCTGGCCTCTGCAGGTACCTGCATTTACATGCATATACCCACACCACACAGACACACATATACACAGAATTTAAAATAAGTCTTTTTTAAAATGATAGCAGGAAAATCCCCAAATTGAGTGAGAAAGATGCCCATCCAAGTACAAGGAGCATTTAGAACACCAAATAGACAAGACCAGAAAAAAAAAGTCTAGTTAAAATACTAAATACACAGAGCAAAAGGAAAACATATTGAAAGTTGCACAAGAGAAACACCAAGTCACATATGAAGAAGGCAAGCCCATCAGAATAACCTGATCTCTCAGTAGAAACCTTAAAAGCCAGGAGGGCTGGAATAATGTGTTTCAAGCACTGAAAGATAACAACTGCCAACTCACACTATTATACCCAGCAAAACTACATCATAATTAAAAAATACAGAATAACTTTCTGTAATAAGATTGGGCAGACAGAGAACAAAGACTGAGAGAAACTGAGCTATATACAACCCAACAAAGTCCTCAGGCAACCCTCCCCACCTTCAAGCTATGCCTGCAGGGATAACTCTTTAAACCTTTATGTGATCTCATTAGTCAATCATTGAATATCATTGACTGTCCCTTGGGCAAGGATGTTTCCTCAGCCAAGGCAAAAGGGGTGAGTGTTGAGATCCATCTTACTAGTGGCTTTCCCAACAGCAAGAGGAATTTGACCTCCAGCCCTGAAGGAAGATATGGAACGTGCTTGCTTCACTTCAGAGCCCATTTCTTTCATTGCCTTTCTCAGGGCTCTTTCTTTGTATATGCTCTAGGATCAGCTTCTATAGGGTTCCTTAGAGGCTTAGGAGAAGAAGGTTCTAGAGATGATCTATAGCCCCTGTAACTGCAGGTCTCCAGGAGGCAACTTATACCCATTGTTTCCCACCTCTACAATTTGTTCTAGATTCCTCTCTGTGGCAAAACTCTTTTCTCTTGGTGTAACATGACCTTAGCCATCATGAAGGAATATAGCTGTGGTGACTTACCGAATACTTTGGCCTTCAGTCATAGCAATTAAATAAGCAGAACACAACTTGTTATATTAACTTTTCCTGGGGTAGGAAAAGTTTTTATCCAAGATGGGGCATAGACGACAGACCAAAGCAATGATTCTACCAAAGTCTTACTTGAGTTTATTGAGGTTACTTAAAAGAGTATTGGTGAGGGGTTACTTACAGGAACGTTAGTGACCCCAAAACAGGTACATAGCCACAAAATCCCACCCCATCTCAGATAATGCCATCATGGAAGCTGCTTCATGGAGTTCCCCTTTTCAGTCAACCTTCCATTTCCTATCTACCCTAGCATCTCCCTAGCACCTTTGCAGTTAAGGGAGTGTCTTAGCTACTCTTCCTATTGCTGTGAGAAAATACCCTGAAAAAGCAACTTGAGAAAGAAAGAGGTTAATTTTGGTTCAGTGTTCAATGGTTCAGTCCATCATGGCAAGGAAGTAAAAGTGGCAGAAACTTGGAGCAACTGGTCATATTACATCCACAGTCAAGAAGTAGAAAATGATGACTGCATGTATCCTGCTCAACTCCCTTTCCCCATTTATACAGTTCAAGTTCCCATCCAGGGAGTGGTGCCATCCACAGTGGGCAGGTCTTCCCACCTCAATTAGTGTAGTCAAGATAATCCCCGACAAGCATGCCCATCTCCCAGGTGCTTCTAGATCCTGTCAAGCTGACAATTAACACTAACCATATGGGACTGAAGGAATGGCTGGACTCCTGGGTGAGTGTCCTATGACCACTCCCTTTTTCCTTTCAGAGAGTGTTAATAGCTTCATTGCCATTCTCATAGACTTAGCTATTACTGTATTGATCTGCTCAATTAGTTGCCATGGCTCCCAAGCCAAGGCAATCTTAACTCCAAAATGGCCATGGTATGATCATGTTATGCCTAAAGGAAAAAGGCGATACTACAACACAACGGATAATAGCTATGTCTATGGTTATGGTAGTGAAGCTGTTAACATTCCCTCCTGACCCTCACCTGAGAGTCCAGCCATCATTTCCCCCTACCCTAGCTGCACATGGTGGTGAGGGCTAGTGGAGTATATAGGAGGTAAATAAATGGTTGACTCGAGTTTGAGACTCTTGAGTATGACATTCTTAGGGTGTGACTTTTCACAGTTACCTTTAAGTCATCCAGTTATTCCTCCAAGTAATCCCAATAAAGTCATTGGTTCATCAAGCTGGAGTTCAATGAAATCCTTCCTTTGGCCTATCAGTGCCCTCTTTTTCTCTGGGATGAATAGTCGTTTCTTTAAGTCTCCCCAGGAAAAGCCACACAAGGCTCTCACTCAGCTACCACATCAGTTGGCTTACCTGGCTTCCACTTGACTCTCCCTACTGCTTTGACTTGCCCAGTGCTAGGGGTATACGAACCACCACTTATATCCAACTACACTTCCAAGGACTAGGGAAATGACTACCAAGTGGGTTCATGGTATCTGTGGACCAGACCTGAGCCAGGTTCTACTTGTCACCCAGCTCTCATGCACCTCCAGTCTGAGATAAGGCCCACAACAATGTTTTAAGACTCCAGGTGTCAGTGTCACTCTTCCCTCAGTCAAACAGTCCTATAAAAGATTGGGGCTTCACTTTCCCCCATATAAAGTTGTCAGAGTGAATGACCTGGTGTCCCTTTGAGGAAGAAATGGGAGATTCCCCTGGGAATCTGCACTCTCTTTCAATTGTTGGATTTTCAGGCTAAAAACTAACTCAGGTCCAGAAACTGGACAAGGAATCATGAATTCTATTGGGTCCTGATCATCCACTTATGATTTCTCCCTAGTGCAGCCAACTATTTCGTTCCTAAGGTCACTGAGTTTCACCAACTACTTCTACAACAATCTATGAGTTAGGCCCTCTTGCGTGCCATTTAAGTTTATTCTTCAGTACAGTAATTGCACCTACCTGTCTCCTAACAGGTAAGTGTTGCTCCTGGCCTCTACTGCTGGGGATTCTGTGTTCCCCATTGCTATCTGTGAACAGTTCTGTAAAGCATCTCCTACTGTCAGAGTACAGGCACCCACTGAACTTTCCCAGCTTTTATTCAGCACTTCTTTATTCCTGTGATCACTGCTGTGTCCCCTTGACTTTCCCATAAGACATAGTCACCCTTATGTATCACAGCCATCCTCACAAGCCCTCTTTGCTGAGCTAGTTCCATGATCCCTCTCTCACCATCTATCATAGAAATCCTGTCATTTCTTCTCCAGGTGATGTGAATGACCACTCTTTCCAGGTTTCTAGGCCATCCTAGAAAAATTTTCACTATTTTCTGAGGGTCCTTCCAAGGGTATTAAAATACTATATCTGAGGAGACATGCCTCTCTCACATCAATAACTCCCTTTCATTAAATTGATACTCTGTCTTCATTAGTCCACTTCTTTATAATCCAGTCCTCTCCTGGGTCCTACTTATATTAGCTAAATAGGTCCTGAACAATTTTTTCCTAGTGTAAGTTCTTCCTTCCTAGGCAAACCCAGCATGTATCAGCTTATGGTATGACTTAGCCCTAGTTCCTATTCTAATAAACAGGAAAGGAGTTGAGGATCGGTTCTATGGGGAAATGACACAATGGTCTTACAGGGAGAATAACACCTTAAGGCGAGAGGGGAACACCAGTCCTTAGGAGGGACAATAGATTCAAAGAGATTCAGTTTCTTAGCATCAACCCAGATGTCTTCTTCCTAATTCTCAGCATCTCATTCTTTTCCAACCCAGGAATATAAGTTACTTTTCTTGCTGTGACAGAATATCTAACAATAGCAGCTTAAGGAAGGGAGGGTTTATTTTGGTTCACAGTTTGGGGGTTCAGTCCATTATGGTGAGGAAGGCCTTATAGCGGGAGTGTGAGACAGCTGTTCACATTGAATCCAGTCAGGAAACAGATTAAAGTTGGTAGTTAGCTCACTTTTTCTTTGTTATTTAGTCTGGCACCCCAACTTATGGAATGGTGCTGCTCATGGGATGGGTCTCCCCTCCTTAGTTAACTTAATCTAGAAACTCCCTCACAGGCAGGCTCAGAGACTTGCCTCTTTTGTGATTCTAGATCCCAAGCCTTAACCTTGTAATAGCAGACCAGCCTTGCTGGGGAGTTCAATCACTATAACACTCTTGAGCCTGACCCCTTCAGCTTTCTCTCCCGTTGAAGGACACGTAAATTTCACATCTTACCAAAGAGACCCTCTGGATCTCACACTAAGACTTTACTTACCAACTAGTCATCATTAGCTTTTCACTATCTTTTATAAGTTTGGTAGTAGCCGACAAAGCCATTGTCCTTAGAGTTACTGTGGTGGTTTGAATGAAAATGTCCCCCATAGGCTCCAAGTGTTTGGACATTTTGTCCCCAGATGATGGTACTGTTTTGGGAGGTTTTAGAAGGTGTGGCTATCCTGGAGGAAGCACGTCACTGAGGGATGATCTTACAGAGTTCTTAAGCCTTGCCAGATCTCCAGTCGCCCTCTTGCTTCCTGTGCCTGCTGGAAGATGTAGAGCTTAGCTTCTGCTCCTCTTCTCCAGCCACCTCTGCCACCATGCCTCCCCGCCAAGGTGGACTGTAATTCCCCAGGAACCATAAGTTCAAATAAATTCTTCCTTCATTAAATTGCTTGGGTCAGTGTTTCTATCACAGCAACAGGAAAGCGACTAATACAGTTACCATTTCCCACCTATTTCTCAAAAGTCTAACCCATTTCATGACCTTTCACATGTGCACCACCCCAGTTCACCACTGGTAAAAGTTCTAGCAATCCCAATACCGCATAGACAGGATTCAATAGACAGCCCAGACTGTCTGCAGTCCACCTACAAGTGACCACTTTCTTCTGTCTTCTGGTACCAGTGATCATAGGTTGATCCCCAAGAAACAGATTTGAGACAGGTGTTAGCATGCAAGATATTTTTAGGTTTGTTGGGTGTGTGTGTGAGTGTGTGTGTGTGTGTGTGTGTATAGGCCAGAGGTCAACCTTGCCTGTCATTCCTCAGGGATCCTCTATCTTGTTTGTTGAGACAGGGTCTTTTGTTGACCTGGAACTTGCCAAGAAGGCTAGACTAGTTGGCCAGTCTCAGAGATATGCCTGTTCCCACCTTCCCAGTGATAGAATTATAAACACCACCATACCTGATTTTTTTTTATTTAATTTTTTTTAATGTGTATGCGTGCATTGCCTGCATGTAGGTAAGTGCACCCATGCCGTGCAATACCCACGGAGGTTGGATCCTCTGGGACTGGAGTTACGGACAGTTGTTAGCTGCCAAGTGGGTGCTAGAGACATACCTGACTGTTTATATGTGCGCTGGGATTGAACCCAGGTCCTCATGCTTATACAGCAAGAACTTTACTAACTGAGCTATCTTCTGAGCCCTATGCTTCTTGGAAAAGAGAGAAAGGAAGCAAGATTGGTCAGGGAGAGATTTTGTTGTTGTTGCTTGTTTTTTGAGACAGGGTCTCACTATGTAGCCCTGCTGGCCTGGAGCTTGCTATGTAAACCAGGCTGGCCTAGAACTCACAGAGATTTGCCTGCCTCTGCCTCCCAAGTAATGGGATTAAAGGCCCAGCCTTGACAGAGAGAATTTGAGCTATGGTCCAGGCCTAAGCCAACTCTGTGGAGACATTGGAAGCTGGGTTGACCCTGTGAATTTGTCTTGAGACAGGCTTGAAAGGGCATTGGGAGGAGGGTCTTCAGTCTAGGCATCTCTAATGGTGTGCCAATAGCAAAGCATTGTCTTAGTTAGCTTTAACTGTCAACCTGACACAGTCTAGACTCAACTGAGAAGGGAGTGTTAATTGAGGAATTTCCCAGATCAGACTGGCCTGTGGTCATGCCTGAGGGGGGTTATCTTGATTGTTAATTGATGCAGGAGGGCCCACCCAGCCTTCTGCGGGCAGCTCCATTTCCTGGCCTAGTGGTCCTGGCCTGTAGAAGAAAGCTAGCTGAGTATAAGCCAGCCCCTGAGCCAGAAAACAACAATCTTCCACGGTTTCTGCATCAAGTTCCTGCTTGAGTTGCTGCCCTGACTTCCCTCACAATAGACTATAACCTATAAGCTTGGTTCGTCGCAGCAACAGAATGAAATAGAACAGCTGTCTTCTAGAAGCACTCCCCCAAAAGCTGAGGGAGAAACAGGATCCATTTTCTCACTCCCAGAGGGGCATGAGGCCATGACCATCGCAAGACTCACCACAAAGGAAACAGTGAGAACTAGGAACAGGATGGCTTTGCCAGCACCGAAAGATAGTGGCTTTTCAGGCTTTTCACAAGAAAGAAGGTTTTGAAATGAGAGATGAGATAAAAAGAAATTTCCTCACAACCATGTCTACGGTTTTAAGCAGCTTGCTATAAGGTCACATCTCATGGAGATACACAGTTTGAACAGCCTGCACCTGAGTGGCTGACTGAAGGAAAAGATAAAAGGGTTGCTTTCTTTAAGACTGAGCCATGTGTTCAGACTGTGGAGATGGCTCAGTCAGTAAAATGCTTGCTGTGCAAGTAAAAGCCCCAACACCCATATAAAAAGCTGGTCACGGCAACACGGATCAGTAATCCCAGCAGTGTATGTGAGGAAAGAGGAGACAGGTAGATCCCTGGAGCTCACTGGCCTGCCAGTCTGGCCAAATCAATGAGCTCCATATTCATGAAAGACCCTGTCCCAAACAGTAAGGTTTCCACCTTGATATTGAGAAAGTCACCCAGTGTCAACCTCTGACCTCTAGACATGCCCCCACATGTGCACATGTACAGAGAGAGCGAGAGCGAGAGCGAGAGCGAGAGCGAGAGAGAGAGAGAGAGAGAGAGACTGAACCATGGATAAACCACTCAAATATGCCAAAAAAATCTTTGATTCATTGCCAGAATTTAATTCTTTTCCTCACTTATTAAAAACAAACCTAGTATGTGTTATTTTATATATACACACCAAAATGTGTCAACGAATTATAAATAAATACTTTCAGAGATGAAAGGAGCCCAAGAATAGACTGGGAACCCACTGGCCATTATCTCCCAATGTGAAGCATCCACCTGTTCTCTCTCCAGAGAGGGATAAATTCATCCCTGGATCTGACCAAGCAGCACACACGGTCTCCAGAGAAAGTGTTCACCATGATTCTTGGATCTGTATATGAATAGGCTTGGCCCAGAACCAAGTGTAGCTGCCTTATACCTTCATAAATGTGAGATATGATTTTCTAATGCAATAATAGAGAAAAAGAGGAAAAGAAGTAAAGAAATTGACCTGATGCCAACCCATCTGTGACTCAAGTGGTGGTTCAAGCATCACAGAAGCCTGAGTGAGAGGTTCTGGGTCTCATCCCCATTCCATTGCAATAGGGCAATTGCCACTTAAAATTTTTTAAATACAGTGTGCGTGTGTGTGTGTGTGTGTGTGTGTGTGTGTGTGTGTGTGTTGTGCGTGTGTATCTTTGGAGGTTAGAGGACAACTTCCAGGAGTTAGTTCTCTCCAACTTGTGGGTCATCATGATAGAACACAAGTCATCAGGTTTGGCAGTAAACACCTTTACCCACTGAACCACCTCAGTGAAACCTGTACTTATTCACAAAACCACACCTATCCATCATATGAAAAAGGTATAGTAGAGAGTTTGATTTTTAAATCTATTTGACAAATTAAGTACAGACTACATATTCAACATGTATGAAATAATGTTCTGGAGAAAGAGTCTTAAGATAAAAATCAGAGCTGAAGTGATGGCTCAGTGGGTAAAGTGCTTGCTGTACAAGCATGAGGACCTAAGTTCAGATCCCCAGAACCTATGTAGAAACTTGGTGTGGAGCTGGAGAGATGGCTTAGCGATTAAGAGCACTGGCTGCTTTTCCAGAGGACCTGGGTTCAGTTCCCAGCATCCACCTGGTGGCTAACAACTATCCTTAACTCCAGTTCTAGGGGATCCAATGCCCTTCTTATGGCCTCTGTGGGCTTTGCACGATACAGGTATACGTACATACGTGCAGGCAACGCACTCATACACATAAAAAATAAGTAAATGAAAAAGCTGGGTGTGGTGTCACATACTTAAAATCCCAAAAATGGGGAGGCAGAGACTGGAGGACCCCTTAAGTCTGCTGGCCAGCCAGCCTATCTGACTCCATGAGTTCCAGGTCCCAGTGAGAGACCCTGTCTCAAAACACAAGGAATGATACCTGAGGTTGACCTCTGACTCTCTACGTACATGTGCACAAATGTGCATCTGCAGACACATGGACACACACACACAATCCACAAACCTAACAGACTCATAGGTGGAAGAGTCATCTTTCATCTTCATTTTCTAGCAAAAGTAGGACAGAGGGCCTGGAGCAGGCACTGGGCATCACTGGAAACTTGTTTGATCAACTCTATTATGCTTTGGCTGCCTTCGCATTTTAAAAAGCCTCCTCCAAATACCTTGCTAGCCCACCTTAAATCAGTCCTTTATACAGTATGCTACATACTTGATGCTCAACAATAACCCCTTTGTTCTGCCCTCTTCCTGCCTGTACAGTTCCAGCTATTGTCTGTCCTTACCGAGGTATTTCCAACCAACACTCCATGCTCTTCCACACACGTTTCTTAAAAACCAGCTGTTCCATCATTACCATCCCTTGGGATCATTGTCCAGGTTGGATTTGCATTTATGAGTATATAACTGGAGCTGACACAGCCCTTACCACAATTAATAGTTCTTAGAAGAATTCGCCTTCTTAGCACTTTATAAACAGCTACATACATCTGAGGGCAAGGCAGATTTTAATTAGCGTCACTAATAGCTAAGTAATCAGAGAGAAAATAATTAAGTGACTGCACCAGTAGAAGCAAGGTGAACTTAGAGTCTGTGCAAGTTCAAGGTCGTAGAAGTTTGCACTTGTCTTTGTAGTGCCAATGAGTCTTCTGCTAGCACTGACCAGGAGTTACCGACTTCTGAGAGCAATACCGACTTTCTATGTGTGCAATATCATTTTGAAACACCCGGTGCTTCCTTCCTTGCCCTTACCCCCCTAGTTTCTCCTCTTATTTTAATTGTGGTCACTCTGTTTTATAGGCAAGGCAGCTGCCAGCATGGGGAAGACTTGATCGGCTCAGAGTCATGGTTCACAGTTTGCTGAATGTAAGCCTGCCTAATCCTTTGGTATCGTTGGATTACTGTCCCAGATCAAATTTTCCCAGCTTTCATCGTGAGAATGGGCTCCCTGCCAAGAAAGCACTCATCCCTGCTCAGGCCCACCTGGTCCTTCCTTCCTGATCTGAGCCTCCCCCATTCTGTTTCAGGCCATTAAAGGGGCTCTCCACACTCAATAATTTCAAAACCAATTCTGCAAGTTGAATACAAAGTCTTTGCTCCATAGAATGGTCAACTTTTCTGCGCAACTCTGTTCTGAGTCAGAGAAAAAAGAAACAGAAGGAGTTGTCAAGGTAGCGAGGTGGGGAAATTTATGTTTGGTACAAAGCTTGAGGACCTGAGTTTGATCCCCATGACCCACATGGTGGAAGGAGAGAACCAACTCCTTCAAGTTGTCTTCTGTCCTCCACATGCACACTGTGGCACACCTGTGCCCACCCCCTGACACACACACACACAAGAAATAATTGAAAATATTTTAAAGAGAGAAATAGAAAAAGGAAAGCCTTTAATTATGGTCAACTTCTCTTAATATGATTTAATTATATAAAATAAATATACAGTTTATTTAAGTAAGTTTAAACAACCAAGGTCGGATCTGAGGATTTAGAGAAAAATGGCATATCTACAAAGATTAATGTCACTCTTCAGGTGGCTAAATTTAGAAGGCAAGTTGAAAAGCCAACCTGAAAGAGTAAAATCCTTCCTCTACTCTACATCAATTAAAGTTTTAACCCATTAAAAAAAATACAGCCATTTACTGCCTAATTCCCTCCTCAAACTCTTCTTGGGTTTCAAAGAGAAAGGGTTCTTTGTGACTGAGAAACAAAACAAGGGATTAGAGTTACACACACACACACACACACACACACACACACACACACCTGTCAGTCATTTCTAATACTCAGAACATGTGTAAACTTTCTTGCAGAGCCTGGACAATAGCACCTTGCCATTCAATCTCTGATTTCGATCCCTTTTCAACTAAACTTTAACAGCTGTAAGCAATCTGGGATGCAGGTTTGATCAAAGAACCCCTTTCAGATTCAGGTACACAAACTCAAGAGACTTAAGAACCAAAGGAGTCACGTTTATTGCACCCAGAATTCATCTTGACCTTTAAATCTGTTTAAAACCTTATGAAAATGAAAGATTTCAGTGTACATTTTCCACTTTTTATACAAAGCATTCAGAGCCGGAGTGAAAGAAGCATTCAAGAAGAATATATATTTGGGAACAAAACACTGGGCAGGTTTCTACGGTGCTCCCCTTTATCCATAGGAGGTATATCCAACAACAGCCCATGGATACTGAAATGATGGACAGTACCAAACCCTGTATATCCAGGAACTGTGTTTTCCTATGCATGCATATGATATCTTAATGGTGCACACCTGTAATCACAGGACTGTGAGGTAGAAGAAGCAAGATCAGGAGTTCAAGGTCATCTCCAGGTAAATAGGGAGTTCAAGGTCAGCCTGGGCTACATGAGACCAGTCTTAAAACAACAATGAAGACTGGAGAGATGTCTCAGCAGTTAGGTCAATCCCCAGCACCAAGTCAGGTGGCTCACAACCACCTGTACTCCAGTTCCTGGAGGTCCAACACCTCTGGCTTCCATAGGTATCTGCACTCATGTGCACATACAGAAACGTACACATATACACATAATTTAAAAAAATAAAATAACAACGATAAGTTTACAAATTAGGCACATAAATTATGAGAGAGGTAGACAGGAGAGGGGAGAGAGATAAAAGAGGACAGGGGTTGAGACTCCTCAGAATGTATGGACAAAGAACAAATTTAATAAACGCTATAAAATTTAAAAATTAAGAATGATTAATAAAATAGAACAACAGTGATAATATACTGTAGTGTAACTACAGTGTGACTATTGTCTATTGACTAAACATAACTTTTGGTTTGGGTTTTTTTAACTCTGATAATTTCATACATGTATATAACGTATTTTAGTCATTTTCACCCTCCATTCCCTTTCCACTGCCGTTGAACCCTGTAGCTAAAACTCCTTCTAGGAGGCATACAATGTACCCTCCTCCCTTGGTCCCAATGCAAATCAAGGTACGATTTTGCCAAACTGCAGTCTGGGAAACCAGTGAGTTTATTGAGCTTACAGAGCAATGAGTGAGGGTTTACTTATAGGAGTGCGGGTGTTCCCCTTCTAAGCCCACATGGAAAGTCTTCGTTTAAGGTGGATGGTGGCTTCCTCACTGCTGCATAAAATGGGGAGAGACCCCCCCACACACACACACACACACAGGCTTCCTCCACTTAAATACCCTTAGCTCCTCCCCCTTGTGCAATTACAGCCAACTGATTGGTTGGGAGGGTTCCATGACATGACTCTCCCTGCTCCTTCTTCCTTGCGGAGTGTGAGCGTCAACAAGCTTAGCTGTGATGATCCCAGACAGACAGGTGCAACCACGGTTGGGAAGATGGTGTCTGCCCATGGACTGTCTGTGGGAGGACAGTCCTGTGTAACCCCTTCTTCTCAGCAAGTCCTACTTTTCATATCTTTGGTTTCATTTTGTTTTGTTTTTGTGACCCACTGATTTTAATTAGGCTTGCTTACATGAGCATGGGTGGGGGGTTATTTACTGAAGCATGGACAACAGACTAATGACTACACTACTGAAGAAAATAACCCCCCCTCCTCTGGGGGATTTTATTTTGGGGTTTTTTAGGGAGGAGTTGAGGTCTTTTGAGATGATCATGTAGCTCAGGCTGACCTCCTGACTCACTAGGTAACAGGATGATCTTTGCTCCTCCTGCCTTCACCTCCGAAGCACTGGTCTGACAGGCACACACCGCCATACCCAATGTTAATTTTGTTTCTGGGGGCATATCCATTCTTTGTTCTAAGTAGGATGCCTGCAAATTTGCCACATGGTGCTAAGGCTGATCTGTCCTTTCATGCTTTAACCCTGGTTTCTCCTTCCCACCTGTATGAAGTATAATTTACTGGACACCTTCCAAGAGAACCCACCTGAGTTACAATTAAAGACATGCATTGGATGATATCCCTTCTCCTCAGTCATCTTCTTCAGCTCTGCCAGAAGTATGCCAACCGCATCATCATGGGCTGATACGGCTCTCTAGTAATATGTATTAAATTATATATACTATTATATATTATATATAATATTCTTGAGACAGAATCTTATATAGCCCAGGGTAGCCTTAAATTTGCTATGTAGGAAAGAATGACCTTATCCCCTGATTCTCCTGTCTCCACCTCCTAAGTACAGGAATAACAAGCACACCCTGTTTATGCAGTTCAGGGATCAAACCCAGCATGTGGCAAGCACTCTAGCGGCCAAGCTACATCCCCAGCCCTCTCCAGTAATTTTTATATTTTTTTGTTCCAAACTCATTCCTAATTTGTATGACCATCACTTACTGTAGTAAGTAGCTTGTTGTCACTCACTTCAAGGGCTCCCTTGCTAAAGTCTTCATCTATGTTTAATGCTTTCTGGTATAAGATATCGCTGTCAATCAAAAAGTGTTTTCTATTCATATTCCTCTACAGATTCAATGTCTCTTCCATCTTAAGCACTGATTAAGCACTGAAGCTGTAATTTTTGCAGTTTGAGGTGTGACAGCTAAATTGGCACAAGTTTCTTTCTCTTCCACAGCTTCACCGGTGGAGGGTCATCCTTACTGTAGATTGTAGCCACCTCAGCATATGGGTTTTTTTTTTTTTTCCTTCACTTACGAAGCCACAATCTTGAAGGAAGCACTTTACAGCTTCTCTTTGGTGCACCCAAATCACCAGTAGCACTACACTTTTCTTTGGGGGCCTTTATTAATAAAATAAGTATTACTTGAACCAAAGCACTATGTAATACTGACAGTAAACCTAATAACCAAAATGGCCCTGTCTTAGTTTCTTCTACTGTTGCTGTGATAAACTACTCTAGCCAAAGGAACTTAGGACAGTTTATTTGGATGTCTAATCCCAGATTAAAGTCCATCAAGGCATCAGGAGCTTGAAGCTTCTGGTTACATCAAACCACAATCATAGAGGAGAGCAGCAAATGCATGCATGCCACTATACAACTCCCCTCTCCACTCAGACGGTCCAGGATCCCCTGCCGATGGTCCCGCCCACAGTTAAGGCTAGGCTCCCCATATTTCAGATAAGATAATCAACCTAATCCCCCACAGGCTTGCTCAGAGGCCAGTCTCCCAGGTGATTCTAGATTCTGTCAAGTTGGCAATTAGCACTGAGTCCTACAGCCCCTGAGTAACTAGTGAGTTCATAGAGTACACAGCGTGGCTATGCTGAACATGGGAGGCTCACCCTGAGGCAGGATGGAGTAAGACAGTGGGCATTCATGTCCAACAACCTGCTACTATGGTTTCCCTGAATTTCAAAAGAAATCAGGAGAGCTAGGAATGGTGGTACACACTGTTAATTATAGAATTCAGGAGGCAGAGGTAGGAGAATCTCTGTGAGTTCAAGATCAACCTGGCCTATTTATTTACTTATTTATTTATTTTAGATAGAACCTTATATATCCCAGGCTGGTCTCAAACTCACTGTTTAGCCCAGAATTACCTTGAATGCCTAATCCACCTGCTGACTGCTGGGACCATGCCTAATTTATGAAATGCTAAGGATGGAATCTGGTGTTTTATACATGCTAGGTACAGCTCCAGCCCAGACTTACAACTTTTAGAAAGCCATGAGATAATGGTTAGAAGATAGATTTGGCTGTGAGGTAGAGTACCTGCTCCCATCTAATAGGAAAGCCTCAGGTTGCCTTTATGATTCTCATTCTCAGCATGAAGGTACACAAATGTCTGCTTAGATACTAGAATACCTCCTTTGTCCTCCCAAGTCTTCAATCCATTCTCTCTCAGCATAGGATCACAGCTACAGCGATGAGGGATTTTACCACACTACTCAGAACAGCAAACAATTTAAATATTTTGAATTGTATATTTCTGGAAGTTCCCACAGAACTTGGTTGGTGCTCTGGTTTCTTTTCTGTTGCTGTGATAAAACACTCTGACCAGAAGCAACTTAGGTCATAGACCATCCTGGAAGTCAGAGAAGGAACTCAAGGCAGAAACCTGAAGGCAAGACTGCTTGCTATTGCATGCAGCATAACCTCTGACCAGGAAGCTCACATTCAAGGAAGAACAGCAGAATCCATGGAGGATGCTACTTGCTGCCTTCCTCACAGGCTTATGATCAGCTACCTTTCTTAAACAGCCCAGGACCACCTCCCCAGGGAATGATAGGTCCACAGTGGGCTGGACTCTGGCTTCAATTAACAATCAAGACAATCCTCCACAGACATGCCCACAGGCTAGTCTGATCTGGGCAATAACTCAATTGGCACTCCCTTTGCAGATGACTCTAGGCTGTGTCAAGTTGACAGTTAAGACTAATTAGGACAGTTGGCTGAGGGTGACTGAAACCTTAGAAAGGGAAAACACAGATAGTATTTTTCAAATTTACTTAAATCCAGAATATTCAAAGGATCAGGGTAGAAGAATACATTTTTGGTGAGCAAGAGCCTGCCCTGTCTCATATCCCCCATGCCCCTACATTGTAGAGCTGTCACAGGTGAGGGAGGTGGGCATCTTACCAGGGAAACTGGAGTTCCCTCTTTTTGATTTTCAGTCCCATTAATAAAAGAATTTAAAAGCAGACACAAAGGAAGCTTGAGGACAATTTTTTAAAGTTTCAGAGAAAAACAATGAGCAGACCAGCCACAAATCTTGGTAGCTGCCAAGAGGGAGATGGAGAAGCAGAAACGGGAAAGTTGTGCCTTTCACGGTGGAACCCAAGAGAACAGACAGGTTCAGCAATGCAAGTCAGCAAGAAACCATGTAGCAGACATGCATCCATGTGATGGAAACAAGATGGGGGAGTATGTGTGAGGCAAGGAGGGAGAACAAGTGAGAAAGCCCACTGTCAGGGAAAGCATGGCCAGCTTTGGTTGGTATCCAAAAGAAAAAGAGATAGAAAAGGTGATAAAGAAAAAGTTACACTTTTCTGAGTAACTCAGAAAAGGGGCAGACTGCAGTGCTCCAAGACTGGAGCTGGGACAGCAGCTGCATGGAGGAGGAATTTCTGGGAGGAAAGGCTCCCTGAGGGAATAATTATTCCTCCTATCTCCTTAGCAGCCTTCAGGCAAACCACCTTTCCTGGAGAGTGGACACCTGGTTGATTGGCAGACCCAGTAAGATTAACTATTAAAAGGAGGGGACAATAGTATGTAATGTTTTGGGTAGTTTACACTCCTCAGATCTCCACCCAGGGCCAGAGGTAGACATTAGATCCGGTTCTGGCGACAGAAAGAAGTAGCTTTCTCTGGAGCCTCAACAAAACCCTGGTACATCCACCTTTTCACATGGTAATTTAAATCCTAAAAGAGGTGAGGTTCAAAGTCCACCACAGTGTGTGTGTGTGGGGGGGTAATTCATCCTTTATGGCTTCCAAGGCTGTTAATCCCTATCACAGAAGAGATACTACCCTTATCATATGCCCTTTCAAACACATAGTATGAGAGCCTTGCCTTTCATTGATCCCATCCTCCAATCTCCCAGAAAACAGGGTAGAAAGGTCCTACAACCCACTCTCAAAAGACAGCTTCCTCTTCGCATCCAAAAGATGGCACCTGTAGCATAAATAAAGTGGTCCACATAACCAGGGAACTTGAAGGAAAAGAGCCATGCCAGGCTGGGGGTGTAGTTCAGTTCATAGGGAACTTGACCAGCACGAATAAAGCCCTGAGTTCAGTCCCTAGCACCACATAAACTGGGTGTGATGACACATGCCTGTAAGCCCAGCACTCAAGAGGTGGAGACAGGAGGATCAGAAGTTCAAGGTCATGTTTAGCTATATAGTGAGTTTGAGGACAGTCCACATGAGGCCCTATCTTGTACAGGAGTGGAGGAAAAGACGAGTAGCAGGAGAAAGAGGAAGAAGAGGAAGAGGAGGAAAAGAGGAGGTGAAGGAAAAGCAGCTGTCAAGCCACTTGCCAGTCGACAATATATCTTACTTTAAATATACTTTCCTAAAGGCTCATATTTTTTTATGAGGAGTGGAGAGTGACATCTAACACATGTGTGCACTGATAAGAGTTGGAACTCAGCTTCCATTCATAGAAGTCTGTTTGGTCTGATATGCACGCACACTCCCAAGTTTCACTTTGCATTTCCGGGTTCACCAAACCCTCAGATCCGATGTTGAAAGTCAAAGTGAAACCCCCCATGAAGAAAACCACACTGATTTTAACCTGCTTTAACATGACTGTTTCAAGAAACTCTGATAATCAGGTCAGTTCACTCCACACTCACCTTTGGGGGTCTATAAAATACCTTTACTAAAGTCTCAGCAAATTTGACTTGTGTCAGAAATGTTCACTGATACCAAGGACGTCAAATAAAATCAAAAGCTTTTTTGCATATCTAAAAAATGTTTTTTAAAGACTCCTGCCTGATGGGCTAGAGAGATGTTAGCAGTTAAGAGCACTGGCTGCTCTTACAGAGGACCCAGGTTTGGTTCCCAGAACCCAACACTCCATAAACCAGACATGCTGGTGCTCACCTGTAATCCTAGCACTGTGGAGATGGAAGCAGGAAGATCAGAAGTCCAAGGTCATCCTCAGCTACAAAGAGAGTACTAGTCCAGCCTGGGCTACAGAAGACCTGGTAGGTGCTTTGTAAAAGGCAGTGCCCTTGAGTTCCTCAAAACAAAGACCAAAGATAACTATGCAATTGCTCCATTATTATGTATACAGCAACACTACCAGCAAAAGGGAGAAAAAGAAAAGCTTAAAGAATAGAATAGATGAAGAGAAAAGGAGAAAGTTGGAGGGGAGGGAGGATCAAAACATGGGGTTCTCTTTTACTCATTACTGGAACAGATCACATATTCACCTGTTACAATAATGAGTCCAATTTGAAATGCTGGTTTGAAATATTTACATCAGTCTCAGGGCCACGTTGGTCTAGCCTGGATCTGAATTTGCTCAGTTTCATTCACTAGAGGCCATCTTTATCATACCTGTGATATAGGAATATCGGGATGTCTTTGGGAGCAACAGAGCCTTTCTTGGCTCTATTATGTGTGCCTGGCTTAAGAGGCTAGGGTCCCAGAAACTCAATGGCCACCAAAGCTACTTCAAGCCAGAGGTTTTAGAACTATTTTGTTATAGGGAGCTTAGGAGAAAGAAAGAAGGCAAAGCTACTGTACAGCAGGAGGGGTCCCCAGGAATGGAATTCCATTGAGCCTTGTAGCTCTGACGTTAATAAGGGCATAGTGAAGAGAGGAGGGGGAGGAGAGATGAGCTGGTCAGTCCAGTTTCTATTCCAGGTGTCCAGATCCCTCAAGGCTGTGGTCATATCTTCAGCAAGACTTCCAGGAACAGGATACTCCTTTAAGGAAAAGAGATAAGAAAACAAAAAGTAAAATCAGACCCACTTCCTGGCATCCCCAGTTTCTAGGTAGGTGGACCAGAGACATCTTTGGCTTAGAGAGTTCTGGCATCTCTGGCCTCAGGCAAGGACAAGTGTACTGGCAATTCAAGGACATTTCCAACTCTGAGCCAAGAAAGAAACTGGTCACTTTACTTTGGGATCTTTTTACCCAATTTCTACCTCCTGGTCTCATCAACTGGACTGCGTTCTTTCTAGGCTTTTCTGCTGTTTACCCTGAAGGAATAGGACCTGAGCCAGCTGCAGCCCAGGTTCTCTGAGGAAAAGAGCCAAGATCCTGGGAATTCAGGAATAGCCCAGGAGGAGTGGCCAGGTCAAGGTCGGGGCGGCACAGTCAGGGCCAAATCAGGCAGGAACTGGTCAGTTGGGAATGAAGGGATGAAGAAGGGAGAAGGGGAGTTGTAGAAGTAGGACAGTTCTGGGTAGAGGGAGCAGAGGGAGGGAACAGAGCATCCCAGTTGTGATAGTGAGTGGTTATTCTGCCAGTACAGAGTGTAACTGACCTAAGCTTCAAAATCAAAACCTTGAGGAGCAAATGCCCTTTTGTGAAGCATCCTCTTTCTAAAAAGAAAATATAACCCTGGACTTTAAGTTTTGTGACTTCGCAGATTAAATTCTAAAGGCCAGGCACTGTGGGTCATGCCTATAATCCCAGCACTTGGGAGGTGGAGGTAGGAGGAAGAATGTCCAATTCTTCCTCCTACCTCCACCTGGGCTACAGGAGACCTTGCCTAAAAATCAATCAATCAGTCAATAAATAAATAAATAAATAACAATAATCACTCACAATGGAAGATAAGAATAGGTGACTTACTTCATTCCACTGTTACCTGTTTATTTATCTGTCACTCCAACTTGTAGTGATTTCTTTGTGGACAGTAATTTCTAGCTGTCTGTTCTCAGGGCCTCACTCATTCCCTAATAGACAGTCCATGAAAGTGCTCAGTTGCATATTTAAGTGAAGAAACTGTCAGACCATTTGGTTTTTTTATTTCTAGTTTTTCAGATTGAATCTAGGATCTCATACATGTAAGCACTAGTACTGTGCTCCATTCCAGTCCTCGCATGATACTTTGTATTTGTGTGTGTGTGTGTGTGGGTGTGTGTGTGTGTGTGTATGTTTTGTCTGTGAGCCTGTACATGTGTGTACATATTCCTGTGTATGCAGGTATACATGTGTGCAGGTATGTGAATACCTATGTGTGTGCATGCACAGGCCGGAGGTCAACCTCAGGTGTCATCTTCAAGATCTGTCTACCTGGTTTTCTGAAATAAGATCTCCCAGTAGGGAAGCAGAGGCTTCTGGGCCACTGGAAGCCTGCATATGTGAACTTGTGGCAGTGGTAGCGTTGAGCATGGGAACCATGTCAACTCAGTTGAGCGGGGCCCAGAGGGGAGGAGAGAAATGGGTGGCGGGCTGACACTAGACTGAGAACTACTCAAGACTGATTGCTGCTGGGTAAGGGAGAATATGGCTTACATACAATCACTAAATGGGCTGACTGGATTCCAGTGGACCATCTGTGCTCAAGAACACTTGGGTACAAACACCTGAATGAATAGGACTTAGCATATACAGCATAATACATGAGGTTCAGTGAGGGAATGAGGGAGGCATGAATAGGAGAGAGGGTCTGAATTTCATTAAGAACTGTTGTATGAATTTGCAAAAGCTCAATAAAAAAAATGAACTTTGAAAAAAAAAGTCTCTGTGGGATGTGGAGCTCACACAGTAAACTAAGCAGGCTGGTCAACAAGTCCCAAGGATCCACCCATCTCCACCTTCCCAGCTCTGGGATTACAATTTTTTTTTTTTTCCCCCACACCTGACTTTTTTTTTTTTTAAGTTTT
>NW_008338998.1:5966270-5983968 GCF_000622305.1 Nannospalax galili
TTTATTTTTTTGTCTTTTTGAAGCAGGGTCTCCCTGTAGCCCCAGCTGTCCTGGAACTCACTATGTAGACCAGGCTGGCCTTGAACTCAGGGATCTGCCTGCCTCTGCCTCCCAAGTGCTGGGACTACAGGCACGGGCCACCACACCCTGCTTATTATTTTTATTTTATGTGTGAGCGTGTATTGCCTGCCTGTAGGTAAGTGCACCCATGTTGCGCAATGTCTGCAGAGGACAGAAGAGACTGTCAGATTCCCTGGAACTGGAGTTACAGCTATTAGCTGCCATGTAGGTGCTGGGATTCGAACCCAGGTCTTCTGCAAGAACAGTCAGAGTTCTTAACTGCTGAGCCATCTCTCCAGCCCCCACGCCTGACTTTTTATGTTGGTTCTGGGGAAAGAACTCATGTCCTCATGCTATGGGACAAGCGCTTTACCTACTGAGCCATCTCCCTGCTCCCCACATGACACTCTCAATCTGGAGGGCTCTCAGATGTGTTTGAAGCATATGTTGCTAGAGTCAATTAAACCTCACCAACTTCAGGAAGCCCCACAGCCTGATGCTCCGTTTGCCTTCCCTGAAATGAAAGTGGCTGCTTCTTTTCTGGAAATATCTAAAGTATCTACTGGGCAGTCTATTTTCCCGCCTTTTTTCCTATATAGCAAAGTCATCTCTCTTTGCCTGAGAAGATATAATATGCGTGTTTCCAAGCTGCAAAGAAACCGTTGAAAATTAAACCACAGAACAGCATTTTAAGGAGAACATGATTACCTAACACCCCACTGTGGTTTCAGATGGCATTATGCCAACCTTCCAAACTGTTATAAGAAGCCAGAAGTCCAGAGTTGAGAGAAAGAGAGAGAAAGACAGAAAATATTCATATCCCCTTAGTGAACGTAGCTTTCTTGGATGGCTTCCAAATAGATCTTTCTAGAAGGTTGAAGGTTATTATTGGTGCCTACAGTTGAAGACAACTTTCTTCCTGTTTTCAAGTTTGAAAGAGAAAAAAGGGGGGAGCCACCCTTGAATTAGTACACGATGTCCTCAGCACGGTGTTTTTGGCTCTGAAGCATTGCCATGTGCGGCTGTACCCAGCACTGTCTACCTGTCTCATCAACTTGTCCTCTGCATACCCACTTGCTATTTCTGTAGCCTAGGCTACAAGACCACAGCTGTCCGTGTTGCAAGATGAACACTCTAACAAAACAGAGCTGAGGGCAGGCATGATTTCTCCTTGGTTGGCAGCTGAATGTACCAGGTACTGGGCACTGGGAAGAGGACTGAGAGACTGGGGTTTCTCAGGAGAGGGTCACTTCTTAGAGACCCCTTTCCCTGACCTCCAGCTATCCCAGCCCTGAAGACTTGAGGGTTGAGGTTTCATTTCCACGTTGGGTTACCTGACTTAACCCTTGAACCACCCTCTGCCATTATCTCCCACAGATTCAATGACAACCAAATGGCTCTGAGAGGCAGCAGGAAAGAGGTGGGGGGACTATAACAACAGAACTGGGGAACACTGGAGTGAAACCCCAACATTCCAACAGATGTACAAATCAAGCCCACAGGAAGTTTAGAGATTCACCCCAAGTCACACAATGACAAAAACCTAGATACCACCCTGACTTTTATAGGCATGTGCCACCATATTCAGTTCTATGAGGTGCTGAGGATGAAATCCAGGGCTTCATGCATAGCAAGAAAGCACTGTCATCAGCTGAGCTACATACCTGGCTCCAAGGAGTTGCACTCTTAAAGGTAATAAAAACATGAATCCATTCAGTATAGAAACAAGACAAGCCCATGCAAAGCAGAAGGCAAGAAGGTGCTTAAAAGCATGACGCAATGAAAATTAATTCTTGGGCTGGGGAGATGGCTCAGTGGGTAAAGGGCCTGCTACACAGCATGAAGATCAGAGGAAGATCCCTAGCCCTACAGAAAAGCCAGGCATGGTGGTGGTGGTGGTGGTGGTGGTGGTGGTGGTGGTGGTGGTGGTGTGTGTGTGTGTGTGTGTGTTTATGTGTGTGTGTTTATGTGTGTGTATGGATGTGTGTGTGTTTGAAATCCCAGGTGAATCCCTGGAGCTCATTGGCCAGCCAGCCTAGCCAAATAGATGACCTCCAGTTTAAGTGACAGACTCTGTCTCAAAAAGTAAGGTGAACAAGGAAGACACTCAACATTAACCTCTGGCCTCCATAATCACACACACGTGCACATACACCTGCCCACACACATACACAAGAATACTCATATACACCACACACATACAGAAGAGTAAATTCTCTCTGTCTTTACTTCCTTCAACTGGTTGGTGCCTTTTCTCTACTTGTCTTGGTTTGGGGCAGCCTGCTTACTGATCTGGTACCCCACCACCAGCTCCATGAAGATAGGTCCTAGTCTGCCTTGTACATTGCTGTATCCCCTTTCCTGGAGGCTGGAACACCATTGGTGTGCAGTAAATGTTTGTGGAAAGAAGTAGTTAAGTGTCTACCAGGAAGCTTTCAGCCAGGATGTGATTAGAGATGCAGTCTAGATGGGAATGAATTCTATCAATGCAGAAAATTACTATAGAAAATTACCACAGTCTCTGCTGGAGAGGTCAGAGAAAAGGCCCCCATAAATACAAGAGTCACCTCAAAAGGAAAAGGAACTTGAAACTTCTATTGGGTAAGTCAGGTGAGGCTAGACTGTGCCAGCAGGTATACTCAGAAGATGATGGCATCAGAAGAAAGATGAGAATATAGGTATGCCACCACACCCAGCTCTAGAAGGTAGATGCTTAAAAAGAAAAGAACTGGGGCTAGGGAGATGGCTCTATTGGTAAAGCACTTGCCTTGTAAGTACTTGAATTTGATCCCCAGAACCCACATAAAAAAGCTGGATGTAGTGACATGGGCCTAATCCAAGTGCTGGGGAGGCAGAGACAGGGGAATCCCTAAAGCTCACTAGCCAGCCAGCTTAGCCCAACCAGAGAGCTCCAGATCCCAGTGAGAGACCCTGTCTCAAAAAATAACAGCTCCTTGGTGACTCAATCAGACCAGGGTGCAGAGTCGAGCGAGGGAAATGGGTGGCAGACTGACTCTAGCCTGGGAATTGTTCCGGACTGATTACTGCTGGGTGAGGGAGAGTAGACCTTCCCTAAAATCTCCAGATAGGCTGACTAGACTCCAGTGGATGAACTTGTACCGAAGGACATCTGGACACAAACGCTTGACCAAATAGGACTTAACATGTATGTCAGAGTGCATGAGGTTTGGTGGGGGGTGGGGGGCATGGATGGGAGACGGGGGTCTAGAGTGGATTAAGAACTGTTGCATGAAATGTACAAAAGCTCAATAAAAATACTTTAAAAAAGAAAAAAGAAAAAATATGACAGCTTCTGAGGAATGGCACTCAAAGTTGACCTCTGGTATTCATATGCACTTGCAACCACACAAACCACAGAGAGAGACAGAGACAGAGAGAGAGACAGAGAGAGAGAGAGAGAGAGAGACAGAGAGACACAGAGAGAGAGAGACAGAGAGACAGAGAGAGACAGAGAGACAGAGAGAGAATACTCACTTTTCCTATATCGGAAAAGGGAGCTTACAGACTTGCCTGTGGTTGGAGTCCCCCTCCCCCAGTGTCAAGCTGTTGACTCATTCTCATTCGCAAACCTGAAAAGAGGGGCTGAATTTCACCTTGGGAAAATGCAAAGCAGTCAGCTGCAGAGAAGGAAAAAAAAAAACACTCTCAGCCTCAATCACAGATTTCTCTGAAACACTGGTAAAGGGGTTCTGAGAGGACCACTGACTCATTTCAACCACAGGGCAGAGGGAACATTTAATGTGGTGAATTGCAGAGATGTTCTTTGGAGAGATGATTATTCTGACTTATTTAAGTGATGCCTTTACCAAACAAACAAGTATCATCTTTCTCTTAGGGTTACCTGGTAGGCATTTACCAAAAAAAAAGTTCCAAGAACTACAGTTGTCAACCTTAGAGCAAGTTCCATTTCTATAATTTGTGACTCACCTACATGCTGACCATAACAAGCAAAATGACTTCTCTGAGAAAGGAGTGTGGAGCAGGAGCAGTGGAATCAGGGTATCTGACGATTAATCTTGATTGTCAGCTTGATGGGATTTATAATCCTAAAAGGTTTAACTAAGGTGGGAAGACCATCCAGAAAACTACAATTCATCTGTAAGATCCCTGGACATGGGACAGAGGAGATGGCTCAGTCTGTGAAGTGCTTGCTGTGCAAGCATGAGGACCTGAATTCTATGCCCAGCACCCATGTAAAAAGTCAGTTGGGAGGTGGAAATAGGAGAATCATTTGGACACTTATCAGCAGGCCAGCCAGCCTGAAGTACGCATCACAGTAAAACCAAGAGAGACCTTGCCTCAACAAGGTAGAAAAAGAGAACCAGCTCCCAAAGCCATCCTCTGACTTCCACAAGTGGCAGGCACAATCCCACGCTCCCACACTCCCACACTCCCACACACACATAATAAATAAAATTTGGGGTTTGGCGAGATGACTCAGCAGTTAAGAACACTTGCTGCTCTTCAGAGCACCAGAGTTTTATTTCCAGCACCCAGGTAGGGCAGCTCACAACTGCCACAACTCCAGCTTAGGGAGTCTGATACCCTCTTTTGGGCACTCCCACACAAGGTATAGATACACACACATGCATAAAAATAAAAATAAATTTTTATCAGGGCTGGAGAGATGGCTCAGCAGTTAAGAACACTGTTCTTACAGAAGACCCGGATTCAAATCCCAGAACCCACATGGCAGCTAACAACCTCCATAACTCCAGTTCCAGGGAATTTGATGCCCTCTTCTGACTTCCATGGGCATTGCATTCATCTGATGCACTTAAATGCATGCAGACCAAATACCTATACGTAAAATTAAATTAATTTTTAAAATTAAAAATAAAATTTTAAATACATAGAAGCCAGGGATAGTCAGGTTTACCTGTAACATGCATATGTACACACTATACACACGTGTACCCACATGCATGCATGAACACGCATACAAAGATCCTTGGAAAGGCTCCCAATAATCCTGGTAGATCAAGTCAAGAATATAAGTGTAGTGATCTTGCCAGGCAGGGCCCCATTCAAATAAGGGCGCTCTGTGTGACTGGCCATCCTATCTTGGGGCCATCCCTCTCGTGAGATACACCTGGAATGGACTGGAAATCAAGCAGCACAAATCCCAGTGACCTTCAAGATCCCTGTGATCAAAACAAGAGTCACCCCTACCAGATATAGACTCCTTAGGATGCAGCCAGGGCACAGGCAGAGAGGAAGGCTGCCACCCCACCCTGGAGCAGCTGTGCGGAATGGAGGCTGCTGCCTTTTTGCCTCTGAGGAACTCCTATAAGGCATGCACCTGCTTTGAAGTATAGTAAAGGGTTTGAAACATCTGATTTTCCCAGTGCCATGCACCTTCATTTAAAGAATGAGATAAAGGCCAAGGAGAATGGCTCAGCCAGTAAAGTGCTTGCTGTGCAAACATGAGGACCTGAGTTCCATTCTTAGCAGCCACATTTTTAAAAAAAGCAAGGCATGGTGGCACATGCTTATATGGCTGGCATTCCTAAGGAACAACACTCTAAGTTGTCCTCTGGCCCTCATTCACATGCACACTTATGTACACATGCACATGTGCACATCCATGTACATACTCATACACACACCAAACATCTACACACATATATGATAAAGAATAGAAAATAAATGAGTTTTTGGTGCCCTTGTCCTCTTCTTTCCCCCACATTCTCCACAGAAGCTTCTATCACCTTCTAGAATGTAGCAACCCCAACTCAGAACCAAATGGGGCAGGTGTGCCACAAATCATGTGAGTTCTAGACAAGAAGCAGGTAACCATGATCATCTCTACTCTGCAAATAAGGAAACTGAGGCTCTAAACTAAGGAGTGACTTGCCAGAAACTCCTCCCTTCTCAGGTTGAGGGAAGAATTGGGTATGTCAGAAGTCACGGACTGACAGCACCACCCTGCCTTCGTTCTGACTGCACCAATGTCCTATCTCTGTGCTCCCGCCAATTTTTGTGCTTAAAAAAATCTCAGTTGTGGGTTCAAGGTCATAACCGTCTGTCCCTCTTCACGAGGGGACACACCCATTGTTCCCTGGTTTCGTTTGTACATTGAGGTTCCAACTGTCACTCCTCAACCACCCCACAGGTTTCACTTCCCTGGGCCCTAATTCACTCATCTCTGAAATAAGGATCTATCTACCAGGGTAGGTGTGAGAAATGAGGAAAGGGGCGGCACTCATCTTCAGGCCACAGGAGGCTCACCGTGATGCCATGCACTAGTGAGCACTTCACAAACACAGCATTGTGATGAAGTATTTTTGTCCTACTAGAAACACCTTGTCTCTTGACTGACGTCAGAATCACTTACAGCATTTTAAAAAATACGAATGTTCACTGCCCCACCCAGTCTTGTGAAATCACTTTAGCCAAAGGTTGAGGTCTAGAGATCTGAATTTTGCCTGGTAGGAGCATCTTGCTACGCAAGGGCTAAGGTCAAGCTAATATTCATCCTTTTAGAAGGTTCTACAAGGGATTTTTGCAGTATGAGAGGTGGTTTAGAAGACCCAAAGGGACCCTTACAAACCACAACCTTCTTATCTGATTGGTTCTTGATTGACATCTCCCTGCTACAAATTAAGTAGCTATTAGCATACACAGAAATATTTCTTCTACCCCATTCTACCCTGGTCATTTTAAGCTAATCTCTCTGGTGGTCTGACTACAGACAAGTTCTGGGCACCAGACAAAAGCTGTTTTCCCTCCAGGCTGTCTTTCTTCTGCCAAACGTGAACATCACTTTTTTTTTTTTTTTTTTTTTTTTTTAAAATGTAAGATGGCAGAGCATGAGAGCATCTCTAAGGCCGGTTCTTGAATGCACTGTTGCACAAACAGCACGTAGGGAGCATTTCCGGAGCAGAAACTCCCGTTTCCCACCGTGCTGTCTTTAATGCTGCATTCTAACCCCTTTTTACATATATTCGTATGGAGCTTGGCTCGTGATAAAGAGCACAGATATGGAGAGGTGCCCCTTGGCTGACTCTGACAGTTGTGTGCATGCAGGCGAGTGCCAGGCTGACCCAACTCACAGAGATCTGCCTGCCTCTGCCTCCCAAGCGCTGGGATTAAAGGTGTGTGCCACCACGCCCGGCCACATGAATATCGCTTTTAACAACCACAGTTTCATGATCCGCGGGGTAAAAACTGGTCAGGCTGGTTAAGTCTGTGGGCAAGCAATATTCTTAAACACATACACAAACAAAAGCAAATCAAACTCCTATCAGTTCAAGATGCTTTCAAATAGATGCAGCACTTTATCAACAACAGCAGCAGCCATGTGCATATTTGAGTTTTCTAGTCACTTTTTATTCATTGATAATTTCATACATGTATGAAATACAATCATATCCACTCCCCATCTGCCCATATGATCCTATCCAACCCCCCATATTCTCCCTAACATGTCTGCCTCCCAATTTCATTATTTCTCTGCCTTCTCGGGTTTGAGATGAATCACCAGTGATCAAAGAATATGAATTATAATTCAAAGCCAAGGAAGAAAATAGATCCAAAAACAAACTCTCACTGTAGCAAAAAAAAAAAATTTTCCTTTTTTGAGATACGGCCTCATTATGTAGCCCCAGCTGGCCTGGAACTTACTATGTAGACCTGGCTTGCCTTAAACTCAAAAATCTGCCTGCTTCTGCCTCTCAAGTGCTGGGATTAAATGTGAACACTACCACACCTGATTAAAAAAAATCATTTATTTATGTGTTTATTTCATGTTTGGGGAGGAGGGCAAGCATGCCACAGCACACATGTAGGACAACTTGTGGGAATCAGTTCTTTCCTTCCACCATGTGGGTCCCAGGTAGGGATTGAACTCGGGTGACAGGTGTTTTTACCTGCAGAGCCATCTCACCAGCCCCCCTGTAGCAAGTTATATCAATGGCCAGGCTGGAACCACTCTCAGAGACCAAAGACAGACACCTAACAGTAGACCAGAACACTCAGTGAAGCAGCTGTGACAATGGTGTAAAGTTTCAGGAGCAGGTCTATTTTTCTTTTCCTTCTGGAAATGGTAGCTATTTGCCTTAAGAATGAGTGGTACAATTTACAAAGGCACAAGTACAAATCAAGTTTTCTTCAGCAAGCGTTCTGCAGTAGAGGATCCCTGAGATTATTCTAATTTCGAATGTCTTGAGTAAGATATTCCAACAACCAGGAAGGAAGTGACAGGGTCTGCTGGGATGCCATCTCTCCTGTAACCCTTCCCCCAGGAACATTGTCTGGTAATGATTTCTTCCTCATCTGGGCCTTAACTCTGGGCATTTCTGATTCTGTAGGTCTGAGGAGGGTAGATGCTATCAACTTCTTTTGCCTGTAATTCATCTCTTACTGTAAACCTTTTAGACAGTTGTGTATGGATGCCAAGACATCACAAATGTTTATTTTAACTCTTCTTTAAGCTTCTGAGGACATTTATTTCTTCCCTTCTGTCTTTTCTCCCACAGTTCTTAGCACAGTCTCCAGTTCTAACTAATATCCTTTAACCACCTATTGATTTGCTCCAACCTAACTTAGTACCCTAGCCTGTAGAATCAACTAGATTTAGCCTTGCACAGGTAGAGCTTAGAAGTATAAGAGAAGGATCTCGAAATCTACTTTTTTTTTTCTGTCTGCCAGGTTTGCCACCCCTGATGGTTATCTTTCAAGACATGCAAAGTCCCTCAATGACATCAGCAACAGGAAGTCGTCCTGCTACACAACAGCCCACAAGTCACAGGCAAGCATTGGTTGTGAAACCAACACCCAAACTTTGAAAAATAAAAGGATAAGCCTTCAGACTTTCTCTATACATCACACCTCCCCTACCAAACAGTCTCTCCTTGGAGCTCTAGCCATCACACCCCAGCTGTAATCCCAGTCTTCCTGACTTCCTCCTTCCTGTTCCCTAAGATCTCTTCTACCCACCTGCCTCCTTCCAACTCCCACCACTATCCAGCTAGCCAGAATTTTACAACCTCTCCAACCAGATGGTATGTAGTCTCTCTACCTTGGCTTCCTCTTCCCATTTTCTCAACACCACACTTACAGATTATTTATAATTTTTAAAGATTTATTTTATTTTTAAATGTGCCTGAATGGGGTATGTGCACATGAGTGCAGGTGCCCTCGGGGGCCAGAAGCATCAGATCCCGCCTGGACCTAGAGTTAAGAGGCAGTTAGTTGTTAACCACCAGCATGGGTTCTGGGAACTGAACTGAGGTCCTCTGAAAGAGCAGTATGTGCTCTTAACCACTGAGCCATCTCTCCAGCTCCCAGCTTAATTACTTAAAGCTAAGCTCTGGCTATATTCTCCAACTCAGATTCTTCACAGTCTTCCTATTATTTGGTAGCTATACTCTAGCTACAGTGCACCTCTCCAGACAGAGCTCCAGCCAACATTCCAGCCAAACTGGCCCAGCCTCTGCTCAGGGCTCCACCCTTCCTCGCACCCCTGTATCCTTCAGTTCTTTCCAAGTTCAGAATCCTTCCTATTCTCCCATGTAAAAGGCCACCTCTCTCCTTCCTAGATGTTATATGTATAGTACCCATGCTACTGATACCACACTTATGTGTGTTCCCATCAGTAGGGCTGGAATTGCATCCAGAGTTTGAAAAATGGAGGAGCAGAGAGCAATTGTTTGCAAGGGGAGATAGTGCTGGGCAGAGAATGTCTGAAAGTTTACCTTTTATTTTTCAAAGCTTGCTTGGTTTCACAACCAATGCCTGCGTCTGACTTGTGGGCTTTTGTATAGCACGATGTCTCTTGCGGGTCTTGGGTCTTGAAAGTAAAAGACTATTTGTTATTCCTCTGGACTCCTTAGACTCTGCCCCAATGCCTAGTAGAACTCTTCACATTCAGACATTCAAAGTAGTAAAGAGAGAGGAGAGAGAGAAGGGGGACAAAAGAAAAGGAGGGGCCAGGAAAAAAGGAAAGGTGGAAGAGAGTCAGGGCTATAGCTCAGTTGATAGAAGGCTTGCCTTTTCATCCACAAAGCCTTGGGTTCTGTCCTCAGCACTCTGTAAACTGGTGCTGCATGCCTATAATCCCAGCACTAGGGAAGTAGAGGCAAGAGGGTCAGAAGTTCAAAGTTATCCTTAGCTACACAGTAAGTTTGAGGCCAACCTGGAATACATGAGACCTTGTCCCAAATTGGGAGGGTGGGGAAGGGCAGGGCAGGGCAGGGCAGGGCAGGGCAGGGCAGGGAAGGGAAGGGAAGGGAAGGGAAGGGAAGGGAAGGGAATGGTGAAAAGCTAGAGAAAGGGAAGGGAAAGAAGGGACATAATAAAAAGCCTTAGAAATAAAAGAGAAGGCAATCAGAGGGACTCAAGAGCAGGAAGAAAAGCCACTGAAGAAGGTAGACCATAATGATAAATGGGAAGAGTAAAATGCGATACTGTGGGACAGGCCCTGAGCAATGTGAGAGTGTGTATGTGTGGTGTGTGTACCAGGGTTTTCAACAGGGAAAAGACAAGCAAACTTGCTTGCAACCACGAAAGGGCTTAACATCAACCTTGGTTTCATGCAGTGGCAGAATCTATCATCCTATTATCTTCCCGTCCTTTCACAGCAGGGCAGGATCAGGATGAAAATTGGTCCCTGTGATTTATAAAGTCATAATGACTAGGAGCTTACCTTGCCCTCCATTTAATCTAGATTTAATTAAAATACCTTATCTCTAAAAATAATGAACTCTTAATTAATGTTGTTCTGGTTTACAGAGTAACCCTATGGATTACCCTGGATGGTCCTCCTCTCAATGCTTAAAGATACTGAGTTAATAGAATTCCCAGAGTCACCTGGAACTTCAGAGTCCACTAAACTGTCCTTCCCTCTCATCTTTCTACTCACCCACAATCCACTAACCCCTTAACACTGGCACATTCAGGGCCAGCCATCACCCCACTCACTCTCAGAATGCAGTCTGCTTTATACTTCCAAGTCTTCACCCAGAATTCTCTTGTCAGAATTCTGTTTTAAACCTTCAGCAGCTTCACTCCAGAATCAGGTCTTGGGCTGGGGAAGTAACTCAGCTGGTAGGATGCTTGTCTACCATGGGGCATCCACAGGACATGTTGGTGCACTGTAACCCCAGCAGGAAGATCAGAAATTCAAAGTCATCCTCAGCTACATAGCAAGTTGTGGCCAGTCTGGGATAACATAAGACTCTGTCTCAATAAGAAAAAGGTGGGGGGAACAGGGGCGATGGTTCAGTGGGTAAAGAGCTTGCTGTGCAAGCATGAGAACTTGTGTTTAGATACCCAGGACCCACATAAAAGTGGAGCATGGCAAATGTGTGTGCAACCCCAGCACTGGGGGATGAATGGGGCAGAGGCAGGGTCGCAAGGGCTCACTGACTTGCCAGTCTAGCCAAAACAGCTCCAGCTTCAATGAGAGACCTTGTCTCAAAAAAATAAGGTAGAGAGTTATAGAGTAAGAAGCATGTGGATGCTCCCCCAAACAGACACACACACACACACACACACACACAAATCCAGAGCCATGTCTTCTGGGGAGACAACCAGAGCAACACCCACTGAGGGACTCTTTAGGGACCCTGCTTGGGGGAGGGAAGGCAGTCACCAGACAGGCATGCCTGGCTTACTGCTATTACATTAGCTTCTCTGAACATTCTGGAAGATGGTCCAGGACTGGGGAGATTAGGAGACCCACAACATAGCCTCTGGTGGGTAAAGCAACACAAGTACATGTGCACAGTCTGCCCCCAGCACCCCACTCCAAACAACAGAGAGAAGGGAGGGTAGCCTGGCAAAACCCACTTCCCTCACTGAGATAAGCCTGCTCACACTTAGAACAAAGTGGGACAACAGGGGGAGAAACTCTGACTTCATTGGCCTATTTTGGAAAACTTTTTTTTTTTTTTTGAAGGTAGAGTTTTATGTAGCCCAGGCTGGCTTCAAACTCACTATGTAGCTGAAGATGACCTTGGACTTCTGATCCTTCTACCTCCTACTCCTGGTGCCAGCACACCAGGTTTACATGGTGCTGTGGTTCAAACCTGCTCCCGCAAGCTAAGCACCACTCTATGCACTGGTTTGCTTCCCCAGCACACATTAACAAAAGCTTCTTGGCTGCTGGGGGCAAACAAAAACAGAGCCATCTTCTACAGATTTGTGCTTTCAAGAAAGAAACAGAGGCCATATGAGATTTGTCAGAAAGGAGTGTCAATAAACAGTTATGTTTAACTTAGAAGGGTGGAGAAGGTCTTTGCCCACCAGGCTCCAGGGGCCTGCTCACAGTCTAGGTTAGTCTGCTGACCCTCAGCCCTCAAACCCCTGATAGAAGCCTAGACAGGAACATGTAGCTAGGCCTGAGTGGGCTTTCCCCTTGCTAGAAAAGAGGCTGGAGCATGAGGAAGAGAGAAAGCAAGAGCTACTGAGACTTTGACAAATTCAGAAGCAGAAGCTGAGGGTGCAGTTCTGTGGCAGAGCACTTGCCAGCATGCACGAAGCCCTGAGTCAGAGCCTCGGTACCGTAAAAAAGAAGGAAAGAAAGCGGGGAGAGGAAAAGAGGAAGGATGGAAAGGAGGGAGGAAGGGAGAGAGAAGAAAGGAAGAAAAAGGAAGGAGAGGGAGGGGGAGGGAAAAGGGGAAGGAAGAAAGGGGGAGAGAGGGAAGGAGGGAAAGAGGGATGGAGGCAAAAAAGAGGAAAGAGCAAGAAAGAAAAAAAGTAGAAGCACTAGAGAACTTGAAGTTCAGGGATAGATCTCCTGGTGGGGCATGCATGTGTGCACAGCCGATCTCCTGGAGGGACATGCATGTGCGCACACATGTGTGAGAGAAGTTAGGGGAAGACTTCAGTAGAGAGTGGGTGGCTCTTTTTTTAGTCTGGCAAATTGCCAAATTATGACCAACACTTTCCTGTACATCATAGGGTTGAAAGGCAATAGGAAAAAGAAAAAAAAAAAAAAACTTAGAAAAGTAACCAGCTGCCAGAATTCTAATACTGAAGTGAGATTTTACCTAGAAAACAACAAAAGAACCAAAAGCTTGTTGGTCTCTAGAGCTGGGATGCCCTCCCATTTATGAGCAAGGATAAAGCTCTTGCTCCTGCACAGATGAGTGGAGGGGTATAGAAAGGATTAATCCTAAGTGTCCAGTACTTCTCAGAGGGTCTCTGTAGAGGTCACTCTGTCTGCTCTGGCCCTGGGCAAGTCATGCAAAATCCACGTGTGAGCTGCTTTTCATGTTGGTGCATGTGTACATGTGTGCATGCTTATGTGTGTGCACATGCACATATGTGCACAGGTGAATGAAGGCCAGAGGTCAGTCTCGGGTGTTGTTCCTCAGGTGCCATCCACCTTGTGTATTTTTGAGATTTAAAAAATTAATTAATTTTTATCTTATGTGTATGAATGTTTTGCCTACATGCATGTAAGTGCACTCATGTTTTGTAATGCCCACAGAAGCTAGAAGAAGGTGTCAGATTCCCTTGGAACTGGAGTTAAGGACAGTTATCAGCTGCCATGTGGTTGCTGGAAACCAAACTTAGGTCCTCTATAAGAGAAACCAGTGTTCTTAGCCACTGAGTCATCTCTCCAGCCCATAATAGTATACATTTTTATGTTTTTAATTTACTTTTTAAAATTTTTGTGTATGAATGCTATGCCTGCATATATGTACATGCATCATGTATACCATGCCCACAGAGGCCAGAAGAGAGTGCTGGATCCCCTGGAACTGGAGTTACTGGCATTGTTACCTGTCCTCTGCAAGAGCAGCCACTGAACCGTCTCTCAAGCCCCTCAGATGGTTATTGAGGCAGGGTTTCTCACTGGCCAAGAGCTCCCCAATTTGGCTAAACTGGTTAACTAGGATCCACCCATCTCTACCTCCCCAGTCACAGGATTACAGATATGCACCAGCATACCTGACTTTTTAGTGTGTTCTTGGAATCAAACTCAGATTCTCATGCATGTGTGGCGAACACTTTATTGACTGAGCCATCTCACCAGCCTGGTGAGCTGCTTTCCAAACCATCAAGAAGCAATGAATCAGGCCAAATGAGGAACCTTTGATACCTTCTTCCTCTTCTATAGAACTGTCCCTCTGTTGCTCTGAAAAGCCATCCAGGCCGTGGGGCAGTGATAGGCAAACCACTCAAAATAACACATGAAGGGGATGCTGCCCAATAGGCAAAACAGAAATAAACGAATATGAAAAGCAAGGAAGAAAACTCCTCACCAGGTTGTTTTTAAATGGTCCTGAAAGCATTTCTTTTCCTCAATTTAAAAAGAAACTATTCCAACACAGAGCCATGCCTGATTTACAGGGTCCCAGGAAATGTCCTGTGCATTTTATGTCAGGGAAGGGGATATGGAGATGGATCCCAGGCCCCCACCACAGCCAGACAAACATTCACCACTGAACTCTAACCCCTTCCCCTTGCTGAGCCTTTGGTTGGAGGGAATGCAGGGGATGTTGGTGGCTGGGTGATATTTTCTCCAGGCAACCATGAGTACCCACTAAAAGAAATCCATTTGACATACATCTTTAATTTGTTTTTTAAGATGAAATCTCACATAGCCCAGGCTAGCCTTAAACCCTCTAGGTAGCTAAGGATGATCTTAAACTTCTGATCCTCCTGCCTCTACCTCCTGAGTGCTGACATGTGCTACCACATCTGGCTTATGTATACCTGGGACTTGAACCCAGAGCTTCACATATGATAGGCAAGCATTCTGCCAACTAAGCCCCAGTCCCAGTTCCCACCTTCCATATTTAAATTATTCACTTTAACCTGGTTTTGCCTAATATAAAGTCGAGCAAAGATGGAGTTAATTTCTCTTTACCAGTCTGTTTCTAACACTGCTCCTTTCTCACATTTTCTCTGGAAGACATCTGAAGGTCTCAGGAGGCCTTAAAAAGCCCAGCACTAAATCTTTTGAGTCACTTAATCTCCAAATCTTCCATATTTGGAGATAATTTCCTTTATGAAAAGAAACTCTAACCTGGCCCAATTCCCCAAACTCACTAATGGAACAAAGGTGCCCCTTATTCCACTGGCTCTGTGCTTCAAGAAGTGTCTTGGAAAGCAGCAAGTTTTTCCTGGTCCTAGGGATTATACTAACTGTCACTGGCTTTGGCTTCTGCTCCTGTTGTCTTCCTCAGGCAAGCTCTAGCTGAGTTAGACCCAGTAGATGGAAAATGGGAGAGACAGGTACTGAGGAGAAAGTGGGGGCTAGCTTGCGATGGCCCAGTAGAGGAAGGGTCCCCTTTGGGGATAATAGACTGCCCATGTCTAGGCAGATGTGCACAGAGA
Organism: Nannospalax galili; assembly: GCF_000622305.1. NCBI lineage: Eukaryota > Metazoa > Chordata > Mammalia > Rodentia > Spalacidae > Nannospalax > Nannospalax galili. Next base: position 5,981,646 of record NW_008338998.1, read on the forward strand.
CAAGACCACCCACATGGTGCTGGTTATGGAGCTCTTTCCAATGGATGGAAGATAAGACCAAATGGTTCCAAAGACGCCTCCCAACTTTCTGTCTGAGTCTCCGTAACAACAGGGGGGCTTTCAAGGCATGGATGAAAAACACTTTATTACATCTTTTTTCCTTCCTTCATCAGGCCTGCCTCTCTTCTGCCCTGCAATTAGAAGTAAGAACATTTCACACATTATTTAAGGCTCTATTTCCCTTTACCTCACTTCTGTGGGCAATGGTGGAGAAAGCCATTTGCTTGGTTAATTAAAGCCCTCCACTGGCAGTAAGAGACAGAGAGACGGAACAGGGGGGGAGAGAAAAAGAGACATTGGCAACTGAAATATAAATTGAGTACTTACTTTGTGTCCTATACTATATTAAAATTTTTACATGCATATCATGTTTAATCTTCCCAACAATCCTGAAAGTAAAACATTAATGTTATATGCATATTACAACAAAGAATATAGAGTTTGACATATATTTTCCTGGGATTCAGGCTGGTAAACCATTGGCTAGTAAATCAGCTCTCAAAAACAAATAAGTCTTGGGGCTGGGGATGCAGCTCATTCAATAGAGTGATTGTGTAGCATGCATGAGGCCCTGAGTTCTATATCCATCACCACATAAATCAGGACTGGTGGTACACGCCTGTCATCTCAATGATTAGGAGGTGAAGGCAGGAGGATCGGTTGTTCAAGGTTATCCTCATCCTTGATAGGTAACGAGTTTGAGATTCGCCTAAGGTACATGAGACCCCTGTCTCAAAATAAAAAAAAAAAGTAAGCCTGAATGCATCATGCTTGCTGATTTCTATCCATGGTGTAAATATAGTTATTGTGACCATTAAAAAATATTTATTATTTTTATTTTATCTGTATGAATGTATTGCCTGCATGTATGTAATTGCATCCGTGTCATGCAGTGCCCATAGAAGTCAGAAGACAGTGTTGGATCCATTGGAACTGTAGTTATGGATGGTTAGGTGGTGGGAACTGAACCTGTATCCTTTACAAGAACAGCCAGTGCTCTTAACCACTGAGCCATCTCCCCAACCCCATCATTCTGGCCATTTTTAAGTTACTATCATGATGTGTCTGATTTTGGAGTTATAGGAGCTGTGCAGAGTTGACATTTGGGCACCTGTGTGAGCCAACCTTAGTGCTCTATACTGTGAATGACACAGCTATACTGCCTGGCCTGCAGTCCTGTCTACTGTGGCTCCTCCTTTATAAAGAGGAAGAGGAAGAATGCCCCTGTGCCTGAAAATATCATCCTACAATCTCTGAAAGGAAACAGGCCCAGCCTTTAAGGTAGTTAAGAAGGCAGAGAGCCCAGGGAAGGAAGGAGCTAGAAAACCTGAGTCCCAGAGAACTTGTGAATCCTCTTCAGGTTCCTGAATATTAGCCAGTCAAGAACCAAGATGGAGAATCAACTCAAAAATCCCAACGAGTAATTTCATTCTCAAGAGAAATGGGGTAATTATGGCCCAGAGGCCTCCCTGCAAGGATCCTGAGACCAGCGGAGGCTACCTTCATTGATGTGAGTGTATGTGTGCATGTGCATGTGACCTGTGTGTGTGTATCTTCCATCCTAACAACTCCCAAGTCCCAGCCCCTTATTATTTTCATGCCTCTACCAATATTTCAAGTCAGTGTAAACAAGAAGGTTGAGAGTTCTTGTGTTTGAACCATTTTGTTTTCGGGGAGGGTGCTTGCTTTGGGAGGAGGTTGTTTATTTTGCTTTCCAGGCTGAAGATCAGTTCAGGGCTTCATGCTTGGCATAAGACTCTACCATTGAACTATACCACCAGGCCCTGAAACAATATTTTTTAAGTCGACAGTCTTCATATTTCAAAAAAAGAAAAGCAGATTGTTAATTTTTAAAAACAGTTCATGTAAGGGCTGTGGAGATGGTTCAGTGAGCAAAGTACTTGCTGTACAGGCATGAGGACCCAAGTTCAATCCCAAGGACCCACTTAAAAAACTGGGTACTTGGATTGGAAGAATTAATATTGTGAAAATGACCATCTTACCAGAAATCATTTATAGAGTCAATGCAATGCCAATCAAAATCCCCATGACATTTTTCACAGACTTGGAAAAAACCATCCTAAGATTCATATGGAAGCACAAAAGACCTTGGATAGTCAAAACAACCATGAGCACTAAAGAGCAATGCCGGGGGGATTACTATACTAGTTTTAAGCTGTATTACAGAGCAATAGTCATAAAAACAACATGGTACTGGCACAAAAATAGACCCATAGATGAATGGAACAAAACTGAAGACCTA
>NW_008338998.1:5984246-5984592 GCF_000622305.1 Nannospalax galili
CCTAAACCAGACATCAATTGCTCAGGAAACAAGAGCAAGAATTAACAAACGTGACCTCATTAAAATAAAAAGCTTCTGTACATCAAAGGAGGCAACCAGGGAAGTGAACAGAAAACCCACAAAATGGGAGAAAATCTTCACCAGTGACACATCTGACAGAGGTTTAATATCCAGAATATATAACGAAGTCAAAAAACAGAGAATCAACACAAGAAGTAACCCAATTAAAAGATGGGCTAAGGAGCTGAAGAGAGAGTCCTTAAAAGAAGAAGTAAAGATGGCTATGAAACATCTTAAAAGATGTTCAACATCATTAATAATTAGGGAAATGCAAATTAAAACCACT
>NW_008338998.1:5984760-5985784 GCF_000622305.1 Nannospalax galili
GAACTCATCCTATTGCAGAGACACTTATGCATCCATGTTTGTCACTGCTCTTTTCACAATAGCTAAGAGATGGAAGCAACCTAAGTGTCCCTCAATTGACGAGTGGATAATGAAAATGTGGTTCATTTATATGATGGAATTTTACTCAGCAGTAAAGAAAGATGAAATCATGAATTTTTCAGGTAAATGGATGGAACTAGAAACCGTTATACTAAGTGAAGTAATACAGAGTCGGAAAAAAAAATCAACGTATGTTCTCCCTCATATGTGGATCCTAGAACCAAATTCTGATAAGTGAGTATGTATCCAGACATAACTGCAGGAACCAGGATAATGGAAAGGAAACAGGGAGGTAAAGGAAAAGAAAGAACCTGAAAGAGAAGAACAGTAGGAAACAGGCCTTAATCAGGGAAACATGGATAAAAATTGGGTTAGTTAAAGGGAGGAGGGAGGGAAGGGTATACAAGGAACCTAGGAGATAAAGGGAAAGAAGGAGCTCAAGAGAGGTAGGACCACAGGAGAAGGGTATTAAGGGAGAAAGGGGGAAATGGGGGCTCCTTAAGTGGGAAAACTATGATGGAGGGGTGAGACAATGTAAGAGATAAATAATGCCTAGCTAGTTTTAAAAACCAGAGGAGGGGCTGGAGAGATGGCTCAGCGGTTAAGAGCAATGACTGCTCTTGAAGAGGGCCTGGGCTCGAATTAAAGCACCCGCATGGTCGCTACGAATTGGACTTAACTCCAGTTCCAGGGGAATCTGAAGCCCTCTTCTGACCTTTGCGGCATTGCATTATATGGGTGCACTCACATATATGTAGGCAATACACTCATACACATTAAAAAATAATAATAATATAAAAAACAGAGGGAACCGTATTACTCCAACAACGTACTGACAAATTATACATAGCAGATCAAGAAATACATGTTAGGTAAGGTTTATCTGAGAACAATCAGTCTTTGCCCAAGATTTATCTACATGACACACAGTAATTAAAAATACCAGACTGGTAGAACTAACCTT
>NW_008338998.1:5986027-6013528 GCF_000622305.1 Nannospalax galili
TGAGGAACAGATCCTCAAACGACCTTAAGAGTAAAAATAAATTGGTTTATCTGGGCCAACTATATGGCCTTAAACACACTAAAGGAAAGTATAACCAAAGATTAAAGGGGCCAATATAATTTTTTAAGAGTCCATATGTATAGCTAAAGGCTACATAACAAGCAACAAGGCCAGATAGGAGAGACCTTCTTTTTAGTTGTTGGTCAGGGGGGTCAAAGGGACTCCCATGTAGTAAACCAGCATAGAACTGGGAAAATGAACAGCAGACCCCAATCTTACCTAAAGGAATATTGACAACTGATTGCTGCTAAATGAGGAACAGCTGACTTTTCTAAAACAAACAAAGACCTCTAGATAGGCTGACTAGACTCACCGGATGGACAAGTAGTGGGGAATGGCTGGGGTGCCGACAACACAGCAGACAGTAGCAGGGATATCAGAGTATAAGGGCTCTAGTGGGGGGAGGGAGGCTGTGGGAGGGTGCCATCTGGGAAGTGGGTGTATAGTTGAATAAGATGGTTTGGGATGTTCTGTGTGAAACACACACACACACAAAAATCAACACATTTTTAAAAACGTATTATATTTGAGGAGGAAGCGTGGAAATTTATGTCATGTTAATTGGTAGAGGTGATAAACATTACCACTGAAATCTACCCGATGACTTTATAGACATACACAGGTGCAAGGATTCAAGTGCAACCGATTATGACTAGTAATAACTTCAGATACATACAGATTGGAGATGCACGTGCCAACATCTCAGTGTTGGTCACAAAAACAATGAGTCTTTCTGCAAGGAACAATATATTATAAAATGAAATGGAGATCTTTTTTAAAGGTTAAAAACTCATTCAATTTTATGTCTTACAGGGCTTATACTGAGTTCTATATGACTGTATTAATTCAACTGTGAACCTAAAAATTTACAGCCACCTTTGAAAGAGATGTATCCTTGCTCTGGAATGTGTCACTGAATATGTTAAAGCTGTAATGAAATGCTTCTTCTAATCATGTAGTTATTAAATTTTTTTAAAAATTTACTTCATGTTAAGTAGTAGAGGTAATTAACATTACCAGTGAAATCTACCTGATGACATTATATCCATACTCAGGTACTAAGGATCTGAGTGTAACCAACTGTGACTAGTAATAATCAGATACATAGAGATTAAAGACACATGTGTAAACATGTGTTAGCATTAAAAATGTAGGAAACAGCATATCTTAAAATGAAATGGAGATCTTCTTTAAAGGGTAAAAACTCATTCAATTTTATGTCTTACATGGTTTATGAGTTCAGTATTGTATGACTATTAATTCAACTGTGAACTTAAAAATTTACAGCCACCTTTGAAAGAGATGTATCCTTGCTCTGAAATGTCTCACTGAATATGTTAAAGCTGTAATGAAATGCTTCCTCTAATCATGTGGTTATTAAATTAATTTTTTTAAAAGACTAAAAATATTTTAAAATTAAAAAAAAAAGGGTACTATGCTGCCTACTTATAATCCCAGTGCAGGGGAGGTAGAGAAAGGAAGATCCCTGGAGCTTGCTGGTTGTCCAGCCTAGCTGAATCAGTGAGTTCCAGACCAGTGAAAGACTCTGTCTCAAAAAACAAGGTGGGTGGCTCTTAGGAATGACACTCCACCAAGGTGATCTCTGGCCTAAACGCACACACACACACACACACACACACACACACACACACACTATCCTACGTACGAACCCAAATTCCCAGCAGTGGAGGCAGTGGCTGCCATTTGAAGGCAGGGCTTGCACCGCCAGTGGTCCACAGCCCTCATTCTCCACTGCATCACTCATTTACAGTATATTCATTTTTAGCCTTTGTCCCGCAGGCCTTAGACCTACAAGTAGCTCTGGGGGATACACTGTTTTAACAAAATACTCAAAGCATTGCACAAATCCCCTATACTCACAGACACACAAATAATTCCCACCCCACCCCTTTGCTGACAGATTGCTCTTGGTAGACTCAAAGCCCATCTGTGTGGTGATCAAATGACCACATTTCTGAGAGCGCTGTGATTCTGCCAGGGGTTGCTGGGTTCTCCTTAGAAATCCACTGTCCACAGGCCTTTGGGCACTTCCTCTTGTTCCACAGCTGCCTGAGGCCACCACCAATAAATTACTGGTTTAAGGAAAACAATGACAAGCCTTTTCCATGGAGAAAAGATTCTGCTCACTCAATTATTTCCGCAAGTCCTGCCCTCTTTTCCAGCTTGACACCATCATTTTTGAAGCAACAGCACCAAGTCTTGCTTGTTGCTGTGCTTCACACCAGCAAAGCCACACTGCAACTGCATAGAGAACTTTGAGAACAATTCTTCCCTCTGGTCCTGGGATTAGTCAAGTAATGACTATTGCATTGCTAATTGAATGGCCGCTTTGTTAAAATGACTTACCAGGGTGACTCTAAACTGTCTATATTTGTTTACTAGTCTAGCCTTTTTTCTTTGGATAGGGAATTGTGTTGGCCTGTTATAAAGCTTTGATGGAAATCACTCGTCTCATTTTACTAAAAAGAACCCTTTTAGAAATGCAACTTTTTAAAGTAAAAATGGTTCCAGGAAAACTAATAATTTCCTAAGTTGTCATAGAGCTGCAAGGTAGAAGGCTGAAGTTGATTTTCCAAAGACAGAGGCTTGGTGGGTGGAGACAGGCAGGAGACCGTTTGTCCTAGATGATATTTGATAGCACTGTCTCTGAAATTTTCAGTCCTCTGCTAGAATTGCATGTCCCTTGGGAAATACTCTTTTTTCCCTCCTTTTAATCACTTGAGAAAACATGAACTTTATCCTTTTTTTTGATTATTCTCTACAACCATCAAGGAAATCTGGGTTTTTGTTTTGTTTTGTTTTTGTTTTTTTCTTTTTAGAAACAAAAGAGAAGGGCTCACTGAGATGTAGCTCAGTTGGTAGAGTGCTTGTCTTGCATGCACGAAGCCCTGGATTTCATCCCCAGCACTGCAAAAGAAGACAGGAAGACCCTTTATATTCTTTTTTTCCTTTGTGTGTGTATGGTGTGGGGGGTGCTGATGAGTGGGGGAGGCTGTGTCATCTACTCAGTTTCTGGAGACAGGATCTCTCATTGGTCTAGCACTCACCAAGTAGGCTAGGCTGGCTGACTACTAAACCCCAGAGAATTGCCTGTCTCACTCTCTTCATTGCTGGGATTTCAAGTGTAACCATGCCTGGTTGTTGTTTTTTTTTTTTCTTTTTTAAAAAAAATTTTTATTTTGTGTGTATGAGTGTATTGCCTTCATGTATGTAAATGCTCCCGTGTCATGCAATGCCTGAGGAGGTCAGAAGAAGGCATCAGATCCCCTGGAGCTGGAGTTATGACAAGTGGATGTTGGGAATTGAACCCAATCCTCTGCAAGAGCAGCCAGTGCTCTTAACTGCTGAGCTGAGCCATCTCTCCAGCCCCTCTTTCTTTTCTTTTCTTTTTTTTCCGTCTTTTTGAGACAGGGTCTCCCTGCAGCCCCAGCTGTCCTGGATTCACCATGGAGACCAGGCTGGCCTCGAACTCACAGAGATCCACCTGCCTCTGCCTCCCAAGTGCTGGAATTAAAGGCGTGCGCCACCACGCCCTGCTCTTTTTTTCTTTTTTTTAAAACATGGGTTCTAGGGGATTGAATTCAGGCCCTCATGAATTCCAACTTTAATGACTGATCCATCTCTCCAATTCTGGACCCTGCATATTCCGAAGGCCTTTCGAGTCTCCTGCCTGCCACCAAGGAAGAGGACTGTTCCTAAGCTTTCTGCCTAACTGACTTGGAGACTGCTTTGGACAGAGTATAGCTTTCTGTCACACGCAGAAATCAACCAGCTGCAGAGCGAGCAACAGGAGGTGACAGGATGCTTGCCACCGTGTCACTGACTTTGTAAGCACCCCCTCAAAACTGTGGCCAAGGCTAGTTATTTCCTGAGCTAAGGCCAGCCTGAGAACTTGGGGGCACTGCCAAAGCCCCTACAGCCCCTAAGCCTGGCCTCTATTGCCAGAGCCACACAGGAAAGTGGTTTATTCTTTAAATGAAGGTTCAGTAAACAATCAAGGGGCCCATTATTTGCTCAGCAGTGGGCTAGCTGGAGAGCTGGATCTGGGCATTCACTTTAAAGAAACTGGAATGCTTAGGGGAGAGAAGACACACTGCTTTTTAAAAGTTGAATCACATGAGATGTCACTCAAAGCTGTAGGTAAGTAAACGCCAAACACCCTCGTGGAGGAAGGAGCTTTCAGGGGGTGGTTTGCAATGGCCAGAGAAAGGAAGGCATTGTGATGTAGCAGGGAGAGAGCCTGGGCTTTGGAGCTGGGAAGACTGGGAGCTGGTTTACATGCACTGAGGGAAGAAAGCCAGCTCCTCCCCACCCCACCCCTACTAGACCTTAGCTTCCTTTAGCTAGAAGGCCTGTGAGGGCACCTGCCTGGAGGGAATTGTCCCAGGTTGGCTACACTAACAAGCACTCAGTCAATGTTTGAATTTGGTTTGCTTTTTTTTTTAAAGTACATCTTAGGGCTGGGGCTGTAGCTCAGTTGATAGAGCGCTTCGCTTGCCTTACATGCACAAAGTCCTGGGTTCAATCCTTAGTGCTGGCAAATACCTGTAATCCCAGCACTAGGGAGGTGGAGGCAGATCAGAAGCACACTCAGCTGAGGGTTATCCTGAGCTACATAGGGAGTTTGAAGCCAGCCTGGGCTACATGAAATCCCACCGCCTGAGGATCAAACCCAGGGCTTCATGCAAGCTGGGCAAACACTCTACAGAACTACACTCCCAGTCCTCTCAGACATACCTTGGCATAACAGATCACAGACTAACACGGGACTTTCATTTTCACCCTGTGCACGTATTGTTTCATAAGCATTTCCCACATCATTAAAAAATTGTCACAAACATCATTTGCAACATCCCACATTGAATTTCATACACATAACAAAATCTTCTCAACTACTCTAACAGTGGACATTTAGGGCTGCTCAAACCATTATTATGATTATGATTATTATTATCATAATTGTTAACAATAATCCCATGAAGAGCTTTGTGGCACAAATGCTTTTTTCTGAGGCCATGTACCTATAGGTGGAATTACTATTCTGGAAAGGTTCCTGCTGCATACAAAATACTTTCCACTGAGGCTGTTCAAACACACACACACACACACACACACACACACACACACACACACACTCACACACACACACACACTCACACACACACACACACTCACACACACACACACACTCACACACACACACACACTCACACACACACACACACTCACACACACACACACACTCACACACACACACACACTCACACACACACACACACTCACACACACACACACACTCACACACACACACACACTCACACACACACACACACTCACACACACACACACACTCACACACACACACACACACACACACACACACACACACACACACACTCCCATCAGTGACAAGTGAGAGACAGCTGGTCTTTTCAAATCCACAGGCCAAATATTATCTTTGAAAGAAAAAAAAAATTCTTTTTTTTGGGTCCTAATTTGATAGTCACTAAATAGCACTTCATTGTCCTTTATCTACTTCCTCCAGCGCATACTCTTCACAGAACCTAAAAAGGCTTCTACAGATCACAGAAGGATGCCTTCTTTTGTCTGCCAACAATCAACAAATATTAATTATGCAAGTCATTTTACTTTGAATGTACTCCTATCCTTTAGGGACAGGTTCGGAAGATTCCCCTTCTCCCGCTTTAGTCTTTATGAACACCGGAGGTTCAGTACCGCGAACTGGATTCGGCTATCCACCCTGAACAGCAGCGATCTTTAACCAGTCTAACATTCTAGTCCAACGGCTCCCCTGCCTGTCCTAACTAGTTTATGGACAGAAGTGCGTCTTAAGTTTTATGAATGATAGGAAGGAGGCGGAAAGGTGCTTATGAAAGTTCTCCTGTTCTAACTTGGCAGTTTTTGAGGGTTCTACCTCTTGATTCCAATATTTCTTGGACCTTCTAAAGTGCAAAGTGGAAAGAGGACCTTGACTGACTGAGAAGGGTGCCTGGCCACATAGGGAAATGGTGCATACTTTGCGGAGAAAGAGTTCCCAGACTACAGGCTACCTCCCAGGCACCTCTAAACCATGAGGTCTCACTATATTAAAAATAGTTGCAGGTGCATTATAGTTCAGATTGTAGAGTGCTTGCCTAGCATGCACGAAGTCCTGGTTTCCAGCCCCAGAACTACACAAAGTGGGTTTAGTGGTGCCTGCCTGTGATTCCCGCACTAGGGAAGTGCAGGCAGGGGTATCAGAAGCTCCGATCAGATCTGCTACACAGGGAGTTGGAGGCCAGCCTGGACTACATGAGAAATTGTCTCAAAAGGCGAGGGGAGCGGAGAGTGTAAGAGTTCAGGGTACAATCTAGGCCAGTCTTCTCCTCGGGAACATCCCAGTATGGGGGTGTCTGGGATCTCCATTGCGTGGCAACCCATGTACCCGCTGGCTGACGCCACCTCGCAGGCCAGAGCCTTAGCTCCTGTGGTCCCTCACCCGCAGACCGTTGGTTCTTGCCCCTCCCTCGCTCGCTCCCCACCCCACCCAGGCTCGGCAATGGCGGGAAGTGGCGCGGGGCTGGGACGCTGTCTGACCGCCCACTGCAACCGCAGCCTGTCTGGGATTCTAAGCGTCCAATCTCCGCCGACCCAGCTCTTCACCCAGATTTCCCATCGATACTGGAACGTCGTGCTCGTCACAAAACCTAAAAGACGCCAGATAGAGGCGTAAGGGGAGATTTGGGCTCACTCCGGTCGGGAGTCCGGTACTATTCTTTGCGGCTGGTCTCCCCGAGCCTGTGGAGCGCGTGCAAGGCTGAGCCGGGATCACAGCTAAAACCCGGGCTCCTAGAACGGCGCGTGGATTAAAGCTAACCCTCCGTAATTAACCAGATGCATCTCTATAAGCATAGAACATATATGAAATGAGAAGGAACGAGTGCGTCTTTGCCAGTCCCTTGGGCTCGGTTACACAAAGTCCTAGTCGCTAAATTCCTCTTTCTAATAAAGCACACTTTAATAATTTTACCAAAAAAGTACATCCACGAACTGGTTACCACTATTATGACTTTCTTCCTGAGATCTACTTCTCGATCGGTCTGCTCATCTACACCAGACCCTTATGTCATTACTGTGAACGTGCAGTTACACAAACTTGTGCCCCTTGGCTTTTTTATCTCGTGCGTGAATCTGCTGAGTCCCCTGGGAATGGAGTCAGCTCCTGGCCCCGCTTCCAACATTGCAGCCAACTGGTTAGGTTACTCAGCCAAGTCACCCACCACCACCCCTCCAGCCTCGGTCTCCATCTGAAGCACCCCCAGGTCTGGAATTCCATCCACGTGGACAAGGGTGGATGCACCACTTAGAGAAGCGTCCTTGCCTCGTGCTTTCCACCTCGGTTCTGGGGCATCCCGCTCTCCCCAACTTCGGGAACACTGTCCGCCGGGCTCGGGACCCACAACGTGACCCACAGCTGAACAGCAGCGGCTGGCGGACTTCTCCAGCCCTGCACCCTGCACCGGCCCCGCCTTCCTCCTCCCCGCCCCGCCCGAGCTGCGCATGCGCCGCCTCGCGAGCGTGTTTTTATAAAAGTCGGGTTTGGGCCAGAAACTTCAATTTGTGTTGCCTGCTGCAGCAGGTAGCAGTTGCCGTCTGCAGTGTTTAGTAGTCCGGTAGCAACCGTGGTTGGAGAGCGAGTTCTTACCATGGAAGGAATCAATGTAAGTGTAAGTCCAGTTGCATCCTTCTTTTAACGTACAAACGCGTGAATTTAGAGGGCAGGTCCAGCGTCCAGAATCGACTTGGGGGTGCCAGGGCCACAAAGAAGGGGCACGGGAAGAACTTTCTCCCGGGCTTAGTGGGAGACTATAGGGGGAGGAGGATAGGAATCTTTTTTTTTTTTTTAACTCGTGTGAGTAGAGAAGAATACTTTTGGATCAAGCTTTTCTGCCGCTGCTTGTGAGTCCCGCGCTTGCGCTAGCTTGCACGCTGTTTGCAAACGTCCGATTCTGTGCACGCATGTAGAAAAGGCCCGCGCTCAGCTGGGGGACTCAGACGATAAGTCTCCTTCTGAGAGTGGTGTTTCTTGGAGCAAGTTTCTTTATGGAAATTCAGAGACTGAGGTCGTCACGCACGCCTGGGCACAACACTGCAATTAGTTAACCTCGAGCAGAAGCGCCTTGAAGCTTTCTTGAAGTTGGGAGTGGCTTTGCTAAACTTCGTGCTGCGAACCGAGGTGTGCCAGTCCTGGGCGAGAAAAATGAGCAGACTCCCGGCTTGCCAGGGTGGGGTCTGAACGGTGGAGGCAGTCTGGAGGCAAGCGAGCGTAGCCCGCGTGCTTTGGGATGGAGTGGCTCCGCTTGCGGGCGTCTGAAGCGCACTAGTTCTCCCCAGTGGCCCGCAACGTGGGCACTGGTTTTAGGATTGCGTATGGGAGGAAAAAGGCATAAACATGCACCATACAGCTGCTGGCCCAGAGGTGTGCTCGGCGGGGTCGGGGCTGGAGACAGGAGGGCGTGTTGGGACAGCACCTGGGCTGTGCCTGATCGCCCTGGGGAAGATGAGCAGGTGCAAGCCGGGAGACCGTTTGGCTCTGCGAGCCCCAATGCAGCGTTTAACCGTCGGTGGTTTCCTGAGCCTTTTGAAACCCCCTCGCTTACGGAGGTTTTTTTTTTTTTTTCTCTCTCTCTCTCTCGTTTCCTCCCGCGGCGCGCAATTCAAAGGCGCTCGCGCTGGAGCCGCCGAATCTGCCGCCTGCACCTCAAGAGATGAGCCTGGCGTGCGGCCCAGGAGGAACCCCTGGAACCGCTGCCGGCTCGCGGTGGGCCTGGGTATGGTAGGCAGCGGCTCCATCCCTGAGCTGGGGGACTCGGTCTTCGGGGGTGCGTATAGCCTGGACCCTTCCAGCTGCCCACTTCGGACTCCAGTTGCTGGATCGATTGCAGGATGGGAAGCGACAGGGAGAGTGAGGAAGTGAAACACTGGGCGAGGACCACGGGGTGCAGACCCCGTGACCTTCCCCACCCAGGACAATGTGACTCTTCTAACGTCCCAGATGTACCCAGTGGTAAACATGGGGGTGGCAAGAGAGACCCACGTCCTGAAGGAGCGCCCCTTGGGGTAGGAGAATACTATTTGCTCGTTTCTAATACTCCCAGTGCCCCCCAAGTCCCCAAAGCCCTAACTTTATTCCTCTCTGTGTCCCCCACTAGGTGTGTCTTGAAACAATGGTTTGTGTTTAGACAAGCGTGTTTGCTCCCCTTAGAAGAGTTAAGAGTCTTTGGGGGTGCCCTCCCAGCCCATACTTTGTCCTCCTCTCCCTTCTTTGGCTAATCTTATACAAAAACTTAATCCCATCTCTTCCCCCAGCACAGATTCTAGCCCCACATCGCCTCCATCCCACTCCCCTGGAAGTGACTTCTTTGTGTGAATGGAGTTTTGATGTTGGTTTGTTTTGTTTTGGTTTGGTTTTGCCAGCTTTTTTTTTCTAATTCTTTTTTTTTCCCTAGTGGGCGGGGGCAGGAGAATTAGCCAAGATGTGACTTTGAAACTCAGAATCTCTGGGTCCTTTTGTTCTAAACAAAGGCTCTCCTAATTGGTTGCACTAAAGAGGGATATTAGGAAGTGACTGTGGGGGAAGATGGAGAGAATAGTTGCTTGTAGAATTCTGTTACAATTCTCCTGGGCCTTTTCCCGCCCTTTGGAGTTTCCTGAAAAGGGCTGGGTTCTAAAACAACAATAAATTGCTAGTTTTTCAGGCACCAGAAACACTTTCTAAATCCTGGGAAATGCTTGCTGACTTTGAAAATGAACTGTTTGCCCATTTCTTTTGCAGATGTACACTTCTGATAACTACTCAGAAGAACTGGGGTCTGGAGACTATGACTCCATGAAGGAACCGTGCTTCCGAGAGGATAATGCCCATTTTAACCGGATCTTCCTGCCGACAATCTACTTCATCATCTTCTTCACTGGCATAGTGGGCAATGGATTGGTAATCCTGGTCATGGGTTACCAAAAGAAGCTAAGAAGCATGACTGACAAGTACAGGCTGCACCTGTCGGTAGCTGACCTCCTCTTCGTCGTCACACTTCCCTTCTGGGCAGTTGATGCCATGGCTAACTGGTACTTTGGGAAATTTCTGTGTAAGGCAGTCCATGTCATCTACACTGTCAACCTCTATAGCAGTGTCCTCATTCTGGCCTTCATCAGTCTTGACCGGTACTTGGCAATTGTCCATGCCACCAATAGTCAGAGGCCAAGGAAGTTGCTGGCTGAAAAGGCAGTCTACGTGGGTGTCTGGATCCCTGCTCTCCTGCTGACTATTCCTGATTTCATCTTTGCGGATGTCAAAGAGGCAGAGGGGAAGTACATCTGCGACCGCTTTTACCCTAATGACCTGTGGGTGGTGGTGTTCCAGTTCCAGCACATCATGGTCGGCCTCATTCTGCCAGGCATCGTCATCTTGTCTTGCTACTGCATTATCATCTCCAAGCTGTCACACTCCAAGGGCCACCAGAAGCGCAAAGCCCTCAAGACCACAGTCATTCTCATTCTGGCTTTCTTTGCCTGCTGGCTGCCGTATTACGTGGGAATCAGCATCGACTCCTTCATCCTTCTAGAGGTCATCAAGCAAGGGTGTGAGTTTGAGAGCATTGTGCACATGTGGATCTCCATCACTGAGGCCCTGGCCTTCTTCCACTGTTGCCTGAACCCTATCCTTTATGCCTTCCTTGGAGCCAAATTCAAGACCTCTGCCCAGCATGCACTCACTTCCGTGAGCAGAGGCTCCAGCCTCAAGATCCTCTCCAAAGGAAAGCGGGGTGGACACTCTTCTGTCTCAACGGAGTCAGAGTCTTCAAGTTTTCATTCCAGCTAACACACATACATAAAAGACTATATATGATGAAGAACATTTCTTTAAGTTACACGTTTTTCAGATGTAAAAGACTGACTGATCTTGTACAGTTTTTTATTGACTGTTGGAGTTTATGTTTCTTTAGTTTTGTGAGGTTTAATTGACTTAATTTATATAAATATTGTGGGGGTTTTTTTGTTTGTTTGTTTCATGTGAATGAGTGTCTAGGCAGGACCTGTGGCCAGGTTCTTAGTTGCTGTGTGTCTGTTTGTAGAGGAAGGAACTGAACATTCCAAAATGTGTGGTGAATCACCTAAAGCTAGAAGCAATCCTCAGCTGTTGCTGCATAATCTCTCCATTCCAGAGGAGCACCCCCATCCCTGTTTTTATGTTGTTTTTGTTACAGTGTGTGATTTTTCTATAGAAGATGGCACTTAGAACCAAAGCCTGAAGTGGTATAGAAATATTGATGTTCCAGTTTTCAAGAGTGGATTGATTTCAGCACCTACAATGTACAGTCTTGTATTGTTAATAAAAGTCCATGATAAACTTACTTAGTCTTATGTTATATTTTGATTCTATTGGCTGTCAGTAATAATATGTTTGGAAAACTGGAATAATGGATACATTTATGCCATACCAGATAGTCTCATGTGTGTGTGTGTGTGTGTGTGTGTCTCTGTGTGTCTGTGTCTGTGTCTGTATCTGTGTGACTGTGTGTGCAGGTACATGTGTGCACATGCATTTAGAGGTCAGGCCTACTTCAGATGTTGCTCCTTGGGTGCCATTCCATCTTGGTTTTTGAGACAGGGTCTCTCACAGTGGCCTGGAACTCACTAAGCATGCTAGGTTGGCTAGCCGGGGAGCCCCAAGGATCTGCCTGTCACTATCTCTTCAGTCCAAGATTGCAAACTGGCACCACCATGCACAGCTTTTTATGAGGGTTCTGGGGGGTCAAACTTGGGTCTGCACGCTTAAGCAACAATCACGTTACCCACTGAGCTATCTCTCCAGCCCCGCCTAGATATTTTATAATATTTCACTTCACTTTTATCCTAACGGCTGCACTTTCTGCTCCTGAGAATCCAACTTGGGTCCTCATATGATATTTTACTTAATCTTTTTCTATTAACATTTGTAGAGCAGGGAACTACAGCACAGAAAGAGCCTAAGTAACTTGGTTGAAGGCATGTTAGCAAGCCACAGAGCCAGTTTTTCAAACCGGGTGTCAAGAATGTGCAGCTTTAACTAAGCCACTTTCGACTAATGGAAGCTTAGGAATGTCTACAGTACCCATTCTCATGAAATAGTCTTTCAGAAGGACCTGTGTAAAGCAGGAAAGACACACAGTAGTGTCTGCATGTCCCTGCTTTTCTCCATTCAGTCCGGGTGGATGCCATGCTAAGCACTGTTTCATCCACTGTAGATATCATCTCTCTGTTTCATGGGGGTGGGGACCAAAGCTCAGAGTTGCTCTGTTACTTGCATTTCAACAGACACAACCCAGAACCGATGCCATTTATCCATCTTACTCACTATTGTCCCCCAGAACACCTGGTCCAATGTCAACTGAATTGTTACTGAACACAAGACCAAAAGTGAATGTTTTCTTCACAAAATTAGCCTTACCTAAAATACCCCCTTGCCATATCGTCTATGCAAATCTCAACACTTTTATTCTGGCTATTATAATACTTAGCACCCCCTGAAGGGCTCAGCTAAAGCAGCTAAAAATTCAAACTCAAAGATCAACTGAAGCAAGCTCTCCATTGCCTGATTTTGCACAAATTTTAGAGCCTTATGTAACACCCCAGAGCTATCGACACTATCATTGTGCAAGCTCTTGAGTAAATTTCAGCTCTGGTCTCCATTTAAAGATAACTATAGTGGCCCTACCTCCCACACTTTGGAACACCGGAGTGAACTCAGATAGTAAATGGGATATAATTTAGACAATATTTGGTCTACTTTTAGTAATTGTTTCTGGCACAGAAAATCCACTTTGTAAGGAAAAATTGCAATGCCTTATCTTCCTAAGGCAAATCACATTTGTTTGAGACAAATTATAGATCCTGTGAAGGGAAATAATTTAATTACTTAAAATAGAATCTAATTTAGCTGTACATTTTTTGCAGCAGCCTATGGATCTAGGATAATTTCAGACTGGTGTTCCTATTCCACTCCAAGACACAATTGGATTTTCTGTAGGAAATTATCTTGAGGTTTCTTGCTTTCCTCTGGGAAGTCTAATTGGATCACGCTTCATTTAGACATAGTTGTAGATGTGCTTTCTGGAAGGCTTGGTCTTAAAGCCGTGACCATTGTAGCAGGCTTCACTTGAACCTGCTCTATAAATATTTATTCGCTGGGAAACAATAGATGAAATCTTTGGAAGGAATTCTTTTTCTTCTCTCATCTTGGCTTGAAACCTCCTCACCCCAGATTCCTCTCCTTTGCCTTGGAGCTGCAACAAAAGGAACTTACCGAAACAAAATTCCCAGTGTCACCAGTCTTAATGGATATTTCATTCTCCCTGAGAACAAAGACAGATAGCTCTTTTTCAAACCAGAAAAGAAAAAGGGGGTTTAAAAAGTCTTTGCTCCCTCCCTGCTCCAGAAGGGTGTCCCTACCCCCAGTCACTCTTTGTCATGATGAGACCCGCCCCAAAGCCTTCCCTGTATCCTGGTTTGTCTAGCAATTCGAGGAAACCAGTCTGCTGGCCAGCCCTGCATGAAGTAACTGATTGTTCCCTGGCCTCTTCCCCCATGAATGACGCCCTTGAAGGTCAGTAATGTAGCCACAGTTATATAATGGAAGCTAAAATATTTAAATTGTATGCATGCTGTCTATAATGGCACAAATATGACATTTGACTTAGGAATGACATTAAATCTCTTAACTGGGCAGAAACCTAGATGGTTTTTGTCTAGCAAAGCTTTTGTGTCGCTAAAATGCCACTGGGAAATCTATCACACCACCCTGTAGGCTTCCCAGCCCTCTTTTATGGTTACATTTGAGTGAACAGGATCTTCCACGTATCACTTTTGGGAGAAGACAGGCTTTGTTTTAATAACCGAACAAAGTGTCTTTGGGTCTCTTCTGATTGTTAGATTCTAAATAAAAGATCTACAAACAATTGAACATTGTAGTTTAAATGTAAAAAGCCAGGATGGCCTTTCCAAGAGCACAATCCAAGAGAAACTGCAGTACTCTGGGGAAAAAGTAATGGAAATTATGAATTTTAAAAGTAGTGGTCTTCAACTGGGGGCCATGTCCTCCTCCCAGGAGCATTTGGTAGGTCTAGAAACATTTGGGATGATCCTATTGGACAGGGTACAGGCAGGGAGCGTGGGATGGGCCTAGAGGCCAGAGATGCTGCTTCATAACCCTAGATGCTGCTTCATAACCCATAATGCTCACAAAATCCTTGCCACAAATAACTAGCTGATTCAGAATATCAGTGGTACTCCAACTTCAGAAACCCTTTTTAAGGGCCAAGGAGAAAGCACAGTCAGTAAAGTGCTTGCAAGGGGGTAGTTTGATCGCTAGAACTGACATTAAAAAAGAAACGGAATATGCCAGGCCTATGGTACATGCCTTTAATCCCAGCACTCAGAAGGCAGAGGCAGACGAATCTCTGTGAGATCGAGGCCAGCCTGGTCTACATAGTGAGTTCCAGGCCTGCTGGGAATACAGAGAGACCTTGTCTCAAAATAAGAACAGGGCTTAGTGGTATACAGCCTGCCAGGGAGAGGCAGGGACAGGCAGATCCCTGGGCCTTGATGGTCAGCCAGTCTAGCCTGCTTGGTAAGTGCCAGGCCTAAAAGAGACCATGTCTTTAAAAAAAAAAAAGATGGCAGGGCTGGAGAGATGGCTCAGTGATTAAGAGCACTGGCTGTTTTTGGAGAAGACCTGGATTCGAATCCAAGCACCCCATGGTAGCTAACAACTGTCCGAAACTCCAGTTCCGGGGATCTGACGGCCTCTTCTGTCCTCTGTGGGCATTGCATGACACAGGTGCACTTACCTACATGCAGGCAATACAGGCATACACATAAAGTAAAAATAAAAAATAGTAAATAAAATATTAAAAAAAAAGAGATGGCACCTGAGGAATAACAGAGCAAATGGTCAGCCTCACACACACACACACACATACATATATACATGTACCTGCACATTCACACACACATGCTCACAAAAGAATTCTTTTTTAAAGTTATAGTGCTTATGAAAATAAAAATATATACAATCAGTATAATTTTTATATAAATTTTTATTTTATTTGTTTGTGTGTGTGTATGTGTATGTGTTTGTAGGCATGTGTGTACCATGGCATACATGTGGAGGTCAGAGAACAACTTGCAGGAGTCAGTTCTCTCCCTCTAGCATGTGGGTCGTGGGGATTGAACTCAGGTTGTCAGGCTTGGCAGAAAGTGCCTTTACTTACTGAACCATCTGCTGGCCTGGCCTGTAACAAGTATAATTCTATAAAATAACACGAATCCATGAAGTGCTTGATAGCTCTGTCTGAAAGTTTCGCCCTATCAAAATTCATACATTGAAATTCTAGCCCCACGGGGGACGGCATTGAGGAGATGGGGTCATAAGAGCATGTTCTTCCTTATTGGGCTCAGAACCCTAGCCAGCCCCTTAGTCCATGTGAGGACACAGCACAAAGCTATCATCTATGCACCACAAAGAAGGCTCTCACTGGAAACTGCATCTGTTGGTGCCTTGATCTTCACCTTCCCAGCTTCCAGAGAAATAAATTTCTGTTGTTTATAAGTGGTCCAGCCTATATGTCATAACAGAAACTCAACAAAGACTACAGTTGGCCAGGATTCCAAGACCTCCCTTAGCCTCTTCTATTAGACTTCATTGCAATGCACTGGTGTCATTCCCACCTGCTCAACTCACACACTGCTCTCCGCCCTTAGTCTAATCACAGGCACTTCTTTTCCAGTGTTTTTTTCTCACTAGATAATGCTCAGGAGGCTCTCATTTCTTTTCTACTCCTTGACAACAGGCAGCACACGATGTGAGGACGATGCCCTTCAGAATACAATAACTGGTGAAGGGTGACCACTGAGGATCCTCTGATTCCCACCCAGTATCTGTCCCTCAAAGCCCACTCCTGACTCAATTTTGGAATACTTCCTGTTTTTCTCCTTTTATAAAATATAAAAATGAAGACAAGGGATGATGAGCCAGCCCATTCATCCATTGGCTGCCATTGATTCAGATTCATTTAAAATAATCCTATTAAGTCTGGCAATTTAAATCTAAACCCTCTGAAAAAAAAACCAAAAAAAAAAAACAACTTTTCAACTGAAAATGCAAGCTACCTACAGACCAAGTTGAGGAATTTGCAATGAGAAAAATCCACCAAGGGGAAAGAGTTTTTCAAAACCAAACAAACAAAGGTATTCAAGCAAACCATGCCAGGTGCTCGGTGTTTATCTGACAGAAGTGGTGCACAATTAAATTGATTTACATACTACAGTTCAACTAACCAGAACCCAACTCATCAACACTCTTCATTAAAGAAAATTACTTCCTCATATAGGACTCTGTCAGAAAGAAAGTCATACATATTGAGAGCTACTGAATCCCAGGTACACTCTTACTCAAGATTCATGAGCCCCACCAGTTAGATATTGCTAGCTTCATTTTCAGACAAGTTAGACTACAAATAAAAGGCTTTCTGCCAGGCATGGTGGCACTCGCTTTTAATCCCAGCTCTTGGGAGGCAGAGGCAGGCAGTTCACCGTGAGTTCAAGGCCAGCCTGGTCTACATAGTGAGTTCCAGGCCAATTGGGGCTACAGGGAGACCCTGTCTCAAAAAGACCAAACAGAAAAAAAAAGGCTCTTTCCAGTAGGTGCTGTGTAGATGACATTGATGCCTCCACATTCTGGGGCATATCTTCAAGTTCTCAGTGTACTCAGTCCAAGTATCCCCACCCCCATTTGTTTGTTTTGCAGTCAAGTCTCATGTAGCCCAGGCTAACCTTGAAATAGCCAAAGCTGATCACCACCTCCTGAGTGCTAGGATTACAGTATGTACCACCACATGCCATTTATGAGGTGCTGGGAATCCAATCAGGACTTCATGCATGCTAGGCAAGCACTCTACTAACTGAGCTATATCTTCAGCCCATCAACCTTCTCTGTCTTTACTATTTCCAAGTCCAGTCCTAGGTGATAACAGTTAAGTTACCACTTACCTCAACGTCATAGAACATACCACCAACGGAATTTGATTATTGCATCTCCACAGTTCTGCACACTAGGTGACCCATTGTCACATATTTAATGAATCCTAAAGGCAGTCTGACCCACAGTGAGCTCTTCCTACCGCTTCAGGAACATTGTTTTTTTTTGTTTTCTTGGTTGGTTGTTTTTTTTATTTTGGTCTTTTTGATACAGGGTCTCCCTGTAGCCCCAGCTGGCCTGGAACTCACTGTGTAGACCAGGCTAGCCTTGAACTCACAGATTTATCTGCCTGCCTCTGCCTCCCAAGTGCTGCGATTAAAGGCATGCACCACCACCACGCCCAGCTCACTTCAAGAACTTTGTTATGTGCTCTGATGTCAATCAGTATTCAAGGAAATAACCAAGAGGTCAAAAAGATATTTCATGGAGCTAGGTAGTGCATACATGTGATCCCAGCATGGGAGGTAAAGGCAATAAAACCAGGAGTTCAAGACCTTGTTTTAAAAAACAACAAAAAGAATTAAAAACAAAAGATAATTGATGCTCTTCAATACTCTTCCAAGTTAAACCAATAAACACTCACCTGGATTTACTTTTTAAAGCAACAAATAGACATCAACATTTTAGAAAGATTTTCACTATTGATTCTTAAAATAAAATGGGCTTCAAGTTAACCCCGTACACTGCCTGGCATATAGTAGGAACTCAATGTTGTTTTGGTCAATGAGCAAATAAATGAATGAACATTTTTCCCTCCCGAGAGCACACCATTCTCTAAGCACCTGATTGATGTCTGTGTGATTTGACTTCCTCCATTGTTCATCTCCTCTAATCATTCACTTATTGAGACATCCATTGAACAACACTCTGGGCCACATCCCAGAGGTTTCAGTCCTGGACTGAACAAAAAGGAAGTGAGCTGAGCACCAGCATTCATCTCTTTTTCCTGTGATGCACTATGATCAACTGCCTTACCCTCTTGCCACCACGCCTTCCTGACCATGATAGACTGTACCTTTGGACTGTGGGCCAAATTAAACCTTTCCTTTCTTAAGTTGTTTGTCAAGTATTTTGTTACAGCAATGAGGAAAGCAACACATCAGTCATTCAATTTTCCTACTGCAGTCGACCCTCTGTTTCCTACCCACTAGACTACCAAGGAGGGAGATAGCCCTCCATATTCATGGAGCCCTCATCCACAGACTCAAACAACTGTAGATTTAAATTATTCAGACAAGCTGGTGAGATGGTTCTATGGGCAAAGGTGCTTGTTGCCAAGCCTGGCAATCTAAGTTCTATACCCAGGACCCACATTGTGGAAGAAAAGAACTGATTCCTGCAAAGTATCCTTTAACCTCGACACACAAGCTGTGGCACATATACACGGAGACAGACAGACAGACAGACAGACAAACAGACACACACACACACACACACACCATTTTTAGTTAACTAATGCAATAAAAATAAAATATTCAGAGGAAAAAACTTGCATTGCATTGAATATTTACAGATAACCACCATTTACACAGCATTTATATTACATGATATATTGTAAGGAATCTAGAGATAATCTCCAGTATAAAGGAAAGTGCATGTAGGCTAAGTATAGGTACTATATCAATTTATATAAGAGACTCCAGTATCCACGGATCTAGATATCCACAGAGGGTCCTGAAGCCAAACTCTGCTATACCAAGGGGCAACTATGCCTACTACCCTCTCAGTCTTCTGCTCACTTCCTAGCGTACAGGGATGGATCCAGTCTAGCAAGGTAGATGAGATACCCTGATCACAATCCTGTCTTCCTTCCTGCTTCACCAGCCCGGGGAATCTAGTCATGTCATGAAGATAAGAGCAGGAATTCTGCCAAATCCTAGGATATGGGAGTGAGTTCTGAAGGCAGTTTTTCAGTCTTCTGTCCATAGGAGACAACTTGTTAGGCCCCTGGGATTGGAGAAGGAAATGGAGCCCTCACTCCATTGTCTGAGTGAGCTTTTCCATCTTAAATTCTTAACACATGAAGTCTGGGACATGTAAGCTCACACAAACAAAAGGCTTTGGGAAAGCGAAAAGCAGCTTTGTGTACAACACCATTATTCCTTTTTAACCTTTTTTTTTTTTTTTTGTCTTTTTGAGACAGGGTCTCCCTGTAGCCCCAGCTGTCCTGGAACTCACTATGTAGACCAGGCTGGCCTCAAACTCACAAAGATCCACCTGCCTCTGCTTCCCGAGTGCTGGGATTAAAGGCGTGCGCTACCACACCCAGCTCCTTTTTAAATTTTAAAATGAATTTGACTTAACTAATTTCACATCTTATGTGCTGAGACCTTTACAATTTAACATAATTAATACAACCGGATTTCATAAAACTGTGCCACTGTTGGCTGAAATTATGTAAAGTTGCTGCAGTTGTTTAGAATTTGATGTGTCCAGAGTCAGAAAAGTGGATGTGAATCCCACTGTGGTCTTCTTTTTCTTCCAAGTAAGACTAAATCTATTTAATATTCTAGTTAAAAAATTATTGTAGGGGCTGGAGAGATGGCTCAGTAGTTAAGAACACTGATTGTTCTTGCAGAAGACCGGGGTTTGAATCCCAGCACCTACATGGCAGCTAACAACTCTCTGTAACTCCAGTTCCAGGGGATCCAACAGCCTCTTCTGTTCTCTGTGGGCATTGCACAACATGGGTGTACTTACCTACATGAAAGCAATACATGCATACATAAAAAATAAAAATAATAAAATAAAATGTAACTGGGGAGATGGCTCAGCAGTTACAAACACTAGTTGTTTATCCAGAGGACCCAGGTTCAGTTCCCAGCACCCACATGGTGGCTAATGACTATTCTAACTCCAGTTCCAGAGAATCTATCACCCTCTTCTGACCTCCACGGGCACTGCATGCATGGGCAAAACATGCAGGCAAAACACTCATGTGCATAAAAATTAATAAAATATTTAAAAAATAAGTCTGTACTTTTTGTAAAAACTACAAAAGAATTGGAGATTTCTTTTTTAAAAGATTTATTTTATTATTTTTATTTTTGTGGAGGGATGGAAGATGTCACATACATGTAGGTGCCCCCAGAGGCCAGAAATGGGTATTAGATCCCCTAGAGCTGGGGTTACAGGTTTATAGGTTGTTATGAGCTTTCTGATTTGGGTGCTTGGAACCAAACTCTGGATCTCTGCTAGAGCAATAAATGTTCTTAACCTCTGAGACTTCTCTCTACCACTTCCCCTCCCTTTGTTAATACAGTCTCTTGTAGCCTAAGTGGCTCGAGCTTACTATGTAGTCAAGGAAGATCTTGGACTCTGAATCCTCCAGCTTCCACCTGGATATTGCTAGGGTTACATGTGTGCACAACTACTCCTGGTTTATGGAGTGCTAGAAACCAAACCCAGGACTTCATGCATGCTAGGCAAGTACTCTACCAACTGACCTACATCCCTAGTCCCAAATTTACAGATTTTTGACATACTAACACCAAGTAATAACTGGCTGTGGTGGTGCATGTCTGTAATCCCAGTACTTGGGAGGTAAAAGCAGTAAGACCAAGGGTTCAAGGCCAGTCCTGGCTACATAGCAAGTTGGGAGGCCTAAAAGAATAAACAAAAGAGAAGCTGGAGAGGTTGCTCAGTAGTTAAGAGCACTGGGTGCTCTTGCAGAGGACCCGGGCTTGGTTCCCAACACCCACATGACAGTTAACAACCAGCCTTAACTCCAGTTCCAGGAGATCTGATACCTTCTTCTGACCTCTGCACGCACATGGTATACTTACATACAAGCAGGCAAAACACCCATACACATAGAATAAAATTAATAAATCAAAAATTTAAATAAAAAGAAGGAAGGAAGGAAGGAAGGAAGGAAGGAAGGAAGGAAGGAAGGAAGGAAGGAAGGAAGGAAAGAGGGAAAGTTGATTCATATCTACTTTCGACAGCACTACTTTGGGAGATGAGCACAGTAGAGCCGCACAAAGGTGAATACAAATCAGTCCTATTATACCACATCTTTCTTCCTGTAGACAAAGAGAAGTGAAAAGGGAGAAGACTAGCTGAGGTCTAATAATTAATAAATAAATAAGTGCAGAATTTAAAATACCTGGGACTGGAGACACACTCAGTGGTTAAAAGCATTGGTTGCTCTTGCAAAGGACCTGGGTTCAATTCCCAGCACCCACATGGTGGCTAACAACCATCCATAACTCCAGCTTCAGGGGAATCTGATACCATCTTCTTACCTCTGTAGAAATTGCATGACACAAGTAAACTTACATACATGCAGACAATACACTCATACACAGAAAACAAAAATAATAAATAAATAATGTAAAAAGAAGTTAAATACTTAGCACCAGCATATTCTACCACCAATACTGCAGTGAAAAGATACCAAAAATTCCTATTTTTAAATAACTTAGGAAGATGATTATGACTCATCTCTTTTTAAATTTGTTTTTATTGAATTTTTGTGTATTTTATACAGAATATCTCAAACAATCTTAATCATCTTTATACCCTCATCCCCACTGGCACCCTCCCATACACCCACACACAGGAACCCATATACTCTGTCATTCATGTTAAGGCCCAATGTGTTAAGTCTGTGTCCCCAGACATTGCCCAGTACAAGTCCATCAACTGAGGTGTAGTTGTGGCTCAACTCTTATACTGTACTTTGAGGGCTATGGCTGAGCCAACCAACCCAATGGGTAGTTTGTGCATATGGTGGCTTACATTACTCTAGGTAGATTTTTCTCCAAAAGGAAGACATATAAAATATTAAGACTAGGGCTTGAAAGATGGTTCAGTGGTTAAGAACACTGACTGTTTTTGCAGAAGACCCAGGTTTGAATCCCAGCACCCACATGGCAGCTAGCAACCGTCCATAACTCTAGTCCCAGGGAATCCAACCCCCTCTTCTGACCTCCATGAACATTTCACAGCACAGGTGTACTTAAAAAATATTAAAAATATATATATTTAAAATATTAAGACTGAGAACTATAAAACTATAGCATGCCCACAAAAACAGTGTCTCCCAGGGCAAGTGGGATGACTCAGCTAGTAAAGGTGTTTGCCACCAAGCCTGACCACCTGGGTTCAGTCCCCAGGACCCATATGATAGAAGGAGAGAACCGACTCCCACAAGTTGTCCTCTGACCTCCACATGTGCACCATGACATGCTTGTATACACATACACACACGCACACACAAAACAAAATTTTTAAATGTAATTTAAAAAATGCCTACTTCCTCATTGTGACATACTATCCAACTTTTAAATCCTGTTTTTTTTAAATGAACACAATCATGTCATTATAACACAGGCAGTCTCCTCCCTCATTATAAGATATCTGAAGTGGAGCTATTGTTTCTTCCCCTGAACTTTCAGGAGAAAGGCAATCAAAGTACTCTGGTTTGGGGTCAACTCTCGGTAGTGAGGATTTTAGTTGTAAAGAATTCCATCCACATAACCTATCCAGAGATCAAACAGCTCCCTGGGGGCATCTTTAAAGGAATGTTAGACATGTGTTCTATGGATGCAAGCATCATGTCTTTTGTTGTGTTTGTAGCTGTATTTCAAGTGTCTAGATTGGAGTGCCCAACTTTTTCAGTGAAGAGGCAGGTAATACATATTTAGTTTCCATGGACATGCAGTTTTATTATAATTATTCAACTCTGCTTTGTGACATGAAAATATCTACAGATGACACATAAGTGACTGAGTGTGACCCTGTTCCAGTAAAACCTTATTTGTGGAAACTGAAATTTCAGTTTCATAGAATTTTCACACCATAAAATATTTGTCTTTTGATTTTTTTTTCATTACCAATTTAAAATTATAAAACTGGAGCTGGGAAGACGGCTCAGTGGTAAAGTGCTTGCTGCACAAGCATAAGGACCATGAGTCTGCATCCCTAGCACCCAGGTTAAAAGTCAAGTACTGTGGCATGAGCCCAGGACTACAGCACTAGGAGGCAGACAACAAAAGCTCGCTTGGCTTGCTGCCTCCAGCCAGCCTAGCTAATCCATGAGCTCCAGGTTCAGTGAGGGAGCCTGTCTCAAAAAATAAGATGAAAAGCAATAAAAGAAGACACCTGACATCGAGTCTACCTGTGTCCTCTGCATCACAAGCATGGGCACATGCACTCACACATGCACATGTGCATGCACACAAATTAATCAATTAATAGACTGACTGATGATTTTTTTTAATGTGGAAAACATTCTTTGTTCCTAGGCTACAGGAAGCAGATTCCAGGCCAGATCTGAACTGCAAGCCATCCATTTACTGACTCCTGGTTTAGAGAATGCTTAAAAGACAGTAGAAATTCAATGAATGTAGATAAATAAGTATAATTGTAGGTGTAGGTGAGTTTATTCTTTAAGCTTAACGCACTCAGAACCCCAGAGAAAAATGACTTTCCATTTATAAAGCACTTTAGCACTGGGAGCTTGCTCCATTGGTAAAATGTTTGCTTTGCAAGCACAAAGGCCTATGTTAGATCTCCAGAACCCACATTTTAATATTCCAGGCAAGTAGCATGTGCTTGCAATCCCTGCACTGGGGAGGCAGGGACAGGTGGATCCCTGGGGCACAGTGGTCGGGCAGCTTAGCCTAGCCAGTGAGAGGCCATCTCAAAAACAAGGTAGACAGCTCCTAAGAAACAACACCTGAAGTTGACCTCTGCCCTCTACATGCACACACACACACACACACACACACACACACACACGTGCACCCACACACAGGAAGATATGCATGTGTACACGCACAAATCACTTTACCATTCTTCCACAGAGAGAGCCTCAAGTGGGTCTTTAAAACAGTTTGCTATGTTGGTTGGGAAGATCCTACAGTACTACTGGGTCTACTTCATGAAGAAAAGGCCTGGAATAAGACAGTTGCCATTTTATCCACCTCTGACCAGCTGCATCTCTCTCATTTCCCAACGTGCTGATGAAAGTGGCATGCTGTCCCTTAGAACTCCTTGTAGCTAGAATAACCAACAGCTCACTAATAAAAGCTGTTGGAGGCACACTGCCTAACCCTCCTCGGGTTACGCCACAAGCTCCCCTCCTCTACAGTGATGAGCACCAGTCACAACTTTTGGCAGAGACTCCCCAGACAGTCAGTCAGTAAGGAAGACAAAAGGAAAAGCCATAATCCCTGGCAATGAATAGAGTTTCCCAGCCACAAGCTGAGCCACAAAAGCCCAGGAAAAATCAATGGTGCAAGAAGAATTTTTGGACCTGACCCCAAATTTTAGAGAAAAGAGGATAATTCTATTTCCTTTTAGCTTTCAGTGCCTCATGGGAATGTCAAAATTAATCTCTGAGGGGCTGCCATGATTAAAGCTCTTGCTGAAAATGTCTCCAGGCAAACTTTATTGCCTTCTAGAATATTCTTTCCAAGGTAAGAGACCAAACTTCTGTCTCAGATTAAAAAAAAAAAAAAAAAAAAAAAAAAAAAAACAGGGAAAGAGGCTGATAAAGTACTTCCTGCTTTAATGACAAAGGGAAAATGTATGCTTTAGGACCATTGCCCAGAGCAAAACGAGGCAAGTTACACGGGCTAACAGGCTGGGTCCACTTATCACCAGTATGGAGTGGAAAAGAAGAGAGAGGTACAGATACCATAAAATTGGAGAGATGGACAGTTGATAAAATGTAAGCATGAGGACCTGAGTTCAAATTCCCAGCACCCATGTAAAAGCCAGATGTGGCAGCACGTGTCTGTAAACCCAGTGCTGGGAAGGTAGAAACAGGAGAATCCCTGGAGCTTACTGACCAGCCAGCCAAGCCAAACCAGCAAGCTCCAGGTTGAGTGAGAACAAATATATATATGTGTGTGTATATGTCTCAAAAATTGAGGTGGACAGCAATCAAGAAAGGCACTTAACACCAACCTCCTGCTTTCACACTAGCACACATGTGCCTTCATACGCTTTTGCACATACCCACATGAACATATACATACACCACACACACACACACACACACACACACACACACACACACAGAGGAAAGGACACAAAGTGCCAATTCATAAAAGAGGAAATAAAATTGATAAACAAAAACAGAAAGAAAGCATCACTAGCAACCAAATAAATAAAAACCAAAGCCACAGCATGCTGCTTCTCATGTATCAAAGTAGCAAATTTTTCAGAGCAGTAAGAACCATGGTGCCAGGGTACAGTGTCTCACACACGAGTAAGAACAGCAGGTCAGATGGAAGCCAGCCTGAGTCCTGCCAAAACAGGATGCAAATCCTCTGGATGCTTCTATGTTCATCCCCCTGGCTCCAAGAGGCCATGGCTGGACATCTGATTTTGGGAAAGAAATTTTAAATATCTAATGACAAAATCAGGATTAAGGGGGGCTGGGAAGGTAGCTCAGCTGTTAAGAGTGCTGCTTGCTCCTCTAGAGGATCAGGATTCCATTCCCACCACACACATTGGGTGGCTCACAACTACCTGTAACTCCAACTTTAGAGGAGATTCAGCGTCCTTTTCTGGCCTCCACAGGCAACTACACTTATACACAAACACACACATACACACACACACACACACACACACGCACGCACACATAAATAAATAAATAAAATGAGAAGGAAACTATGGTACATGTACACAATGAAATATTAGCCAACTTTTAAAATTATATTAATTTTTTAATGTGTGGGTGTTTGTGTATGTATGTGGGTGTTTTCATTTCTTTGCTCACATATGGAAGTCAGAGGACAACTTGCAGGAATCATTTCTCTCCTTCTACCACGTAACCAGCTTCTTAAATGGTGTTTATAAAAACCACTAGAGGGGCTAGAGAGATAGCTTAGGGTTAAGAGCACTGGCTGCTCTTCCAGAAGAGCTGGGTTTGGTTCCCAGCTTCCACAAGGGAGCTAACAACCATCTGTAACTCCAGTTCCAGGAGATTCACCCTCTTCTGCCTCTGTGGGCATTGCATGCAATCCTGGGTGCACCGACATGCAGACAAAGCACTCATAAAGGTAAATTTAAAAAAATAAAAGTCACTAAAAAAAATGTGTGAAATGAAAGAAGCAGGTTCCAAGATTGTACATGACATATTAACAATAAATGATTCAAAAGTATTTTTATTATTTTATTTAATGTATGAGTTGCCTTGTCTGTATGTATATAAGTGCACTTGTGTCATGCAAAGCCCACAGAGGTCAGAAGAGGGCATTGGATCCTCTGGAACTGGAGTTACAGAAAGCCGTTAGCCACCAAGTGGGTGCTGGGAATCAAATTGGGTCTTCTGCAAGAGCAGCCAGTGCTCTTAACCACTGAGTCATCTCTCCAGCCCTAATTAAAAGTATTTTTAAAGCCAGCATCATATTGTTTTCCTTTCCTTTTCTTTCTTTCTTCTTTTTCTTCTCTCTCTCTCTCTCTCTCTCTCTCTCTCTCTCTCTCTTTCTTTCTTTTAAGTCAGGGTTTCATGTATTCAAAAACTGCCCTTGAACTCTCTAGGTAACTGCTGAGAATAACCTTGAACTTCTGATTCTCTTGTCTCCGTGTCCTGGGATTACAGGCATGTTCCACCACACCCAGTTTATGAAGTTCTGGGGATCAAATCCAAGGCTTTGTGCTAGGCAGGCACTTTACCAATTTAGCTAAAGTCCCAGACATAATGCACATTTTTTAAGACTATAAAGTATAACCAACTGACTTATACATTTGAGGTGATTAATTTCTTTTAATTTCTGTATATTTTCTAAACTTACTAGACTGAAACATGAAAAGATTTTAATAGGTGTATGGCAGGGAAAAAGTTTATAAGCCTCAAGCTGTAAATTCTTCAAGATGAGAGCTCAATTTTTCCCTTTGTTTTTATTTCTATTAGTTTTTGCATATATATGTACAGTGTATGTGTGTGCACATATGTATGTGAGTGCATGTGTGTGGAGGCCAGAGGCTGATGATGAGTGTCTTCCTCTACCATTCTCTGCCTCATCTCACTAAACCCAGAGCTCACAGATTGGCTAGACTGGCTGGCCAGCAAGTTCCAGGAATCCTGTCTCCAGCTCCCCAATGCTGGGATCACAATCACTTACTCCACCAACCTCTACACCTACTTTGTATGTGGGTTCCAGAGATCCAACCTCAGGTCCTCATGCTTTCACAGCAAGCACTTACCAACCTCAGGTCCTCATGCTTTCACACCAAGCACTTACGGACTGAGTCATCTCCCCAGCTCCTTTATCATTGTTTTAAAATTAGCTTAGGACCCAAGAAGGTGCTAACTAAATGACTGAATTGAACTAAAGTAGGTATTTGTAGGATATTAAAAAAAAAAAAAAAAAAAAAAAAAA
>NW_008338998.1:6013683-6036183 GCF_000622305.1 Nannospalax galili
CAGGTGGATCTCTGTGAGTTTGAAGCCAGCCTGGTCTACATAGCGAGTTCCAGACCAGCTGGGGATACAGGGAGACCCTGTCTCAAAAGAGATTTCTTAAAAATCAGGCTTATAGATCATCCTCAAGATATCCAGATTCTCATAGTAGAATCCACCAGAAATACAAATACATCCCCCCATTATATCCCCAGATATCAGGGAAAGATTCTAGAGAATTCCAATAGCACAAGAGAGCAAAAGCTTCATGAAGGTAGTTATAGGCCAGACTGAGCTTGTGACAGAGTGGCTTGTTGAAAATTAATACACCGCCATGACACCAGATTTACAAGAGCGGCCCAGTAATGCTTTTGTAGAGGCAATTGGGATCCGCAGTCTCTCAAAGGACTTCTCTCAGAGTGGCCCTGACTTTCAAAATCCACCGGAAAGTATACTAGAAACCCTAAAGGAAATCTGTGAAAGACATAGGCATTCACCTATGATAGCAATAGTGTAAAGCATGAAGCCTGAACAGGTCAACTATTCCATTTTTTAATTGTACTAGAAAAGAAATGTCATGTTGGGGAAGAACTTCCTTCAAATAAGCCCCCCAAATACAGCAGCACACAACAATGGTGGTTGGGCAAGTCACTCAATGCAAGGCTCGAGGGTAGGAAACACCAGCCAAAGAAAACTAATGTTCATTTTTGACCAAAAGATATTTCAGCCTCAGGAATCATAAAGAAAATTAGATTAAAATGAAATTATTATACGGACAAGTAATATATTTATTAATTTTAATTACTGTGGGAAGCAGATTGTCTCATTATAAATATAAACTCAAAAGAAAAAATGAGCTGGGCATGGTGGTGCAGGCCTTTAATCCTAGCACTCAAAAGGCAAAGTCAAGAAGGGCTCTCTGAGTTCAAGGCCACTCTGGTTTACATAGCCAGTTTCAGGCCAACCAGCATTACAAAGTGAGACCCTGTCTCACATACACACACACACACACACACACACACACACACAAGCATATGAGCCAGGGAAATGGCTCAGTTAATAGAGGGCTTGCTATGCAAACATGAGAATGAGTTCAGTTCCCAGAATCCATGAAAAGAGTGGGGTATAGTGGTTTATACTTGTAATCGCAGCACTGTGGAGACAGGAGGATCCCTGGAGTTCCAAGACCAGCCAGTCTAGCTTAATTGCTGAATTTGGAGCTAATGGGAGACTCTGTCTCAAAAAACTGAGGTTGGACAACTCCTGAGGAACAACAGATAAAGTTGTCCTCTGGCCTACACATACATACATACACAGAGAGAGAAAGAGAGAGAGAGACAGAGAGAGAAAGACAGAGAAAGAGAGAGAGATGAAGATATTTCAATGGTAAGAATATTATGTGATTTGCCTTAGCATAAAGCTATGAGACCCTGAAATCTGCACTGGTGTTTTTTGGCCTTTTTTTTCTTTTTTTTCCTTTTTGAGATAGGGTCTCTTTGTAGCCCCAGCTGGTCTGGAACTCACTGTGTAGACCAGGCTTGTCTTGAACTCACAGAAATCTGCCTGCCTCTGCCTCCTGAGTGCTGGGATTAAAGGCGTGTGCCACCACGCCCAGCATTGCACTGGTGTTTTGATGTATGGTCTTTTATGTCTCATTTCATTCCGATGATGGATGACTTTCTTGGCTGAGCATTGCCAAACCAGGAATTACTAAAAAGTTTTGGTCTAATCATCCTTGTCTGTTTTTTAGGTACATTTATTTAACCTTTTGACTATAAACCATATATTTGAGGAAGAGTATTAATTCTTTTTCTTATTTCATGTAATTTTATTTTTCATATTGTATTTTAGTTCTATTTCCATTAGCATCTAATTCACCATAAAATACACTAAAGAGTTGCTTATTAGAAATTTTAATTTTGTTTCTTTTTCCATTTTTTGTGGGGGATATGCATGTATGTATGTATGTATGCAAGTTTTCAGGTGTATGGGCATGTGTGTGCATGTTTGCTTGGGCGTGAGCACACATTTGTGGTATGTGTGTGTGTATGTGAGGGACAAATTTGTGGTGTTGTGTACATATGGGGGGCACATTTGTGGTATGTGTGTGTGCACTTGCTTGTGGGCACAGGTGTGGTAGAGGATATATGCACAGGCATGCTCATACATTCAGAGACCTGGGGTGGATGTGGGAATCATCCTCAATAGGTCTTCTACCTTATTCATTGAAGCAGGGTCTCTCAATCAAACACAGAGTTTGCCAATAAAGCTAGTCTTGCTACCCAGTTTGCTCTGGGATCCCATCTCTATCTTCTGAGGTTGGAATTACCAGGGATGTCATCATGCCCACCCAGTATTCAGGTGGATTCTGAGGAGCTGAACTCTGGTCCTTGAACTTATACACAAGTGCTTAACCATTGAGCCATCTCTCCAGCTCTTACTGGTACTTTTATGGGCTTCTGTTTTGGATGGAATTGGTATCCCCTCCCATATTCATTTTTCTAGAACGTTGAAGAGGGTCTGGAGATGTTCGATGTAGGGACTGTCAGTCAAATGAGCTCCTGGAAGGTTCTTTCTTGCTGGAGAGCTGAGCAGCACTTGGGCCTTTAGAGGGGAAGAGAGACCTGACTTTCCAGAAATTTTTATTTGAGACACGGTCTCATGCAGCCCAGGCTGACTTTGAACTTGCTATGCAGCTGAGGATGACTTTTAATTTATGATCCTCCTGCCTCTACTTCCTGAGAGCTGAGATGACAGGCATGTGCCACCATGCCCGGTATTATACAGAGCTGGGGATGGAATCCATGGCTTCGTGCTTTCTAGGCAGGTGCTCCACCAGCTGAGCTACATCCCCAGCCCTCCATAGATTTTTTTTTCAGGACAAGAAATTACTTAACACTTAAAAAAAAAATAGGACCATCTCTCAGTAAGTACTTTCAATAGCCAAAATCAAGGTCTTCAAGGAAAAAATATTTTAAGTACCTGATATCACTTAAACTTTCCAAAAGTTCACATAGTAGAAAGGTTTAAATAGTAATTTTCAGTTAAAGTATGTGATGTCCCTCATAGACAAACACAGTGTTTGCCCACAAAATAAAGTTGTGATTTTGAATGCAACTTTAGGATTTAAAATAAAAGAATATTTGGAGTTTTGGAATTCATTCATTCTTTCATTCAGTTTCTACATACAAGGTGCTATGCTTGGTGCAGAATCCAGCAAACAGTCATAGCCTGAGACACATGAAACTGGAGTAAGAAAGTAGAGAAGCAAACAACAGCAACAACAAAAACCAACAACAACAACAACAAACGGGCAATGACTGGGTATTTATGAACTGAGATTGTTGCTCTAAAAGAAAACAAAGGAATCAGTCCTAAACTGACTTAGACTGGGGTCAAGGATGGATTGACTATGCTAAGAAAGATGAGTGTGTGTTTGGAGGGAGTATGGGATACAGGAAATGACAGCATCAAGGGCATGTTCCAAGGTCCTGGGGCAGGAAAATAGACTGTGTGCCAGAAGTCCAGGGTGAGAGAGAGAGATGGTAACTGGTGAGGCCAGAGAAACAAGGCAGAGTTTATACCCAGCAGAAACACTAAAGCACATCCAGGACTCTGATTTTTACTTTAGGAACAACACCAAATATTTTAAGCAGGATGAATAACATGATTGGAGTTGTGTTTTAAAATTGCAACTCTAAGCCAAGCATAGTGGTGTATGCCTCTAATCCTAGCACTTAGGAGGCAGAGGCAGGCAGATCTCTGTGAGTACAAGACCAGCCTTGTCTTCATAGCAAGTTCCAGGCCAGCCATGGTAAGACTCTGTCCCAATAAGATAGAAAAGAATAAAATAAAAAAATAAAATAAAATAAGGAAACAATTCTGGCTATAGAGTGGAGAAAGAATTAAAAGAAACCTGAGTTTATCTGGAAAGATTCATAAGGAAGAGAGTATACGGCCCAGGGGAAGATGAGGGTCCCAGCCACAGGTCAACATCCCTGTTTGTTTGCTTGTTTGGTTTTGGAACAGAGTCTCATATGGCTCCAGGACGGCCTGGAAATCTGTATGTAGTCAAGGATGACCTTGAACTTCTGATCCTCCTGAACCCAGCTGCTGGGATTACAAGCATGTGCCACCATGGCATGTGGTTTATACCATGCTTGGTATGGAACCCAGAGCTTCATGCATGCTAGGCAAATATTCTACCAACAGAGCCACATCTCCAGCCCCTCAACACTTCTTCTACAATGCATGTTTCAAAGTAAGCACTCTAGGGAAGACGCTGAAAAACAGGACATACTGTCTTGTCATTGAAATTAAAAAGGTTAAAAAAAAAAAAAAAAAAAAAGCAGTGACCCAGGCCTGTAATCCAAGGACTCAGTAGGAAGAAGCAAGAAGATCAGAGTTCAAGTCATCTTCATCCTCAGTTACATATTGATTCAAAGTCAGGCTGAGTACCCTGTCTTAAGAATTTGGAAACCACGCACACACACACACACACACACACACACACACAAATTCAAAAGTCACTTGGGCTCCAAAGCAGACAACATAAAATGACTTAATTTTTCCAGATTTACTTGTCAAAGTTTTCTTTCCTCCAGTCCCCTCAAACCCAGTATATCAAAAC
This sequence comes from Nannospalax galili, assembly GCF_000622305.1. Taxonomy (NCBI): domain Eukaryota; kingdom Metazoa; phylum Chordata; class Mammalia; order Rodentia; family Spalacidae; genus Nannospalax; species Nannospalax galili. Next base: position 6,018,290 of record NW_008338998.1, read on the forward strand.
AGATCTATGTCCAACACCTTCTCCCTCCATCTCACTCACTGGTCACACCCACCAGTCTCATCTTTTGTGTGTGTGAAACCTGCAAGTCCCTTCCGGCAGTTCTCTCCCCCTCATCTGTGGTCCACCCCAGCCACATGAGCCTAGCAAAAAGAATGGGCATGCAGAGTCCCTGACTCCTTCAATCTCATCACACACAGGGCTCTGCCCACTGAGACTGCAGCTGGTAGAAATAAACATGCTTGAACTGGATTTCCTCATTGCATTTCATAAGGTATAAACCTCTTCTCTCTTGTGAAAGCTTCCTGTACTGCTCTAGTTTCCTTTCCCCCCTTCTCAAATCTCACAGTGCACACTATGAAGTGTGCTTCTGAGTCACTATCCTAGTCTATATGTGTTTGTCTGTGTGTATGTATACATGTGTGTATGTATGTGAATGTGGTACAGTGCAGTACATACGTGTGAGTGTGTAGTATGTACTCCCGTGTGGAGGCAGGAGGCAGACATCAGGTGTCTTCATCTAACACTCTCCATCTTACTGTCTTAAGACAAAGTCCCTCAGTGAAGCCTTTTAATTAGGCTGGCTCTAGGGATCTGCCTGTCTCCACCTCTAATTCTGGGGTTACAGGCACAGGCAGCTGCATCCAACTTTTTACATAGGTGATGAGAATTTGAACTTAGGTACTTGTGTTTGCAGAGTAGTCTTACCTCTGAGCCATTTCCCTAGCCCCCCTGTTGTATTCTTTAATCAGTTGTAATTTCCTAATCAGTGAAATAAGAGATTTAGACAAAATTTATAGCTGTACTGCACTTGAAATAGAATCTTATGTTATGGGTAGGTGAAGGGCGTGGGTATACAGTTCAAGTAGAGTGCTTACCTATCATGCACAAAACCCTGGGTTTGATCCCCAGCAACAAAAACATCAGACGTGGTAACACACACCAGAAATCCCAGCACTCAGGGGGTGAAGACAAGAGGATAAGAAGTTCAAGATCATCCTCAACTTCAGACAGGTCAGTCTGGGCTACAAGAGACCTTGTCTCAAATAAAATACACACCACACACACACACACACACACACACACACACACACACACAAGCAAAGAAGTTGCTATAGTGTCTTCTGGACTTGACACAACTATTGCACTCATGAACTCCAGAAGCTGTGGTTGCCTACATAAAACCTTGGTAAGATCAAATCAGTCAACAATCCAGAATTGACAGGGGAGGGGCTCACCAGCCTCCACCCCTAGCTGAGGAGGTACTGGCAGTAGATGGCTTCTGGAAAAAGGAGAGTCAGTTTGGCCCATGGTAGGCTCCCCAAGTGCCAGTGGATGACCCCATACCCATGTATATATGGGCAGCATAAACTGGACTTGGTGTATTATTAACAAAACAAAACAAGAAAAAAAAAACAGAACAAAACAAAGGACATGAACTTGGGAGAGGGAAAAGATCCAGGAGGAGTTGGAGATGGAATGCGGAGTGAATGCTGTCAAAATACATTGTATGCATGTATGAGTTTCTCAAGGAAAATTGTGAAAATATTGTATTAAAATATTAAAGAACAGGTTGTTATTAAACACAATTGGAGAGCTGAAGAAGAGAAGATTAAACTGATGCCAGAACTGCAGCTAGGAGCCAGTCTAAGAAAGGATGAAGGAACAGACCTGGAAAAACCAGAGACAGCAGCATGTGAGCAGAGGCCAAGGTGGCAGAGAGCTTGGAGGGTTTAAAGAAAGTGAACTGGAAAAGGCCATTCATGTAGCCGAAGACTGGTGGACAAGGGGAGAGTGACTCAGTGTGAATTGTGAGGAAAAGAAAAAGCAAGACTGAATCCCAAAGGACCAAGGTCAAGACACTGGGAACACTCCCATAGTGGAACAGACACCCAGCATGAAGCATTCAAATTTCCAAAACCACCTCTGGCTGCAGTCAGGAGAAGGATGGATAGGGTCAAAACCAAACCCAGACAGCAGCAAGCTCAGAGGCACTCACTAGACATCAGTTTGGCTTGTGAGTCTTTCTGAGGTAGACTTTTTAGGTACAACCAATAGTATATGCAGATAAATAGGTTTCTGACTTAAGAAATTAGGTGGGGACCTGGAGAGAAAGCTCAGAGATTAAGAGCACTTGCTCAGACTACCAGTGTTCAGTCACTAGCAACCACATTTGGTGGCTCATAACCGACTGTAACTCCAGCTTCAGGGAATCCTGTGTCCTTTTCTGGACTCTACCAATACTTGAGCATACACAGATGCATGCACATATGCATAAATAAATTAAAAATAAACTAAATCTTAAAAAATAAAGAAATTTGTGACTTAAGAAATTACTCACTGGTCAAGAGCACTGACTACTCTTGCAGAGGATCAACGTTTGGTTTCCAGCACCCACATGATGGCTAACAACTACCTATAACTCCATTTCCAGAGGATCTGACACCCTCTGCTCGCCTCTGCAGGCACTCTATTCATGGGTGCACTTACATGCAGGCAAAACACTCATACACATAAAGAGGTTCAAAGAAGGCAGAGAAATTTCTTTTTCACATAATGAACAATAGATAAAAAGTCCAGAGCTGGTAATACAGTTTCGCCATCCAAAGCACGAAAGTCCCAAGGACTAGGGATGTATCTCAGTGGTAGAGGGCTTGTCTACATGCCTAAGGCCTTCCTCGGATTTCATCCCCAGCACCACAAGTTTGATATCTTTGGATCTAAGTTAGCTGTGTTAGGTTTTGGCACCCCAGACAGCAAATGGAACACAGTTTTAGGGCTAGAACCTCAAACCAGCCTATAGCCCTTCTGCTAAATCTCCTTGGTTAAGAAGTAGGCCACATGATCCAACCTAACTGAAGCAGAGGACTGAAATGAAGACTTTGGCTGAGCAGCCAAATGTCACACTAAATTTTACTAAGGGCAGAAGATTAGAAAGGATGTTGGTGAACAGCAGCAAGCTTAATACACTGGGGAGTGCTAGGTGTGTAAGTGGGAGAGATGAGCCAAGTGGGAAGAGGAGGCCCCTGCAGAATATCTAAGTGGAGATGTCAAGTAGGTAGATAGACAGATGGGTAAGGAGCTCAAGGGGTCAAATGAGACCAGAGATGCTTGTCTCCATGCAGTGATGGAGCGAGATGAACTCCTCCTGTATAGCAGACAGACAAGAAGGCCAAGGATTGAAGCTAGAAGGCTTCTGATATTTTGAGATTGAATGAAGAAAAGTAAGCTTTCATAGGAAATGAAGAAAACCAGTGAAGCAGGGGAAAGCCAAGAATGTGTGGTCTTACGTCAGCCAAGAGCAGGGTGTGTTGTCCAGAAGGATGGTGTGTTGAATAGCCTGCTAATGAGGTACTCAGGAAGACACAGATGTAGACACTGAAAACAGTGTCTGTCCCCTTAACCCTTTCTGCTTTCCAGAAGTCTTTTTTTTTCTTTCCTTTTCTTTTCCTTTCTTTTCTTCAAACAGCGTCACATGTATCCAAGGCTGGCCTCAAATCCACTTTTTAAAAAAAAGTGTATGTTTGTGTGTGTGTGCGTGTGTGTGTGTGTGTGTGTGTGTGTGTGTGTGTGGACATATACAAGCCATGGCGTACATATAGAGGTGTGTCTGAGAACAATTTTGTGAAGTCAGTCCTCTCCTTCCACCTTTATATGGATTCCAGGGATCAAACCCAAATCAGCAGGTCTACACAGCAAGTATTTTACTTACTGAGCCATTTTGTCAGTCCATGACCTCAAACTCTCTAAGTACCTGAAGATGATCATGAACCTCTGGTCCTCCTACCTCCAGCAGAGTACTTGCCTAACATGCACAAAACACTGTGCTCCATCCTCAGCCCTACATAGAATTAGGTGTGGTGGTGCATGCCTATAATCCAGTACTTGGGAGGTAGAGGCAAGAGGATTAAAAGTTCAAAATCATCCTCAACTACATAGTTTGAGGTCAGCCTGTGCTACATGAGACCCTGTCAATAAATGATAGATGATAGATTAGATAGATAGATGCTAGATGCTAGATAGATGATAGATAGAAGATAGATAGATGATAGATAGATAGATAGATAGATAATAGATGATAGATGACAGATGATAGATAGATAGATGATAGATAGATAGATAGATAGATGATAGAAGATAGATAGATAGATAAAGACAGATAAAGATAGATAATAAAATACAAGATTTAAAATTTAAATTTGATATCCAAACCCCTACTTCCAAAAGGAACTTAAAATTTTGCCAAAATTCTTAATCTGCTATTCTTGGAATATCATGTGATCCTTGACCCGCAAAGATGACCCTTTAATTACTCCAGCAAAACAGTACTCATTCAATGATAGTAATAACCATAGGGTTAATGCTGTAGCCCAGTAGTACCGAATGCTTGCCTTGTATGTGTGAGGTCCTAGGTTCAATCCCCAGTATTGCTAATAAGAATAGTAATAATAGTAATAGTAATAATAACAATGACTATTATTGTTCCACTTTCACTTCTGTTGCTGTGAGAAAATGCAACATTGAGGAGGAACAGATTAATTTGGCTTACAACTCCAAGTAACAGTCCATCTCTTTGGAGAAGTCAAGGCAAGACCTTAAGCAGGAGCCACATCATAGAGTCAAGAGCAAAGAGAGTACACATGTCCTTGCTTGTTGGTGCATGCTACTTTGTACTCAGCCAGCTTCCTTCACTCCTGCACAGTTCAGGGCCCAGCCCATGAAATAGTGCCACCCACCTTCAGGTTGAGTCTTCCCGTCTCAGTTACAACCACGACAATCCCCCACAGACACGCCCACAGGCCACCTTGATCTAGATAACTCCTCAGCTGGGACCTCTCAGATGATTCCAGGTTGTGGCAAGTTGACAATTAAGGCTAAGCATCACAATTATTATTCTTATCTGAAAATTCCCATTTTCCCTTTGTTCTACCCCTCCCCCATCCCACATCAACCTTCTCCCTGGTTTCTCTTTGTCCCCTGGCCACCCACAAGTGGCTAGTGAGCACACACTAATGAGGTGCTCGGGCACTTAAGGATCTTAATCCCCAATCACAAAGGCCGTATGAAGGACCTCAGCTGCCATCCATAAATTTTTATTTAAAATCCAGATAAAAGTGGAATTAGTCCAGATAGAACCAGTGCAGGGAGTGGGGGAAGTATGAAATGTCAATTCAAAATCCTTACGTATGTCCCTGCCCTTCCCAAGCTCATAACTTCTGCTTAATAGGTTATGTCACATTAATGCTGCTTCCTTCTAGGAACAGCTTCATAAACCTCTCTGAAAAGCAGTTATTGCAGATGATGGGGGACTGGAAACACCCAGGCAGCCCCTCACTTTCCTTAATTGAAATGGCTAATTCAGCCGTCGCAGCAGTTTCTATCCAGATGCTCAGATTTGGTTCAGAGTCTGGAAATCTGCAGTGAAGGGGTTGACTGGGGATGCTGAACAAAGAAAGCCATCATTATCTATGATCAGGAAAAAGTATTCTAATGAGTGTTAATATCCTCCTGCTGAGCCTCCTGTCATTCACCCCATGATGCTGTATCCTAAGGTTTTCCTGGATCTGATCTTCTGGCTACATGCAAGTGAAGGTTGGGGCACTGATAGGAGCAGATGTGAAGCTGAGACCCTGTATGCTGTCCAGAGGGAAAGAATTAACTTTAAGATGCCACCTACACCTACAAGAATTTTCCAGAATGAGAGCTTTATGAAAATTGGTTCATCAGGGCTGGACAGTAAACTACTTGTCATGCAAGCATGAGGTCTTAAGTTTCATCCCCAGAACCCACATTAAAAAGCTGGGTGTAGGAGCTGAAGAAATGACTCAGCTATTAAGAGCACATACTGCTCTAGGACAGGATCTGAGTTCAATTCCCAGCACCCATGTCTAGTGGCTCATAACCGCCGTAACTCCAGCTCCAGGGTACATGACGTCCTTTTCTGACTTCTGAGACCACCTGCACTTGGGACAGAAACGTGTACATATATACACTGATTTAAAAAAACAAATCTTTGTTGTTTTTTTATGGGTATGATGGCACACATTTGTAATGTCAGTACTGGGAAGATGGAGACAGGCAGATCCATGGGTTTTGATGGGCAGCCAGCTTAGATGAATCAGTGAGTTCCAGGCTAGTAAGAGATCCTATCTCAAAAACCAAGGTGGACAGCACCCAAGGAAAAAGACTTAAGGTTGTCTTCTGGCCTCCATATGCACCCACATGTACACACACACAAAACTGGCTCAGCCAAATATATATCTAATATACTTGATTTATAAGGTCATTAAAAACAAGTAGTAATTGAGTAAACGCATGAGAAAAACATGGGAAATGACTTAGACATGTGAGCTGCTGTTTAGGCTCATCTGCAGGAGAACCTGAGTCCCACGGATACCCATTAAGGCATGAGATTTCTCAGTGGTGAATTTAGACTCCAGGCACATGCCAGCTTAATAAATCCACTTCAGTGAAGCTCATGACAGGAAGAGGGGAGGTGGGCCTTTCCCTAAATTCTTTTTTCACTGGCCCACTTTGAAATCTTGATGGACTGATTTGAAAGTCAAAGAAACAGAGACAGTTAAGCAAGGCAAACCTGATATATAAGCCCTAAACGGAAAAGAGGAGGGAAAAAAAGATTGTGGGAAGTCATAAGTTTCCCACAGAGCTGGTGTACATTGTCTTTAAAATGAAGAGATTCAGACCCAGCTGAAGCCCTCCACATGAGGTTTTCTGGACGCTGGGCACCTCGCCAGTCATATATTTGGCTTGTGGTCAGAGCTAGGCTTGAGGTGAGCAGTTATCTGGGAGGCTGGCCTTGAATCCATGATTCTCCTGCCTCTACCTTCTAAGTGCTAGGATTACAGGTATGTACCACCATGTCCAGGTTACACGGTGCTGGGGTGGAATTCAGGGCTTCATATAATGCCAGGCAAGCAGTCTACCAACTGAACTGCATCCCCAGCCTCTCAGGGGGGTAATATGAACAGCAAAGAGGAAGGTTCTTTCAATCTCATTTCCTTCCTAAAATAAAACTGCCTATCATAATATGATGAAGCCAAAAATTTCTGAAATGTTCACAGCAGAAAGTTCGTCACTTGTTCTTTTAACTCATATTTCTCTTCAGCCCTAAAAGAGTAGGGCAATACATATGAACAGTACAAAAGTTTTCTGGGAAAGTCAAGGTCCATCTCCTGCTTCCAACTGACACTAAATAATGGAGTCAAAGGCAAAAGAAATTACTATGTGTTTGGCCATTTTACAGTGAGAGTCCAATCTAAGTTCAAATATGAGATATGAAAACATTTTTCAAAATAAAGCTATGATAGATGTTGGGGAAACAGCTAAGTCAGTAAAGTGTTTGCTTTGAAAGCACAAGGACTTGGGTTCTATTCCCAGAACCTATGACTTTTTTTTTTTTAAGCCAGGCACGGTGGTATAATGTGTGTTTGTAAATTCTGTGCTGGGGAGACAGACAGGCAGAATCCTGGGCTCACTGGCCAGTCAGCCTAACCAATTCGATGAATTCCATGCTAATGAGGGACCCTGTGTCACTCAAACACACACACACGAAGTTATGTTTGTGATATATGTTATAACATAAATGTTCATGATGTATCTTGTTCCTCACAAAGCCTAGAGTATAGTTTAATAATGATAATTGGTAAGAAGACAGATTTTATTTGGGGTGTGTTCCATTAGAAAAGGGCGTTTTTCTGTTTAATGAATAAGTAGACACCTGATTTTAAAGTGAAAATCTTGCTTCCATTACTCTGTATATAATTTCTCATCTGCTTAGATTTAAGACAGAAAACAATAATGAATAAATAAAGGAAATGTTAGAGGTAAACACCAGGACACCAAGATAAATGTGTGAGGTTAGAGGGGAAGGAAGAGAAAGGAAAACTCAGAAACAAAGCCCAGTCGCAGCTTCTGTTGTTTTTTTCATGATGACGCTGATATTGTTAATGTTGACTTTGTTTTGTTTTGCTTTGCTTTGTTGTTTTGTTGTTTGATTGAGACAGCATCTTTCTACGGAGCCCTGGATGGCCTGGAACTCACTCTATAGTCCAGGTTGGCTGCAAACTCACGGCAATCCTTTTGACTCAACCTCCTGAGTGCTGGAATTACAGATAACCACCACCACATTCAGCTAATGGTGATGTTTTTTAATGGAGACAATCCACATGAACCAAAATTTGACCCCATTAATACAGATAATTACAAATTTTAAGGAGGGAGAAATGGGATTAAATATTGCGGTAGAAGAAATCAAAGTGAGCTAGGGAGATGGTTCAGTGGGTAAGGAGTTTGCTGTGCCATCCTGGTGACCTGAGCTCAGATCCCCAGTATTGGTAATTCCAGTGCTTCTGTGGGGAGATGGGAGGCAGAGGTAGGGGGAATCCCCAGAAGCTCATGCGCCTCCTAGCCTAGTGTACACAGCAGCGGACAAGACAGAGCCTGTTTCAAACAAAGTGAAAGGTTAGGGCCTACATCTGAGGCTGTCTTCCCACCTCCACAGGCATGCCACACGCATGTACTTGTATTCACACACACACAAGATTTTTTTAAATAATGAAAAATAACAATATCTCCATAGAGGTAAGGTCATTTATTTCCAGGTTTCCCTAAGTTCTCACAAAGAAAGCATACAAAAGGCAGATGTGTTGTACCCAATATGCAACAACTTCCCAAGCTCTTTGTTCAACCATTCTTATCAGCAGTAATATTAGTAAAATTCATTCATTGTTTTACTAAATAAATATTTATGGAAAACTCAAGGACTGCTCTAGGTTGTAAGAATTTAGTACGTAAGTGTGTGTGCGTGGGTGTGTGTTCACTTGAAGGCCAGAGGTCAACCTCATGTGTTTTTGGTTCCTCAGAGCCATCTTATCTCATGTTTTGAATACTGATCTGTCAATGGCTTGGAGCTCACCACTTCGACTCCACTGAGCAATCAGTGAGCTCAAGGGATCCTCCCGTTTCTGCCTCACCAACACTGGCGCTACAAGTGTGTGCAACACTCCTGACTTTTTCTTATGAGGGTTCTGGATCAAATTTAGGTCCTCACGCTTGCACAGACAGCTTCTTACCAAATGAGCCGTCTCCCCAGTCAACAGTAGGAATTTTGAGCTGGGTGAACGGCAAGGTCTTCTTTCCTCTGATAGAGCTTACATCATAGGAAGGGAGACAATAAACAAACCAAGACTCGAACGAGAACATTTATTGTTGTTACCACGTGTTATTCTTGTGTTAGGGGGAAAAACCAACACTTGAACAAGAACATTTATTCTTGTTAAGAACATGTTATTCTTGTGTTAGGGGGAAAAAATAAAGCAACAAACGTAAAAGAATGACAAGTTACTTACAGTTGGGTGACATCTCATTGATAATGCGTCCATCCCTCAGTAAATATCCATCTTGTATTTAATTAGTTAGTTTTTGTAGCAATGAACCATCCCAAACTTAGTAACATGAAAGAATCACCATTTCCTCTCGTCTTCCTCCTCCTCTTCCTCTTTCTCCTCTTCCTTTTTGAGACAGGGTTTCATGTATCCCAGGACCATCTTTGAACTTGCTATGTAGCCCAGGATAATCTTGAGCTCCTGATTCTATTTCTGCCTCCCAAGTGCTAGGATATGCATGCACCACCATGCCCAATTTTTTTCAATCAAAAAATGGTTGAAGCCCCTGAATCCAGGGCTCCATGAGTGCTAGGTGAGCACTCTTACCAACTGAGCCCCAGCACCAGTCACCATTTCTTTAGTTCACAATTCTTTGGATAACTTTCGTGAATGAGCCCAGATAGACAATTTTTCTGGTCTTGTCTATTCGTGCACCTTTGTGGCCAGCTACTGGTCATGAAGGCAATGTACTTCTGGGGTGAGAGGTGAATAGGGATGGGATGTTGATAGGGGCAGTGAGGATAAGTGGGCCTTGTGTGTCTCACCCTTCAGCACACCAGACTAATCTTACTCATATAGAGCTTCGAAGAAGCTAAAACTGAGCTGACATAACAGCCCTTCTGCTGATTTATACGGCCAAAGTAAGTCACAGGCCAAGAATTGCAAAGCTGAATCTCAAAGGCTGAGCGCAGAAGGAAGAGAAGAATTACTGAGGCTTTTCCAACCTAACAGAAATACCCAGGGGTAAGCTTAGCACTGAGAAGAGAATGGTGAGAGACAGACACAAACCCTGTCTTCTTGGAACATGTGATCTGATCTACGACATTGCTACTAGTAAGGGAAGCTCTTGCCTAGAGTTTGAAGAGAATGGGTGCAGAATGGTCGTTTACCTGTGGGACACCAATGTTGATTCCATTAATTGGTACTTGGCACCTGAGACAGGGGATTCTTCACGCTCAACGTGGGACCCATTAACACGCCTTATTGTGAATAGAACTAATTACTAAAATTGGATTCCAACCAAGCCGCCCTCAGTCACTTCTCTCTACAGTGCCAACACTATTGAGCAAACGATGGTCACAGCTCTGTTGAAATCCTGTTTTAAGACAAAGTCATTTGTTCATTTGTTCATTGCCTCAGACTCCCAGTTGCATCTGGTGCCCCTGGACCAGAATTATTTGTCCAGAAGGTGACCTTCACCATCATGGCTTTCTCCTGAAAATCAGCTTCCAACAAATATGCAGTAAGCTAAGGACCAGAAGGCAGGGCCAAGGCCTGTTGGCCATCCACCTCCCAGATGTCAAAGCCCAGAAACAGAAGGTGATTGTCTCCAAAAGGCCTCATCCTGCAGCTCGGCAGGGGAGCAGCCATGTGGTAGACATGAAGGGACCTGCTCTGCCAAGGCAGGAATCAACATGGGGCCAAAACTTGGATGAGAAACTTGCCAGATTCTGGCAGAAAGACTGAGCAAAGCTCTTCATGGGTTTTGTCTTGATTTTTCCTCCTGGAGAATGGGGCTAGTGCTTTATCCTCATACCCAAATTATGCCAAACAGTTGTCCTTTTGCATCTGTTCATGTTGGTTCTGTCAGGCAACAAATTCTTAGGATTCACCATAGGAAGGCTATAAAAACAAAGAAGGGGCTGACAAAATGGCTCAGTTGGTGAAGTGCTTGCTGCATAAGCTTGAGGACCTGAGTTCGTATCCCCGGCACTTGAAAACCAGGCATGGTCATGCACATCTGTAACCCTAGTGCTGGTGTAGAGTCAAACAGAACCCTAGAGCTCATTCACTAGTCAGTCCAGCCAATCAGTGAGCTCTGGGTCCAATGAGAAACCTAGTCTCAAAAGATAAGGTGAAAGGCCATGAAGGTGTCTCACTGGATGAAGATGCCTATTGCCAGCTTAAAGGTCTGAGTTCAATACCCATGTGTGTCCTATACATGGTGTAAGGAGAGAAGAAACTCCTCAAAGTTTTCCTCTGACTTCCACACACACACTGTGGCACCCATGTGCAAACACACACACACACACACACACACACACACACACACAATAAATAAATGAGTGAAATAATAAATTTAAAAATTAAGATAAAATGGAGAACAATAGTGGAAGAGACCTAGTTTCCGCCTCAGACCTACATGTACAAATGTATCACTCAAACACATATACACTACACACACACACAGACCCGGCAGAAACAGCCACAAACCAAGTATCAATGCCAACAAGACCCCCATTTAACGTGCTCATTTCAAATCACTGGGGAGGTTTCCTTGAGGTGGTCAAGCACAATACTTCCAAAAAGTCACCCCAGAGCTGAAGCAGGAAGGAAGGAGGAGACACTATGCCATGGAAGCCCAGTTCCATCCTCTCCCCACCTCAGTTTTTTAACTTCCTTTGAGCAAGAGTACATCACACATCACTGAAAGGAACAGGAAAAAGGGCAACCTCACCCAAGATAGTAGCAGACTGTCATTTGGGGCTCTGGGCCTCACTCCATTAATCACTAAACAAGGCTTCTCTGGAGACCCCTTTATCCTCTCTGGAGGTTATGTCCATTCACCCCTAATGGCAGACTTGGGTGCCTGGAGCGTTTCCTCTTGTTTTCTCAACACAATCTTCACAAACCAATCCACTGTTGGCTTAATAGAGCAAGTCTGTGGTCAGGTTTTCCTTTTACAGATGGGACGTCTAGAGATGAGAATCTGTTGAATGACTGTCCAAGATTCCAAGTGAATACATGGGACCCAGGTGTTACAAGGAAAATTGGGATTCCCTTTTTTGGGATTTTAGTCTCATTAATAAAAAAGAATTTTTAAATGGACTCAGAAGGAAGCTCAAGGGAGATTTTTATTAAAGTTTGAGAGTAAAATAATAAGACAGGCAAATTGAAGATGCCAGCAGTTACCAAGAGGAGGGGAAATGGATTGAAAATCATGGCTTTAAGTTAGGCATGGAGGTCAGAGAAACAGTGAAAAAGCCCAGTGTCAAGGAAACGATGCTGAGGAGTGCTGAGCCGGGATCTGAGTTCAGAGGGCATTTGACCCTAGGGTCCTGTGTCCTAGGGCAAAGGATTGCATCTGGGACCCATGACACTTTACAGGATATTTACATTGCACTAGCTTCTCCCAAGTCTCCAGAATGCTACACCCCAAAAGGGCTTCCAGTTCTTAGTCCTCTGCAAACTGGTTTCCTTCATATGTTCATCTTGCTGTCTCCCTACTCTCCTGCCACATGAGTACCTTCGAGGCACTGTTCCTAAAGCTCTGTGCCCCAAGCATTCCCCTCTCTACCTGTGGTATGAATGAGGTGTCCCCCTGAGGCTTATGCATTTGAACACTTGGTTCAGTTGGTGGCCCTGTTTTGGAGGTTCATGAGGTACAGCCTTGCTGGAGGAAGCGTGTCAGTGGGGCTGGGCTTTGAGAGTTCATGCCCCATTTCCAGTTTGTCTCCCTCTGTTTCCAGTGCCTGCTTAAGGATATGAGCCCTCAGCTTTCTGCTGAACCAGCTGCCTCCTGCCATGTGCCCCCATCATGATGGACTCCTGTCCTTCTGAAACTCTAGGCCCAATAAACTCTTCTGCGTATAAGCTGTCATGATCATGGTATTTTAGCACAGCAATAGAAAAGTAATTAATACACCATTCAACACCTTCTTCCTGGCATATTCATGCTCCCCGAGTTCACCTCCATGTTACATTTTGGGCTTTAAGTCTATCTCTGAAGCTAGACTTTGCCTTCCTTCTGTTTATCCCCAGCCATGCCAGGGTCAAACTCATACAAGGTATAATAAACCCAAGACTTGTGGTTCCAAGGTCATAGCATTAGAATCCTTGTCTACAAGTGCAAATGGCTGGCTGCAAATGGCATTATATAGTCATTGAAGATTAGTTGGTGCTGTGTAGTTATTTCTTCAAAACTAAAACATCCCCTTCTGGAGGGATCCTAAGACTCGGGGCGGGGGAGGGGGGGTGAAGGAAACTTTCATGCCTGTGGTAGCTCAGAAAGCTAACAAGATTCACAAGTCATGCAGGGAGCTCATGAGATGCAGCTTTTGTGAGTTTTCACCCATGCTGGGGTGGACGTTGAGGTCATGTTTCTGCCTTTGAGTCACCCACGTTCCTGGAATAACCCCAATAAGCTCATTGATTCACCAAGCTAGACTTAGGTAGAATCATTTCTTTGACCTGTTGTTGGTACTCTATCTGCAATGAAGAGACATTTATTCACATTTCTCCATGAAAAGCCATGTAACATATAGAATATAATGTTAATAAAAATAGACTACACTCATGACCCAGAAATAATTACAAGTTATATTTTGATGTACTTCCTGCAGCTTTCTTTCCCATAAATGTGAGTTGTAGACATTGAGGTTATAAATAATCCTGAATTACAAAAACTTTTCCTCATTTTTAAAAATTGCATTTCCCTCGCTGGGCGTGGTGGCGCATGCCTGTAGTCCCAGCACTTGGGAGGCAGAGGCAGGCGGGTCTCTGTGAGTTCAAGGCCAGCCTGGTCTACATAGTGAGTTCCAGGACAGCTGGGGCTACAGGGAGACCCTGCTTCAAAAAGACAAAAAAAAAAATTGCATTTCCCACAATCCTTGTAATTTCTATTCCATTATTCAAATACATTTTCAACTTTACAACAGTATGCATATAAATAGTCTAATTCATTTATCTTTCTTAAATTGACTGCATTTCTTATAACTTTTTGACTATTAATAAATCTAAGAGGGGCATAGCTGTGAATAGACCTTTGTTCAAATTTAAAGATACTTCTTTCAGTTTAAAAATATTTTATTTATTACTTTTATTTTCTCTGTATGAGTGTATTGCCTGCACATGTGTAAGTGCACCTGTATTGTGCGGTGCCTTTGGATGTTAGAAGAAGGCATCAGATCCCCTGGAACTGGAGTTACAGATGGTTGTTAGCCACCTTGTGGGTGATGGGATTCAAACCCGGATCCTCTGCAAGAGCAGTCAGTGCTCTTAACTGCTGAGCCATCTCTTCAGCCCCTTCAAACTAATTCTTCTGAATAAAGTCCTAGAGATGAAATAATTTTGAGTAATTTACAACCAAAACAAAATCACTTTATGAATGGGGAAACCAAAGCCCAAAAATGGTTTGTCCCAAGTCACACTGACATTAGATTAACATCTTTTTTGTTTGCTTTTTGTTGTTTTAAGTTTTTATTTCATTTACTTATTTTGGCTGTGAGTGTGTGTGTTGAATTGGTTCTTCCTCAACCTGAGACTGAATTTCAGGGAAATCAGCTATAGTCTTAATATTCCCGTTCTCCCGCCTAGTCAAATTGTTAGTAGCATTTTCAGTCAAGAAATTTTAACACAAAGGGCTGCAGAGGTGGCTCAATTGGTAAAGTGTTTGCACAGAAGCATGAGGATCTGAGTTCCAGCCTCAGAACCCATATACAAAAGCCAGGTGTGGTGCACCTATAATCCCAGTGTTTGGAAGACAGACAGGAAGATCCCTGGGCCTCACTGGCCAGTCAGGAAATTCTGTGAAAAAGTGAGAGACCCTGACTCAAAAAAAAAGATGGAGGAGCCAGCCAGATTGTTCGTCAGGTAAAAGCAACTGCCACCAAGCCTGACAAGTTGAGTTCCATCCCTGGAATCCACAGAGAACCAACTCCACCAAGTTATCCTTTAATGCCCACACGAGTACCAACACTTGAGTGTTCACACACATACACTAAATAAATAAATAAATAATAAATAAATAAATCCAGTTTTTTTAAGATGGAGACCAACTGAAGAGGATGGCCAAGGCTTATCACCTCTGGTTTCCACAGCACTCATACACACACACTTTTGTACACACTTAAAAACAAGAAGCTTAACTGAGTCCTTATTTGGTGCCAAATACTGTATTCAGTACAAGGGCACAGTAGTGAGCCCAAAAGAGGTCTTGCCTCCAAGAGCATCTGTGCAGAACACAAACCACAACACACACACAAATGGGGAGATTTCAATTAGAGACAAAGCTAAGGACTGGATAAGATAGGACAAAATATATACTAACACAGGATGAGGAGCAAGGATGACTTGACCTGAGACCCAAGAGGTAATGAAAGACAGCCACTGAACTGTTGCTCTTACAAAGGATCCAAGTTCACTTCCTAGTACCCACATCAAGCAGCTTACCTGTAATTCTAGCTGCAGGAGAGCCAACACTCTTCTCTTCTGGACTCAGTGGACAACTACACACACACAGAGGCACACACATACATATACATAAATAAATCAGATGGCTCAGTGGTTAAGAGCACTGACTGCTCCTACATGGCAGCTAACAACTGTCTATAACTCCAATTCCAGGGGAATCTGATGCCCTCTTCTGACCTCTGCAGGGATTACACAACATAGGTGCACTTACATACATGCAGGCAGTGCACTCATATACATAAAAAAATAAAATATTTAAAAAAAAAACTTTTTGAAAAACTAATTACTCAATTAGTTAATTAAAAAATAATAAAAGTAGCCCAGAAAGAAGTAGAAGGAGATAGGTCAGTGTTAAGACATGCAGGGCCCTGAAGGCCACAGCAAGCACCTTGGGTTTTAGTCAGGATCTGGTGCAAAGCCCACGGAAGGTTTCAAGCCCAAGAGAAATGCTACTGTGCTTCTCCTTTCTGGATGTTGGATCATCTGTGCAGAGTGCAGGTAGCTAAGGAAGGCAGTCTAAGGATTAAGTCCAGGATTAAGAATCCTTGTGAAGAGATGGTTGTTCAGGAGACTGTGATGGTCTCAGTTAGGTAGAAGAGAACCAAGACAGTGTGGCTTACAAAGGCTCAAAGAAAAAAGTATATGAAGAAGGCGAATGTGGCCACATCCAGCAAAGCCAAGAGGATGTACAAGGTGAGGATGTGGACCTTTAGTTTTATATACATACATATATATGTATATATGTAATATATTAAATATGTTATATATTATATATTATATTATAGTATATATAGTTTCTTTTAAAAAGTAATTTTTTTTGGTCTTTTTGAGACAGGGTCTCCCCGTAGCTCCAGCTGTCCTGGAACTCACTATGTAAACCAGGCTGGCCTTGAACTCAGACATCTGCCTCCTGAGTGCTGGGATTTATTTAAAGGCGTGTGCCACCACGCCCGGCTTTATTTATTATTTTTATGTGTATGTGTGTATTGTCTGCATGTAGGTAAGTGCACCCTTGTCATGCAATGCCCGTGGAGTTATAGACAGCTGTTGGCTGCTGTGTAGGTGCTGGGATTCAAACCCGGGTCTTCTGCAAGAACAGCCAGTGTTCTTAACAGCTGAGCATATATATATATTTTTTTTTTTTCTATAAAACCAGGATAACTCAGTTTCTTAAACCAGGGATCCAGGATTAGGGAAGAGTTTCTCTAACTTGCAGTGTGTGTATGTGTGTGTGTGTGTCCATCCTGAGATTAAGTACAAGGACAGGGTCTGGAGGGCATCTCCAATAAACATTACCTACTACTGAATGACTTGTTATTTTCCCCTGACTCTTATCTGCCAGAGCTGCCCACTTTACCCAGAGACTGATAATTCCAAGCAGCAGTTGCCAGGCCAGCAGTGGTCTGCTTAGAACTTCAAATGAATGTCCCCAGACACGCCTACTTTCTCCACATAGTGTTTCCAGATAAGTCTCCTTTGCTCCTCGATAAAGGCTTTGAAGAACAACTTGCCTGTTAACAACCCGCTTTTGATTGTGCCTGAGTTTGATCTTTATTTTGTCTTTATTCATCAAACCTCTTTAAATGGGTTCTTTCACACTCCTCAGATTAGCCTAAAGGAAACCCCAAGAAACAATGGCCTGATTCTCCCTGGATGTAGGGATGTTGTCAGGGGGGACACAGGGCCCTCCTGCAGGGATTCCAGGGGAAAAGAGTGGGCGATGCTCACAACACTATGAAAAGTGAATTCCGCTAACTTCAAACACAGTGACCCGGGGAGGAGAGCAAAGATGCTGCCAGTCAGGAGGACACTCATTACTCATCTGGGAAGGAAGCATATTTTCTCAAAGATAGCAGCTTCTTCCTGGCAGAATACAAGGTCACTCAGTGTCCAAAATCCCAGATTCCCCTGGGTTTGACCCCCAGAACAGCATAAAACCAGATATGGTATTGCATATTAGAAATCTCAGCACTCAAGAGGTGGAGGCAGGAGGATCAGAGGTTCAAGGTTATCCTTGGCTACTGTTGCTAAAATTCCTTCAGGGAGGCACAAGGCAAGTCCTGCCCCCTCCTCCCTCTGTTCTTACAACAAACTTAGGTCTAATTTCTCCAAACTACAGTTTGGGAAACCAAAGAATTTATTTGGGCTTACTTATAGAGCAGTAGATGAGGGGTTACTTACAGGACAATGCCCCCCCAACACAGACTGCACTGGAAAGTCTCCATACATATGTGGATTGTGACTTCCCAGCAGCCATTCAAAATGGTGAGAGTGTCTCCTTACAGGCTTCCTCAGCTTAGG
>NW_008338998.1:6041183-6097394 GCF_000622305.1 Nannospalax galili
GCTGGGTGTGGCTATGCTAGCCCTGGAGAAGATAGGCAGATTCCCCAGAGTTTCCAAGCAAGCCAATCTAGCCAAATCAGGGAGTTCCAGGTTAAGGGAGAAAGCGTGTCTCAAAAAATAAGGTGGAGAGTGATAGAGGAAAATATCTGATATTGATCTCTGGTCTCTACACATGCATGCATGGGCAGGCACATCCATGCACACCCACGCATACCCATACACACACACACACAAACACACACACACACACACTCACTCACGAAGAAACTTGGGCTCTCAACAAGATCACTGATGGTGTGAGGGGGAGATTTACAGGACTATAGTTCCAACAGTTCTCCAAACCACCACAATCAATTGTAAACATAGCTCTAAGCCAAGTTCCCTGGAGGAGGCTCAGAATTCCACACCCAGAAGTTCTAGATTATTGTCACTGCCAAGTTCAAGTTGTGTGTTCCTCTAAACAAATCAATAAACAAGAGTTTTTGTAAAGGAGTAGTTAAAAACGGAACTTTTATGATGTGTGCTTGTGTTCATGTGTGTGAGTGTGGGTATAATGTACCATGGTGCACATGTGGAGGTCAGAGGATAACCTTGGGTGTCAACCCTCACCTTCCACCCTGTTTAAGGTAAGGTTTCTCTTTTGTGTTTTGTCACTGTGCATACCAGGCTAGCTGGCCTGTGAGCTTCTGGGTATTCTCCTGTCTGTCTTTCATCTTGCCACAGGAGCACTGGAATTATAGACACACACTACCATATCTGGCTGTACATGAGCCCTGGGGATCCCAACTCAAGTCCTCACACTTCTATGGCAAGCACTTTACCCACTGAGCCATCTCCCAGTCCCTCCAAAACAGGAACTTCTTTTTTAAGAGATTTGTTCGTTTTTGTTTTATGTATATGTGTGTTTTGCATGCATGTATGGATATACACCATATTGGTGCCTGGTGCTTACAGAGGTTAGAAGGGTGAACTGGATCCCCTGAATCTGGAGTTCAGATGGTTATGAGCTGCCATATGGATGCTGAGAACTGAACCTGAGTCCTCTGTAAGAGCAGTCAGTGCTCTTAACAGCTGAGCCATCTCTCCAGCCCCAACAGAAATGTCTTAAACCCAAGTGTTGTTCCAATAGAAACATGAGATACTCAGCAACAAGTCATTTTACTTTACTTTGTGGAAGTGAGGTGGAGGAAGTTCAAGGTCTCATGCAGCCCAGGCTGGCCTGAAACTCATATAGCTAAGGATGGTCTTAAACTTGTGATCCTCCTGCCTCCATCTCCTGAGTGCTGGGATTACAAGTATGTACCGTCATACCTGATTTATGATATTGGAGATTGAGCCCAGGGCTTCATGAATGCTAGGCAAGCACTCTACCAAATAGGCCACATTCCCACCCCTCCAGTCAACTTTTAGACAGAAGAATCCTATCTCCTGGCTGCTACTCCATAGAAAAGACAGTTTCTACAGAGAAAAAGCTTTTTACTTAACAATGTGTGTTTTCCAAATACCAAAAGCTAATAGCCTTTTTTTCCAAAACATTGGTCTTGGGCCTAGTGCTGGTATCCACCCTATACTTCCTACAACAGAAGTTCTGCATAAAGGCAAATTGATTCTGTGAGTGCCTCCAACACTTAGGGCCCTAATCTTGAAAAGATCTGACTGAGGAGAGGAAAGAAAGGAAAAGGGGTAAGGTGCTTTCATGCTCATTAGCATTTTCAATTTCCTTTTCCACCCCTCTTCCTCCTCCCTCAAATCTCACCACAATGAGCTAATTCTTTGTGATTGATTGTGGCTTGTAGATAACTGGGTGTACTTTTTTGCTTTCATTTTCTCTTGTCCATCAACACAAAGCACTTCAAATGCTGCCTAAAGGAAAGATGGCATGAACATGGAAAACTTAAACATTCACATACAGTGTTCACAAAGCTCACTTCACGTTACCGCTCCCTCCTATTTTCATGAATGGAGAAATAACCTGACTACCTAGCCCTTGCTCTTAGAATCTCAGAAAGGAATGTGAACCATTTGGAGGCCAGAGAGATGGCTCAGCTAGTAAAATGACTGCCATGCATGTGAGCATGACAACCTGAGTTCAATCCCCAGCACCCATATAAAAAGCTGGGCATGCTGGCATGCACTTGTAATCCCCGTGCTTGTGAGGCAGCATCATGCAGATCTCCAGGGCTCACTGAGCAACCAGAGTAGTGGAATCCATGAGCTCCAGGTTCTGTGAGAGATCCTGTCTCAAAAAATAAAGTGGAGAACAGTAGAAACCACCTAAGACCAACTTCTGACACATGTACACAAGAACACACATGTACATACACATGAACACCTGTACACACAAATAAATAAAATAGAAAGAATGTGAACGATTTGGGAATGAGCATGCATCCCATCCCTGTCACACTGGAAGCTCTGAACATTTTCACTGCACGTACCACGGATGATCAAACTCTAAGCACATCTTTGTTTTTCCTAAATAGCCATATTATCCGTCTGATGCTGGAGATGGCATCTGCTCTGTGTGTAATTTCCATACTCACTTGGCACCATCAACTGCCTTTGATGACACTTCAGGCTGCTGCTTTGTGGTCTCCTCTCTCCTTCCAGCTGCAAGACCCAGATGTCAGGTTCCGGTATGCGTTTTCTCTGGCAGGGGATCTCTGGCTTCTCTCGGCAGTCCCTAAGTTGGTGGCTATTGTGGCCATGCCAGCATAATAGCACAAGATCACATGAAAGATGGGATTCAGATGTTTTTGTGAAAAGGAAAAAACAGTCTGAAGAGGGGGGGATACATTTCTTATGCCTCTAATTTTAAGCCAGACTCATGGCAGGCTGGGGGCTGAGCAAATTGTGGGTCTCTCCATTCAGCTGTTGCTGGGCCATTTTTTCCTCTCGGTGTTTCTTTTTTTTAATCTCTGTTCTCTGCATCTGAAATCAGCAGCTGGAGAGGATGAAGGGTCTGCTTTAATGAATCAGACCTGGAGGAATGACAGGATCAGGCCTGATGTAGAATATGTAAACAGGAGAACAGAAAGCACAGAGGGAAAGAAGGAAAATGTTTAAAGAAACTAGTAAAGTACAATTAGAACAACTCTCAGGTAACCTATGTATTGGGAGGCCATACAACTGGCTTTTCTTTCTTTCCTCTTTTTTTTTTTTTTTTGGTGTGTATATGTGCATGTGAGGATGTATGTGTATGTGAGGATGTGGATGCATGTGGATGCCCATATGTGTTGAGGCCAGATGTCGACTTCAGGGGTCATTCATCAGACATCTTCCACCTTGTTTATTTGAGACAGGGTCTATCACTGGGAATTGGAACTTGCCAAGTAGGCTACACTGACTGACCAGCCAGCCCTAAGGAACTACCTGTGTCTGTCTCCTCAGCAATGAGATTACAAGCACTCACCACCCTACCCAGCCTCTTACATAGGTCCTAGGAATCAAACTCAGGTCCTCATATTTGAGTGGCAAGCACTTTATGGAATGAGCTATCTCTCCAGCCCCTGACTTTTCTTTCTAAGCAGGCTTTGTGACCATAAACAGAAGGGCTGGGATTGTAGTTCAGTTGGTAGAGTGCTTATCTAGCATGTACAAAGTCCTAGGTTTTAACCCCTGGACTGTAACCCCAGCACTGGGGAGTTAGGATCAGGAGGATCATTAAGGTCATTCTCAGCTATACACAGAACGAGAGGCCAGCCTGGAATATATAAGACCCTTTCACAAACACACACACACACAAACATGAACAGAGATCAAGCACTGACCTGCCCACTAACCCGACCTGGCTTACTGGTATCTGGCTTCAAAAGAACCTTGAATGAAGTAGAAACTCAAAGAACCATGCCCCAGAGCATCACATACCAGTGTGGGGCTGTGTCAGGCCAGGAGCTAAAGAGGGTCTCAAACACAAGCTCATGGTGCTTAATTTTTTTTTTTTTTTCCTTTCCAAGCAACTTGGCTGGGCTGAGCAGTTGTGTACAGGGCAAAGTTTGGAAGTTTCTCACGACCAAGTCAATCTACTGAACGCCCATCCAGCTGCCTCAGATACTCCCAGACAGTTCAAAGGAAAGTACTAAAACAGTGGGGTCATGTCTTCCAGGCCAAAACTCAATATATCCAGTAATTCTAGGGAAACAAAGCATTGCATTTTAGGGGATTTGGTTTCAATGAACTTACCAGTCTGTGGCTCACAGCATCTTATGTTGCTGTGACAGCTCACTGCCTAGACCATTTGTATCTAAGGTGTGTCTCTGTCTTACTCAGTGGAGACTGCCATGACACAATACCATAGACAGGTGTCTCAGTCTATTTTCTGTTACTGTTGCAGAATGCCTGAGACTGGGTAATTTGTAGCAGAAAGAGGCTTATTTTGACTCCATTCTAGAGGCTGGAAAGAGCTGGCATCTGCCCAACTTCCAATAAGGGCGGGCATTAGGTATCTGTGACAGATGGTTTTGGAGTGACTAATCTAGTCTCATGAAGCAAGAGCAATGAATAAACCAGGCACGTGTTTGTCATCCCAGCACTCTGGAGGTAGAGGCCGGAGAATCAGGACCTCAAGATCATCTGTAGCTACATTGGGAGTTGGAAACTAGCCTGAGCTACATGAGACCCTGACTAAATAAATAAATAAAAATCAAGTACCAGCCTGCCCACTAACCCAGCCTAGCTTGCACTAATCCCCCCTAAAAGCCAGCAACCCTCAACACTGTTACATGTGCAACCAAGCCCCAACATGAATTCTGTTGGCAGCAAGCCATTCTAAAAAAAAAAAAACTATAGCAACTTGGTGTCTCATAAACAATAGAAATATCTAATTGTTCTAGAGGCTGGTAGATCCAAGGTCAAGGAGCTGGCAGAACCCTATGTCTGCTAAGAGCCTGATTCCTAGTTCATAGATGACTGTTGTCTCACACTAATCTCATAATAGTGGAAGGGGAAAGGGTCTCTCTCAGATCTCTTCTGTTTGTTATTATTTATTACTTTTATTTTTTTGAGACAAGTCCTCATGTAGCCCAGAGGGATCTCAAACTCACTATGTAGCTAAAGATGATCCTCCTGTCTTTACCTCCCAAGTTCTAGGATTACAATTGTATATCACCACACCAAGTTATGTCATGCAAGAGATCAAACCCAAGGCTTCAGGCATGGTAGACAAGCACTCCACAAACTGAGGTACACCCAAGTCCCAAACATTACATTGTATACCCTCACTCCTCGCATGTTCTGAGAGACTTTTCCAATCCAGCCCTTCTTATACATATACAGCCTCCCTTCCCTAGTACTGCCAGTCTCATCTCCACTATGCATGTCTCCTGCTCTCATGTTGGTATTGAAGAGAGACTAACGGTCTTTCCAAGAGAGGTATGCAAGACAAGGCTTCTTGTTCTGTCTCCTGTCCCAGCTGTTCCCAGTATAACCCAGCTGGCATCTGAGCTATGCCCAGCATCTGGAAAACAGACAACCTGGAGCAGAGCCATCCTGCCTCAGCACATCCACCCATCAGTACTGGGTGGCAAGTTCAGTCTGCTGAGTTCAGAATGTATGGTTGGTGGTATCTGAGAGCCTTCTTTTTGTTTTGTTTTTATTTTTTGAGACAGGGTCTTACTATGTAGCCCCAGCTGGCCTGAAACTTACTATGTATACCAGGCTGGCCTCAAATTCACAGAGATTTGCCTACCTCTGCCTCTCAAGTTCTGGGATTAAAGGTGTGCACTGCCATACCCAGCCTCTGAGAGCCCTCTTTAACTTCATATTCAAAAGGCACAAGCATTAGGGCTTGGGAGATGATTTAGTCAGTAAAGCATTTGCCTCAAGAAGTATGAGGACTTGAGTGGGATCCTCAGAACCTGTATAAAAATCCAGACACTTATTATTCAGACTCTAGAGAAATGGGAGACTGAGACAGACAGATTCCTGGACGCTTGCTAGCCAGCTAGCCTAGTCTACCTGGAGAAGTCCCTAGCCATAAGAGACCCTGTCTCAAACAAAAAAGTGGTTGGCCCCACCCATGCATATGTGAACAGCATAAATTGGACTTGGGTTTTAAAAAGAGAAAAAGAGAACAGGAAGTTAGGAGGTGGTGGGGAGATGGGGGGGTGGACATGGAAGGAATTAGGGGAGGATGGGGAGTTAATATGATCAAACTACATTGTACACACATATAAGAATTAATAAAACATTATATTTAGTTTAAGAAATTCACAAAGCATGAATATATTAAGTTGAAATGGCCAATGTCTGCCTATTAGCTACTGTGGCACCAATGGCACCAAGCTCACAAGACAAGAGAGACCTGCACACCCCGGGCATGGATGTGACACAATGCCATTCAGTTTCTCTGTTCTCGCTCTTCATGTCAGCATCTCTGGATAACTACAGGGCTCTCAGGGTGTCTCTGTGTTTTCCAGTGTCTACTGATTATAATGCAAGAGCATTATCTTTCTGCCAGCAATTATTTTTTCTACTGTGCCTGTGTCGCTGCAGCTGTAGGCTTCTTACAGCCTCAGCGTATTTGTACATCCTACAGAATGCTGAACTTGGCTGTTTCCTTTGTGAAGTTACTCTGGGCTGTGCTTTGTGTCTATTTTTGACCATTTATCCTTGAAGATGGCTATTAGATTTCTTAGCTCTTTTTTATGGTATTGGGACTCAAACCCATAACCTCATGCACAAGAGGCAAGCTCTGTACCACTGGGTTAATCCCCAGCCCCTGCAGCTTTTTAAGTGACTCACCACCTTCAGCCAGGAGGTCTCAGGATCCTAACCTCATAGGTCTTACCTCTTCTCCCCTAGCTCCCACTTTATTACGTGCCCCACGCCATGCATTCTTTCATTTTTAATGTTTATGGAGTAGGCTTTTTGTGTCTGGCACTATTTTAGTTCCTGCTTCCAGGGAGTTTACAATGTACAGAGGGAAATCCTCAGTGATAAGCAGGTAGACAACATATGCTGGCGTTCACAGTTATTACAACACTCTTCACAATAGCCAGGATGGGAAATCAGCCTGTATGTCCATCAACAGATGAATGAATAAAAGAAATGTAATTGATAGATAGATGGCAGATTGGTAGGTAACCGAGAAAGATGAGAGATAGTCATATATAATGAAATTTTACTCAGCCATAAAGAATAATGAAAGTGTGTCATTTCCAGGAAAATGGAAGGAATTGGAGATCATCATATTGGGCAAAATAACTCAGATATCAAAAAGATAAATATTGCATGTTTTCTCTCATGTACTGAATCTAGATTTTTAAATATTTTGGGCTGGGGAAATAGCTCAATCAATAAAGTATTTGCCTTGCAAACATGAGGACCTGAGTTCCGATCACTTAAAAAACTGGGCATGGCTGCGTGTATCTGTAATCCCAGGACTGGGAAGGTG
Organism: Nannospalax galili; assembly: GCF_000622305.1. Lineage (NCBI taxonomy): Eukaryota > Metazoa > Chordata > Mammalia > Rodentia > Spalacidae > Nannospalax > Nannospalax galili. The sequence continues at coordinate 6,048,577 of NW_008338998.1, forward strand.
GAAATAGGCAGATCCCTGGGGGATAACTGACTAGCAGGCCTGGCTGAACTGGTGATTCCAGGTTCAGTAAGAGAACTTGTGATTGAGGAAGACATTCAACATCAGTCTCTGACCTGATGTGCATACACACACACAAACATGTACATGTTATAAACAATATCACATACACACATAAAACTGTATATGATATGAAAATAGAAAGGGGACTAGCTCTGAGGAGGACAGGGACCATCAGGAGTCAAGAGAAGGAACAAGGAAAAGTACTAGGAGAAGAAATATAAACCAAGTCCAAAGATATACATGTATGAAAATGACATAATTAAGCCCATCATTTGCATGCTAACTAAAAACATGAATGAAAAAGAGAGTGTGCTGGACAGTCTTGGAATTCTATATTGTTCTCCTAGTTTCTCAGAGCCCACAAAGGTCAACCTTGATTTATTCATTTCCTGTGCTTTCCTAACCTCCCAAGTCCTAGATTTCTTTAAAATAACTTCCCTTGGGCTGGAGCTGTCCTTTATTGGTAGAGTTCTTGCCTTGCATGTTTGCTGCCCTGGGTTCCATCCCCAGCACCTCATTAACTAGTCATAGCGGTGCATACCTGTAATCCCAGCACTGGGGGAGGTAAAGGCAGAAGGATCAGACGTTCAAGGTTATCCTCAACTATATAAGGAGTTCAAGACCAGCCCAGGCTATAGCAGACCCGGTCTCAAAATAAAATATTTTCCACTAATGCCAAACCCAGAAAGCCTCCTATTCCTGGTTGGTTCTCTTAACTCTGCCCATATCTTTGAAAATAGTTTCTCATTAAATTACCCCCAATGAGTGTGGCATCTATTTTCTACAAGGGTCCTGTTTCAAACCAATATGCAATAATAAGAACTATAAAAGTACGTACACAAGTGCATGTGTACAACAGGACAAGGGATGGGAGTGAGAAGGAATGAGGGGAAGAGGAATAGTTTCCAGTCAGTAATTGTCAAGGAAGGCATCTCTAAAGAGATGACATTTAAGCAGAGACATGGAGGAACTAAGTCCTATGGCTGTGGGGCAGGAGGGCACTATGATGGGGGGAACAGTGGATGCAAAGGTCCTGAGGTGAGCTACAAGAGGTGAAAGGTGCTGAAGAAGAGTAAAAACAGAGACACCAATAGGAAAAGTAGGGCCAAAGGCCAGAATAGGTAGTTCAGAATAGACCAGGGTAAGAACTTCAGAATCTATTCTGAAAGAAATGGGAAGAGGTTGGAGTGTTCAAACAGAGGAAGAACATGATCTGATTGATTTTTGAAAGCTCACTCTAAAGCTAGGGAGACGGCTCAGTGGGTAAAGCTCTTGTGCTGGTAAGAAGTCCTGATCCCCAGAACTCATGTAAAAAGCAGGCCAGCATAGTGGCCCACCTTTAATCTTAGTACTTGGGAAGCAGAGACACAAGATCCCCAGGGCAAACTAGCTATCTAGACTAGCTAGAATTGGTAAGCTTGGGTTCAGCATGAGAGCCTGCCTCAGTAATTAAGTAAGCGATCAAAGATGACATTCAACCTATAGCAATCTCTTGCCTCTACAAGCACTCCCATACATGTGCTTATGCACCTGCTCACAAGTGTGCCCACACAGAGACAAATATGCATACATACACACATGCACATCACACACAGTATACACAAGAAAAAAGAAAAGGGAAAAAGAGATCACTCCAGCTGCTGCATGTAGATTCTGTGATAGAAAGGCCAACACAGAAACAGGGAGAGCTATCAAAACAGCAACTTGGATAAGGAAGTCAGTGAGAAGATGAAAGTTTGTTTTGGTAAATGTTTATGGTAAATAAATGTAAATAATGTAATAATAACAATGTAATAATTGTAATATAATAATAATGTAATAATGTAAATAAATGTAAATGTAAATAAATGTTTATGGTAAATAAATGTAGATGTTTATTCTACATCTGAGTAGAGATAACAAGGCAAAGGGTTTTCAGCTTTGCAATTTGGAGAAGAGGTCAGGATGAGAGCTATAAATTAGGGAATTATCCATCTATAAATGTCATTTAAAGTCATGGAACTGGATGACATCATCTTGTGAGTGAGCATCTCTGGAGATAAAGAGGTCCAAGGCTAAGCGCTAGAGCCTATCGCCCCTTAGGGTCAGAAGTCCCAGCAGGAGACTGAGGAGGGGATTTAGAGTGGTCTCAATGTTTAAGACAGAGAAGTATCAAGCTCGGTCTGGTGGCACATGCCTATAATCCCAGCCCTTGAGAAGAGGAGGCAAGAGGATCAAAGCCATCCTTAGCTGCATATCAAGTTCCAGGCTAGCTTGAACTAGACAAGACCCTGTTTCAAAGGGAAAAAATAGGGCTGAGAGTGCTCAAACATAAATGGGACATCTCTATATCAGTCCCCTTCAAAAGACTCAGGGAACATCATGGAAGAAGGAATGGAGGAGTGCTGTGAACTGCTGTATTCTGGACATGACATGGCCATTATACTTATGAACTTACTGCTGCTGTGGTTACCTGCACAAGATCAAGCCAACAAAATCAGTCAACATTCTAGTAGGCAGCACTAATTTCTCTCAGCAGATTATTTAAAAAAAAAAAAAGACATGAAGGTGGGAGGGGGACATGTTGGGAGGTGTTCATGGGGGTAGGAAAGGGAAATTGGGGATGGATATGACCAAGATACATTCTGTACATGTACAATTTGTCAAAGAATAAATAAAATATATTCTAAAAATAGGGACTGGGGAGACAACTCAGCGGGTAAAGTATCTGCTAGTGCAGGGCAAGCATAAGGATCTGAGTTTGGATACTCAGAATCCAGGTAAAGCCAGACGCAACTGCATGTGTCTATAACCTCAGGGTTCCTACCCTGAATGGGAAGCAGAGACAGGAGGATCCCCTGATGCTTAAGGGCCAGCTAGCCTGGCATATGCAGTCTCAAACAAGAAAACTGTCTCAAACAAGGTAGAAGATGAGGACAGACCCCCAAGGCTGTCCTCTAGCCTCCACACATTCAGAGAGAGAGAGAGAGAGACAGAGAGAGACAGAGAGAGAGAGACAGAGAGAGAGAGACAGAGAGAGAATCAGAGAGAGAGACAGAGAGAGATTTGAAGCAAAAAAAAAAGAAAGAAAAAGAAAAGGAAGTGTTTCCAGAAATGAAGGCTGAAGGCAAGGGTGAACTATGTAACTCCTTTGAATGTTCTGCTATAAAAAGGCAGCACCAAGGACATAACTGGAAGGGGACACTGGGTCATAGAAAGTTCTGCTGTATTTTTATTTAAATCTGACAAGAATGATCCAGTAAGAGGGGAAAAATAGCAACATGGGAAAGATCAGGAAGGCAATTGTGAGGTAGAGAGGGGTTGGCCTTCAGTAGGAATACTGTCCTATTTATCCACGATTACAAGATGAAAACCAGGAAACATGGGTATAGATAGAATGGATGGGTAGTTAAGGTGGCAGCGGCTAGTATAAATTCTCTTCCTGTTATTTCTAGTTTTGATCACTGGGCAGCAGGCATCCCTTTGAGACCTGTGGTCACAAATGACAAGTGAATTTTTACTGCTCATGCATCTCTCTGCTGGGATCAATCCTCACTCGTGGCTCTCTACCATTGGGAACCACCCATTCCTCGAGGAATGACATAGTGGGGTGGGGGGATTGAGCCAAAGTCCTTATACCTGCTACACAAACACTCTCCCTCTGGGCTATAATCCCTACTATGGTGGTTAATAGTGCCAACTTAACAGAATCTATAATCACCTACGAGAGAAAGTTGTGGGCATGTCTGTGAGGAAGTTTCTATGCTAGGTTAACTGATGTGGGAAGATCTACCCTAAATGTGGTGGTACCATCCCACAGACTGGGGTCCAAGACTGAATGAAAAAGAGAAAGCAAGCTGAGCACCACCATTCGTCTCTTTGCTTCCTGACTGTGGATGCAATCTGAGCAGCTGCATCATATCATGCTTCGCCACCACACCTGCTCCACCATGATGGACTGTATCCTCAAACTGTAAGCCAAAATAAACTTTTTATCCCTTAAGTTGCTTTTTGTCAGGTATTTAGTTACACCAATATGAAAAGGACTTTATACACCAGCCATTCTGGGAATATTGAGAGGCTATTTTCTAAGTCCTGTACCTTTGGGAAGGATGTCTCCCAGGCAGGATGCCACTGGGAAGACTGTCCTCCTAGGAAGAGCTGAGCTTCTTCTAGTCCTGTCTCTGAAGCTGAGTCAGGTGGATGCATGTGCACATGTGTGCATATGTGCAGAAGCCAGAGACAACCTCAGATGTCATTCCTCAGTTACCATCCATCATGGCTTTTAAGACAAAGTCTCTCACTGGCTTCAAAATCACCAAGGAGGCTAGGCTGGTTAGCCAGTGTGCCCTAGAGATCCACTTGACTTTGCATTCTTAGTACTAAGATCACAAGTGTATACCACTATGCCTAGCTTTATTTATTTATTTTTTTCTCTTGGGTTTAAGAGCTCGAACTCAAATCCTTGTTTGGAAGGAAACAATTTACAAACAGCCACCTCCTTAGCCCCTGAAGCCTTCTTATCTGGGAAAATGGGATTAATACTGTAATTCTGTTTTCATCTTTGTGCACTGTGTTTCAGGAATGCAGACTAGCAGGAACACTGCTGACTCTCAACAGATTTAGGATGAGGCTGGGGAGCAGTGGTTTGTACACTAGCACCTATGTGCAGTGGCTTAGCCTGTTTGACCATAAGCACATTCAGGGCAGGAACTATGGAGGGCTAGAGGGAGGGAACGTGAACAGCTTGGCTCCTAGAGGGGATCAGAAATGGGAACTAGGAAAGGCTTGAAGACATCCAGGACGGCATCTATGAGGGCAGTGGGGCTTGAAAACAGTCACTAGGCATCATATGGGCTCTCTGATATGTGTGCTGAAAACATGTCAACAAGCTGAGCTGTAGCCTTTCAACTGATACACCCTGCCAAAATATGTGAAATCCTGAGTCCAGACCTCCCATGGAGGCTCTGAGGGGAAAAAAGAAGCTACTCAGTATGTTGGCTGCTACCACTTCCCTCCCTCCCTCTTCTCCCTCCCTCCCTCCCAGGCAGTTGGGTATAGGAGCCTTTGCCCATACTTCTCAGTTCATTTCCTTTTTGAGACTTCTTTGCCCTTGATGTTTGTTTTAACCATAGTTTTCCCATATTTGGGGCTAGGGAGTTAGCAATGGAAAGATTAAATCCCACCTTCCTTCCCATTCCTGAGACTTCAAGACATGTATATCTCTATTTGGATGGCTATAGCTAGGTCAGGAATTAGATTATTTTGCCTACTAAATAAGTGAGAAGAGGAGCTGGGGATTTAGATCAGTCAGTAAGTATTAGCTGGGGATGTAGGTCAGTAAGTATTTGCCTGATGTGCACAGATTCTTGAGTTCCATCTCCAGCATCGTATAAAACCGACTGAGCGTGGTGGCTGAGGCCCGTAATTCCAGCACTGGAGAGGTAGAGGCAAGAGAATCCTTTTAAGGTCATCCTTGGCTATGTATCAAGTTTGAGTCCAGCCTGGGCTACATAAGATTCTGTCTCAAAAAAACAAAAATGTAAGAAGAGTGTCATTTGTTTCTTAGCTAATTGAATGACAGACCTATGTAGCTGCCTGAGCTGAGGCACCACGGGAAACACCATGTACTCTCTCTAAACTCCAGGAAAAGACAGGTGCCACATACAATTTAATTTTCAGGTTGTACCTGCCACTCATTTACCTTTCCAAAGCTTCACAAAAATAAGAAACTTCCCTGACACCTGCCATTCCACAGATCATTCTGTAACTTGCAGGAGGTGGCAGAGACTACCTTGCAGCAAGCAATAAAGCTATTGGTGTAGACGACCCAAGGTTAGCATTAAAGATTATTGAGAGTATGTTTAGGACTACCAAGGGGAATAAGATGACTAGCCAGGCAAAAGAAATGGAAGTACAGAAAATTTGAGTTTAAAGGGCAAACAAACTGAGTATATCTGAAATTGTCAACTTTAAAAATAACAGCAAAAGACTAAGATGTAAGATACATTTAGGTTAAACAAATTTAGACTACAGAGGGGAATATTTCCTGTTTAATGTCAAAAGCAACTATCCTTTGCCACCAGTAGAAGTAATAACACCCTCTTTAGCACCTCTCTAGCCATGAACTCAGGATCCTCTGGTTTCCACCTCCTGAGTGCTGGCATTATAAGCATGACTCACCAGTAGGGTTACTACAGCATTCTCAAGAGCTATTTGCAAAGTTGGGAAGTGAATAGTCAAGAACTTTACCTCTGGTAATCCAGGGAGGAATTTTCTCCCTCCACAAGCCTTACCCTCCACAGGAGAAAGAAGACACTTGTCTGAGAAGTAAGGGGAAGGTAGATACCACCAACCTTAGAGCTCAGAGCTTGCCTGGGACTGCTGCCTGCTTAAGCAGAAACAAACTGGATGCAGATGGGGGTCTGTGGAGGAGCCTAGAGTTCACCAGGGGGAAGCTTGCAGGAGGTTTGCCTGGTGGAGAACAAAATGAGGAGATTAAAGGGGAAATGTAACTTTTGAGGTAGGTCTAAATAGAGAATATCCTTTGGAGCTAGATACAGATAGATGGCAGAAAGAAAGGGAGGAAGGGAGGGAGGGAGGGAGGGAGGAAGGGAAGAAGGGAGGGATTTTGTTTTTCTTTTTTTGAGATAGGGTCTCTGTGGTCCAGATTGGCTTCAAAGCTTCGAACTCACTACATAGCCAAAGATGACTTTGAACTTCTGGTCCTCCTGCCTTCTACCTCCCAAGTGTTGGTATTACAGATATGAGCCAGCATACCCAGTTTATGCAGCTATAGGGATCAAACCCAGGGCCTCCTGCATGGTAAGCAAGCACTCTGCCAGCTAAGTCACATGAGCAGCCCAAGCATCATATTCTTAAGAATATATTTTTTACATTAATCATTTAGTTTCTATGGCAGCCTGTGAGGGTAAGTCCTGTCACAGGTTCTATTTTACATAGGAGAAAACGGGCAGAGAGAGATGCGTAAGCAACAGTTCTAGGATCAGCTGGGAGAATATAAATATATTTTTATTGACTAAAAGAATAAATCAGTGAGTCACAAGTCACACATTTAAAATAATCATTTTCAAATTTCTCAAGCAACTTTAAGAGGCACTTGAGATTCCTAATTACAACAGTTGGATGCAAACTACTTAAAGGGAGCAACTCAAATGGTGAGCCAGTCAAAGGGTGATCTTTAATTAGTTTGACTTTAAAATGCAAAACAGTGAAGTCTGTTATCTCAAGGAAAAGATAAAAGTCAGAGGCAGAGACAGAGAGAACAGATTTCAGCAGCCACGGATCTGCTCTCTGGAAATCACAGCTGTTTTTGGTATCTGCCAACCAACTGGAACTCATCAAATAACTTTTGTTGAAAGCCCACAGGTCCAGGCAGGGTGCATAGAGCTTCAGACTTCTCTGAATCAAAGTTCATACTCAAGAACCACGACAAGTCAAGTTACACACACACACACACACACACACACACACACACGCACACACACACACACACAAAATGCATATAACAAGAATTCTTTAAACTGCATTCCCTTTTGCCTCTGTCTTCCTCCCTCCCTCCCTCCCTTTCTGTCCTGCCACAAGATGCTAAAGCAAGAAAGCATTCACCAGATACCAACCCCTCATCTTGAACTTCCCAGCATCCAGAACCATGAGTCAATAAATTTCTATCCATTATAACCTATCCAGTTTGGAACTGAAGTTGGTAGAGTGCTTTCCTGGCATGCACAGAGCCCTGGGCTGCATCCCCCAGCACCACATAAACCAGGTGTGATGGTGCACACCTGTAATCTCGGCACTCAAGAAATGGAGGCAGGAAGATCAGAAGTTCAAGGTCATAGCAGGTTTGAGGCAATCTGGCCTACATGAGACCCTATCTCAAAAAATTAAGAGACCAGGCTTGGTAGCTCATACCTTTCTTTAATCCCAGCACTCAGGAGGCAGAGGCAGGTTGATCTCTGTGAAATCGAGTCCAGCCTGGTCTACATAGTGAATTCTAGGCCAGCTGTGTCTACAGGGAGACCCTGTTTCAAAAAGACCAACAATAAATAAATTAATTATTAATTAATTAATTCGGAAAACAAATTACCCAGTCTGTGGTATCTGTTTTAATAGCACAAAACAGACTAAGACAACAAGCTTTGGGCAGGATCCATTAAGTTCTGGGTTCCATGCTCAGATTTGCCAGTAGAGTAGAATGGTCACCTCAGGCTATAACGCAAGAGATTCATTCCTTTATGGAAACCAACAAGCTGGACTGCATGAGTCAGCATTGGGTGGAAAGCCAGCTGGATTAACAAACTCTCCTAGCAGCTCTTAGCAAAGCAACACATTGCCTCTGCCTTACCTGCCCATCATCAAGACAACAAAATCAACTGCACTTGTTGTCAAGGATCCACTGATAGCCTTTGCAATGTTTCATCACTCATCCCTCTCTGACTGCTCAGCCTCACCCACACTTCTGTCTACTGCTGTCCCTTGTTGGCAATCACTCTGAGCAAAGTCACCTTTGAAATTTCATTTTTACTAGGCTTTGCCTATGTGCTACATTGCTAGGATAAAGACATCTGACCCCTAGAAAGATACCCTGTGAACAGTTGCTACCCAGAAGGTTGGCTGAAAGGGGAAAATGGGGTTAACATTTACTGAAACTGGGCAGGCTGAAGTGGAAATCCCCAAACAGAAAGATGCAAAATACATACTGTTTCTTGTAGAGATGGAATGATCTGTGGAACCAAAGTGGGTGTGAGCGCCAAAACATGGTGCATAATCAGTTATAGGCTGAGAAAAATGCGAAGGCTGTGTCTCTTTAGATGAAAAATATAAATGTCCCAACGTGCAGAATAATAAGGAAAATAATCTGATAGTGTCCAGCTTGAATACAAGCTATGTCTTTTTTGCTCCAACTCTTTTGTTTTAAGAAACAAGGTAACTGGGTGTGATGTACACTTCTAATGCAGCAGTCAGAAGGCTGGGGAAGGAGGAGAGAGGGTTCAGGCTAGCCTGGGCTATACAGTAAGATCCTACTTCAGAGACAGGGTTGATCGGAAGGGAGGGAAGAAAGGAGCAGGGAAGGAGGAAGGGAGGGTCGAGGGAGGGAGAGAACAGGAGAGAAGAGCGAAAAGGAAAAAGAGGTCCAGGGATGTAGTTCACAAAGCCCTGAGTCATCTCCCTAACCCTGCTTGTTTAAACAAATGCATAATTTCCAAAGCATGTCTGAGAAGGTATGTTATGATAGCCACAGGTAAGGTCTGACATGACGGAAACATAGGATGGTCATAAGCAAGAGAGGAGAGGGGAGGATAAGAAGGGAGGGGAGGAGATGGAAAAGGAGGGGAGGAAGGGCCGGGGAAATAAGGTGAAACCTGCTATGTTAAATGTCTACCAGTTTCTTTCTTTTTTTTTTTGAGACAGGGTCTCCCTGTAGCCCCAGCTGTCCTGGAACTCACTATGTAGACCAGACTGGCCTTGAACTCACAGAGATCTATCTGCCTGCCTCTGCCTCCCGAGTGCTGGGATTAAAGGCGTGCGCCACCACACCTGGCTTCTACCAATTTCTTAAGGAAACATGTAAAATAAATTATATTTTCTATAGGCACCTCCCCCCGTGTGAACAAAGTCTGTTCCAGGGACACTTCTTATAGGAGGTTGTTCATTTTACTGCTTCCCTGGGCTCGTTTCTGAATTTCATCTCTTTCGACAGACATTCATACGTGGCCTATGTCACTTCAGTGTCTCCTCCTAAGAGTGTCTCTCAGTTTATGTCATGTAAGTCAACAGGAGCCTGCCTACACACTTCATACATATTAACGCATTCAATATCCACAATGCCCCCATTTGGGTGATTATTATTTCCGTGTGTGTGTGTGTGTTATGCATGTGTGTGCACATGTGTGTAGTGGGTGCACTTGTCTGTGCATGCATGTGTGGTTGACTTTGGGTGTCTTCCCCTATGGCTCTCCACTTTATTTTTTGAGACAGTCTCTCACTGAACCTGGAGCTGGCTGACTGCTAGGATTATAGGCATGTACTACCATGCCCAACTTTTACATGAATCTTACAGATCAGAACTCAGGTCTTCGTATTTGTTCAGCAAGCACTTTACCCACTAAGCCATCATTCTCATTTTAGAGATGAGAATGTTCATCTGTAAAACTTCATGGTCTTTGTATATTTCTATAAGGGAATCATGTGGCTGTCAGGAATGCTCATGGGCAGCTGTAAACTGCAGCCCTTGTTCCAGTCCATGTCATTGTACTATATAATTACTGGGTCTATGGCTTTAAACTACTCATTGCATCAATATTTGGTTGTATTTTAATTACTCTTACTCCTTTGACTTCCTTCAAATACCATTTTCATTTCTTCATAGAGAGCTCACTAGGAGACAAATGTTGCTTGGGGTCCAGGTTGTCCATTTGGAGCACACGAATAAGTTGGTGAGTCAAAGGAAGGACTGGGATGCCACAGAAAGTAGATCATTGCTGCTCAGCAATAGCAAAACATAAGCTATACAGATGCAGGGAAATTGGAAAACGGGAGACCCTTCAGCCACAGCCTCTCTCTGCCCTGTCCCTGCCCTACATTCTGGCCACTCTTCCCTTCTGACTAGCCCAGCCAAACAGGAATCACCCTTTACAGGCCAGCTTAATTCTTTATCTCCAGAACTGAAGCCCATTTTAGCCCCTTTTCCCAAACATTTTATAAATGCCTGATGCGTTTTCTCTCATCCTTTCTTTGGCTTCCAAAGGGCAAGGATAATAACTTATACTATGTGCACCTAACATCAACCACTATAAAACTCACTGGGGGTGGGCCAGTATGATGGCTCAATTGCACGAGGCTGAGAAACTGAGTTTAAACCCTGGATTCCAGGGTAGAAAGAAAGAACCAACTCTCCAAAACTTTCCTCTGACATATGCATGCTATAGCATGCACACACACACACACACACACATCATACTCATACAATACCACTAATTATTATTATTATTTTAACTACCTTACTGAGTGGAGGAGATGGCTCAGTCAGTAAAGTACTTGCCTCAAAAGCATGAGAAGCTCAGAACCCATATGGGTTCTAGCCTCAGAACCCATATAAAAAGTTAAGTGTGATGGTCAATTCTTATAATCCTGGTGGTGGCAATATGGAAGGAGGACACAAGCTCACTGGCCAGCTAGTCTAGCCTACTTGGAGAATTTCCAAGCTAATGAAAGATCCTGTCTCAAACAAAAAGTGGAAGGTGCCCAAGAAACAACACCCAAGGTGGTCCTCTGACCTCCACACTCCTACTACACACATACAGCTCATTGGGGTGCAGCCCTAGTCTAAGGATGTGGAAGGGAGCATATGCAGAAGACTAGATGAAGCAGAGTTATTTATTTCAAAGTGACTGAAGCACCTGGAAGAGGTAGATGGTGTTGTCTGGATTTGGATAGCAACACAATCCTCTTTCAGCCATGAGAGGAGCCATCTCCTGCCTTCTACTGCAAACAAGAAACAGCATGGACACATAAGAGATCTTCAAGGGCGTTCTTGCCCTGGTTTCTAAGAGATTGGACAAGATTTTCCATTGGATTGTATTGAGGCAGGAATTGAGGCAAAATAAAAAGACCTGGAAAATTTAGGTGACATAGGAAGAGAAAGAAGTCCCATACCCTGGCTTCTGGTTGAAGGGTCTCACCAGCCAAGAGTTAAGAATTCAAGCACAATTAACAAAATTGCTGTGTAGCTTGTCTACATACAGACAATATGCTTTTTATAGAGAGACATTTCAAATAATGTTAAAGTAGCAATGAACCATGCTGAAGGCCTAAGCATAGATGACCACATGGGGCCTTTCTCCTTTCCCATCAGCAAACCTGTGGTTTTCTCAGAATCTCCCCCAAAGACTATAAGTTTCATTTACAATAAAAGACATGTCTTAAATCCTTTCTGGAACCTTTGTAAAACATGGTTTTACTTTATTGGCCTGGAATCCTATCCAAGACACCTCAAGAATTACCCTATGATCCCATTACTGAAAAACAAAAAGGAAAAAAATGAAGTGGATCCCTGTTCTAGTTTGTTTCTCCATTACTGTTACAAAATACTCTGACCAATACCAACTTGGGGAGGAAAGGGTTTATTTTATCTTACATCTCCTGGGTCACAGTTCATCAGGAAGCCCAAGGCAGAAACTCAGGGCAGGAACCTGGAGGCAGGAGCTGGAGCACAGGCCATGGAGAAACACTGCTTACTGGCTTGCTCCCCTGGCCCCTGCTCAGCCTGCTTTCTTAAGAAACACAGACCCATCTGCTCAGGGGTGGCACCACCCACAGTGGGCTGGGCCCTCCCATATCACTCAACAATCAAGAAGATGCCCCACAGACATGGCCACAGGCCAGTCCAATGGAGGCAATTCCCCAATTGAGGCTCCCTCAACACAGGTGTGTCAAGTTGACACTAAAGCTATCCAGCACAGTCCCTTAAAAGCTGTGAGCAATGTAACTTCAGAAGCCATCAAAATCACATATATGGCTATTGCTAGGATATTTAAACATAACTTTCTCTTGAGAATCCCATACCCACACTTAGATCTGTATTATCCTTTCCCTAGTGCCTCTCTTTTCTATTAATGTCCAGCTTAAATCTGTGTTAATACCAATTTTAAAAAATTGTGTGTGTGAAGTCTGTATGCATGCATGTTCATGTGTGTGTGCACATGTATGTACATGTGTGTGGAGGCCAAAGGTCCAATATCTGTTGCCTATTGGAATGTCTGACTGAACCTAGAGCTTGCCAATTTGGCTAGGCTGGCTGACCAGTGAGCCCCAGGGATCCTCTTGTCTCTGTCTCCCAGCACTGGGATTACAGACACATGATAACATACCCAGTTTTTTTTTACGTGGATGCTGGGGGAGCCAAACTCAGGTCTTCATAATTGCATGGCATGCACTTCAACACACAACATTCCCTTTCATAATAGGTGTCCAGACCTATCTTCTGTTTCTTTTATCACTAATATAAATCTTTCACTCAGGCTGCTGAACTTTTTTCTTTGCATTCTTTGGTTTCAAAAAGACTACCTTAATATACATGAGTGGTTTTTTTTTTTTTTCAAAAGCAAACATGATACCATGAAAAGAAAGGACTCCAACAGGTCTGGCTTCATGCCAGTGTTCCTCAGTAGCAAGTCTGAATCTCAATTTCTTTATCTGTAAAATGGGGCTAATGACATTTTCATCATGTCATTATAAATATTAATAATGGTAGCTATAGGGGTTGGTGATTTAGCTCTGAGGTAGAGCACTTGCTCTAGCAAGCGCAGGGCCCTGGGTTCAGTCCTCAGCTACAAAAGGGATTAGAAGTGTGTGCCACCATGTTCAGTTTCAAAGCTTATTTTTAAAAGATAGTTACTAGGGCTGGCAAGATGACACAGTGTTAGGTAAAGCCTGAAAATAAACCTGATGATCTGAGTTCAATCCCTTGCCCCCACATGGTAAGAGAGAATCCACTCCTGTAAGATGTCCTGATATCCTGTGTAGCAATTTACACTGAGATTAAAAACTTTCCATTTGGTAGGAAAGCTGGTTGACACACAGGATGCTCTAAGGGGAAGTGAAACATTCCATCCTGCAGAGAAGCTCATTAAGCTCAGGAAGTAAACAACTCAAAAGCTTCAGGAAGTTCCTGAAACTGACCAGACTCACTAATCTCCTCTGTCAAGCATATATAAGCTTTAAGGACTTCTGAGAGACATTTAGACCACCTGAGCTGCCTGATACCAACCTGCCAAGCTGCTTTCAAGTTGTGCAGTGAGCCCTAGTTTTCCAGCTTTTATAGAAAGTTTGGATGGGCTTTTGATGACGAGTAGCTGTCATTGAGTCATATCTGCTCCTATAATTAACTCCTCACTCTTTTGCCTAGAAGAAACCCCAATAAAACTCATTGATTCACCAAGTTGGACTTTGGTAGTATCTTTACTTTGGTTTGTCATTGGTTCCCTATCTGGAGTAATTAGACTTGTTCACATCACAGCACACAGACACACACTCAAACAAATACATAATTTTTAAAAGATAGCTACTGGTTATATTTTTGGTCTTCTGCAATAGAATTCCTGGTTCCTCTTCTGCAAGCTGGCATGAGATTTATAAACTTTACTGTATAATCCTCTAATACTTTGTGTTTGTCAGCAGTAATAGGCTGCAGCAATCAAAAAAACAATTTGTGGTTTGTGTTTATGTTTTAAATCAGTCCCTGTACTTCACTATAATACAGCAAAGCATGCATTTAAAACCTGGGGCTGGAGATGTAGCTCAACTGGTAAAACACTTGCCTAACATGTATGATACCTTGAATTTGATCCCTAGCACTGCATAAACCACACATGATGGTGCATGCCTGTCATCTCTGTACTTGGGAGATGGCAGCAGGCAGATCGGAAGTCTAAAGTCATCCTCAGCTACATAGTGAATTTAAGGCCAGCTTGGGCTACATGAAGCACTGGCAATAAAATTAAAGTAAAATCAAAATAAAACTCTTATCAAAAAAGTCTTTAATCCCAGCACTCGGAAGGCAGAGGCATGTGGATCTCTGTGAGTTCAAGGCCAGCCTGGTCTACATATGGAGTTATAAGCCATCTGGGGCTACAGGGAGACCCTATCTCAAAAAGACAAAAAAGGGGCTGGAGAGATGGCTCAGCAAAGGACCCAGGTTTGAATCCCAGCATCCACATGGCGGCTACAAACTGTCCTTAACTCCAGTTCCAGGGGAATCCGAAGCCCTCTTCTGACCTCAACGGCATTGCAGGACACGGGTGCACTCACGTACATACAGACAATACACTCATACACATAAAATAATAAATAAAATATTTTTTTAAAAAGACAAAAGAAAAGAAAAACTCTAGTTGGGCATGATAGTGCAGGCCTTTAATCTCAGTACTTGGGAAGGAGTGTCTCCCTGTGAGTTCCAGCCCAGCCTGTTCTACATAGTGAGTTCAGAGGAGCCAGGGTGACATAGTAAGACCCTGTCTCAAAAAAAGGAAGAGGAGGTGGTGCTGCTTGGCTTCAGCATCACTACTTTAGCACAACCCAACTACCAGAGGAAGAGAGAGCTATTCAAGAAGTACCTGGCCTAAATAACGCATGATGAAAAAGCAGTTACTCAAAACCCTTTTGAAGTTACAAAGGGTTCATTCCCTTAAAATCATTTTTAGACTTAAAAAACGTTTTGAAAAAATACTGAACAGCGGTAGCACTCAGGGGACTTTGAACAGCATCAGGTATATCACTGCTGTAAAGAGTCACCCTGAGGATCATTTGGGGACAGTTGGCCCATTTCACAGATCAAGAGCAGAATCCTGAGAAGTGAGGAACATCTGGGGGGTTGGTCTTTTCTGTGCCTGGGCTTCTCCATTTGCATTAAATTCAAGAGCTTCTCCCATTCTGTGAGTGAAGGTTAGAAGTGTGAGAACTGAAATCTATGCAGCTGTTGAAGTTTTTCTGTTGCTGTGATAAACACTGACCAAAAGCACCTTGAGTGAGAAAGGGCTTATTTGGCTTACACTTCTAGGTCTCAGTCCATCATTGAGGGACATCAGAGCAAGAACTCAAGAAGGGACTTGAAGCGGAAACCATGGAATGCTGCTAGGTGGTTCACTGGCGGGCTCACGCTTGGCTAGCTTTCATTCACAGTCCAGGACCACCTGCCTACGGATGGTGCTGCCCACAGTGAGATGAGCTCTCCCCCACCAATTAAAAATCAAGATAATTCCCCACAGAAATGTCCACAGGCCAGTCTGATCTGGGCAATCCCACAACTGAGACTTCCTCAAATAGATTCTAGGTTATGTCACATTGACAGCCAAAGCAAAAGAGAGGGAGTTTGTACCTGTTTGTGTATGTGAGACTAACAAGGAAGAACTACAACGGCAAGGTAGTTGAGAAACACCCTTTGAACACATTTTATTAATATCTTTGACGTTTGAATCTATTTTTAAAAAATAATACCTAAAAAGCATGAGTCAAAAGTACATTTGGGGAACTGAGGGTATGTTTCCTTTGATAGAGTACTTGCCTGGTATGCATGAAGCCGTGGGTCCTGTTCCCAGCACCACATAAATCAGGCATAGTAGTATATGCCTATAATTCCAGCGTTTGGGAGATGGAGACAAAAGAATCAGAAGTTTAAGTCATTCTATTGAGGTTACATGTGACCCTGTCTCAAAAAAAAAAAAATGAGACCTGCATAGCTTTGAGCATTCATACATATGAACTCACCAAAAGGCACATGAGTAAGAGAGGCAGGTGGCTGACAGGAAGAACTCCCGGAGCACTGAGTTATATTAGTCAACCTTGGATCTGAGGTCATAATGTATGTTTATGGAAAGCCCCATCATTCACAGCCACTCAAATAGAGCAAGGCCCTGTAGACACTGGGGCAAAATGGACGTAATCAGGAAGCCCCATGCCCTCCTGTTTGATGGTGCTGAATACTCTGCTTTCCAGAGAACCAGACAGAGCAAAGTGGTAGATCAAAAGTGGCTTCAGACAGCAGTGTCCACTCTCTTCACCTCTGTTCTGTTCTTTGGAAGGGGCTGCCAAATTCCAGGATTAGAGGCATGGGGCAGGTGAGCCAGACTCACTTCCCCGAAGTCCTGTCACAACGGTCCAAATGCATCCTACCCTGAGTGTGAAAGCCATGCTACTCCTCCTGAATATTTATATGAAAATTATCCAGGGACGGGAGTCCAAGGCTGAGGTGCTCTTATAGGTAGGAGAAGATGGCTTCCCGAGTTCTTCTGTTGTTTGTTTTATTAGCATGTATTAATTATACATAATAATTCATTTCACTGTCATTTACATACATGCATATAATGTATTTTGATCTTATTCAGTTCCATTACTCTCTCTTATCCCTCCCACTCCTGCTGATCCTTTTTCCCTTCCCATCTAGTCCCCCTTCTACTTTCATGACTTTTTTGATGTCAGTGAGTTTAATCAGGGTTGCTTACAGAAGCATGAATGAAGGCTTGTTTCCAAGAGCATGGGCATGTTACCAATGGCTACACCACAGAAAAAAGTATCTATTCCTCCCTCCCAGCAACTATTAAGGGCCAGTAGAGCCTCAGAGGGGTGGCGCCTCAGGCTTGCTGAGTTCTTACAACACTCCGGCTCATGTAAAGCCTCCTAAGTCTTCTAGGGAGCCTATGGAAAATAGAGATCACCCCTGAGTCACCCCTGCTCTCAGCAAACTTTCCTCATGATTATCTTCTGAGTATCTAAATATGACTTATTTTGGAATCTTAATTTCCTATGTTTTTCTCCTATTAGTCAACTTTATTGTTGTTTTGCCATTCATAAACACCTCTACTAGAGGATATAGGACAGGAAACATAACCTACGAATACACAATATGAAGAAAATATTTAATCTGATTAGTGTTATAAGAAAAAGGGTCTTAAAGTGGTTTTAGATATTAAGATGTTACCAAAGTCCAGACACTTTGCAGGTGTGACCAACCATTGCCACAGACCTTGTTGTCTTCTAAAGTTCATACTCGAAATCTGTGCAAGTGAGTTACAGAAAAAAAAATCTCACGATGTTTAAACGAGCTTATGATTTTGTGTTGGTATGCATTCATAGCTATCCTGGGGTGCACACAGCTTAAATGTGGCTTTGGCCATAAAAAAGAGAGAACTATGGGGTTAGGAATGTAATACAGTGGTAGATTGTTCGCCTAGCCTGAGCAAGACGTTGGGTTTCATCCCAGACAGTGGGGCGGGGTAGGGGGGTACAAGGAAGGAAATGGAAGTGAAGGAGGAAAGGGGAGAAATGGGAGGGAGAAGGAAGAAAAGGGAAGGTGTGGGAGAAAGGGGAGGAAGGGAAAAGAAAGGAAGTGAAGGGAAATGGGAAGGGCAAGGAAAAGAAGGGAAGGATAAAGGAAAATGGAGGGGGAACGGACGGGAAAGGGAGGGGGAAGAGGAGAAAAGACAAAAAAAGAAGAGGAAAACTTACATGTGATTAGTGCACATGATAAAGGTGCCACAGTGTGGTAGTATGAATGAAAAATGACCCCATAGGCTCAAGTAGTTGAACATTTGGTCATCAGTTCGTGACTCTGTTTGGGGAGGTTTAGGAAGTGTGGCCTAACTGAAGGAAGTATGTTACTGGGGATGGGCTTTGAGAGTTCATAGCTTCACCCCACTTCCAGTTTTCTCTCTCTCTCTCTCTCTCTCTCTCTCTCTCTCTCTCTCGGGCACTCAGCTTTCTGCTCTGGCTGCCTCCTGCCATTCCTCCTCTCTCTCTCTCTCTCTCTCTCTCTCCTTCATGTTTGCCACTGAAGATGTGACCTCTTGGCTTCCTGCTCTGGCCACCCTGTGCTTTCCTCATGACAAAATATAGACTCCCTTTTGGAAACATAAGCCGAAATAAACTTGTTCTTCTCTAGGTTGCCTTTGGTAATAATGTTTTATCAGTAACAGTAACGAAAAAGTAATACATATAGCTTCAATTATCAGCTTGAGAAACATGGGAAGAGGGAACCTCAATTAAAGAATTGTCTCCATTGTATAGACATGGGTCTGTGGGGAATTTTCTTGATTTGTAATTAATTTAGGTGAGGCAACCCACTGTGCACAGTACTATCCCTAGGCTGATGGGCCCAGGCTGTATACGAAGGATAGCTGAGAAGTTGAAGAGACTGCTCAGTGGTTAAGAGCATTGTCTACGCTTCCACAGGGCTTGGGTTCAATTTCAGACACCCGTATGACCTAACAACTATCTGTAACTCTAGGTCTAGGGGATCCAACACTTCTGGCCTCTACAGGCTTTTCATGACATGGGTGCACTTATCTGCAAGCAGGCAAAAATTCATACACATAAAATGAAAATAAATCAAAAAAAAAAGGAGGAGGAGGAAGAAGAGGAGGAGGAGGAGGAAGAGGAGAAGGAAGAGGAGGAGGAGGTAGCTAAGTAAACCATGGGGAAAAAGCCAGTAAGCAGTGTTCTTCCATGGTCTCTGCTTCAGTTCCTGCCTCCGGCTTCCTGCCCTGACTTCCTTCAGTGATGGATTGTGATCTGGGAGTTATAAAATGAAATAAACCCTTTCTTCCCCAAGTTAATTTTGGTCACAGTGTTTTGTTACAGCTACAAGAAACCAAATTAGGACAAATAGCCCTGAGTAACCAGCCCTTAGGTCTGTGGTAAAGGAGCCAGGCTCTTGCTGTCTCCAGGGCCTTCCATCCTCAGACAGCTGATTTTTCCTCATCACTCCTGTTCGCTTTTGGAGGGAAGACAGTCATCCCAATTCTTTGCCAACTCCCTCATGATTGGTTTGAAGACCCGAAGCAAAAGGCAGGGAACAGGATTTCTTCTCACATTATCTCGAAAAACGGCCCTTCCACAAAACCTTCACAGATGGTCTTTAGGTCACAGGAGCCAGGCCTCATCTCAAGAGAGGCTCTTTCAAGCATCTAATCTATACCAGGAAGTGGGTAGGGAAGGCGTATAAAATGACTCAAGGACTGAGATGAGCAATATCTGTCACCAGAGGAGGCTGCCTTGTTTGACAAAAAAAGAAAAATTGAGGCCAAGAAAATTTCAGAAATTTATATTTAGCGTTTGTTGGGTACCCACTGTTTACTGAGTCGATGGCTGGTTGGTGACAGGGTTAAAACTAAAAGCTGGGTCAGCCTGAACCCAACTTTCTGCACACATATTAAACTACACTGAGTCAGCCATGAAGCTGAATAGAGGAAGGTAAACAATAGGACTTTTTTGGTTCTGGGGGTTTTTGTTGTTGTTGTATTAGGTAGCGGAAATAACTTTAAGGAGAGCTGATTTTTCTTTAATAATACAGACACAATCACCTTTCTTGTTTGTTTTGTATGTTTATGTATTTGTGAGGGGGGTATACCTGTGAGAACAGGTATGTGTATACATGCTACATACATGGAGGTCAGAGGACAACCTCAGGTGTTGTTCCTCAGGTGATTTACACCTTTCATTTGAGATAGGGTCTCTCATTGGCCTGGAACTTTGCCAAGTAAGCTAAGCTGACTGGCCCAAGAGCTTTCAGGGAGATACCTTCCTATTTCACCTACCATCTCCAGATACTAGGATTACAGGGGAGCAGCCATCATAATGCCTATTTTTATGTGGGTTCTGGGGAGCCAAACTCAGGTCCTCTCACTTGCAAGACAGCACTCAACTGACTGAGCCATTTCCTCATCCCCACAACTACCTTCCTACTAGAAAACATGCTTTGAAAAAATACATATTTTTATTTTTATTTATGCGTCTGTGTCTGTCTGTGTAAGTGTATGCTACATTTTTGCAGGTACCCACAAAGGCCAGAAGAGGATGTGCTGGTGGTGGTTTTGTGTTAGCCACCTTAACACAAATTAGAATCACCTGGGAAGAAGGAGCCTCAGGCAAGGAATTGCTTCTATCAGACTGGCCATGTCTGATAGCCATGTCTGTGGGGCATTTTCTTAATTGTTAACTGATGTAGGAGGGCCCAGGACTGTGCCATCCCTAGGCAGGGAAAAGAAAGAAAAGTAGCTGAACAAGCCACAGGGAGCAAGCCAGTAAGCAGGGTTCTCTGTTTCAGGTCCTGCCTCCAGGTTCCTGCCTTGAGTTCCTGCCTTGACTTCCCTCCGTGATTAACTATTACCTAGAAGTATAAGATGAAATAAACCTTTTCCTCCCCACATTGGTTTTGGTCAGAGTGTTTTATCACAGCAACAGAAAACCAAACTAGAGCAAAAAAGTCAGATCCCCTGGGGCTAGAGTTATAGAAGGTTGTGATGTAGGTTCGATATGGGTGCTAGAAAAGGAACTGGAGTCCTCTGGAAGAGTAGCAAGTACTCTTAACTGTTAAGCCATCTCTCCAGCCCCAGGCTTAGCTTTTTAAAAAGATACATAAGATGAAGTTTTGAAACTAGTGGCTACATTTGAATAGACCAAAGGTATAGCTATCTAGGTTATAATTCGAAGGTAAGGATGCATTCCAAGACTGGCTCAGATTAGATTTTTGCCTTTGCATGATTTATATGGGGGGGGGGTGCTGGAGAGAGCTGGGATGCTTCCAAAAATTAAAATGCATACTCTATTTAAATGCATGCATTTTAAAGTATAAAGTCTACTGCCAAGATCAGCCAAAAATTTCATTGATCTCTTGTCTGTGTTTGTGTCATTGAGTCTTCTTAAGACCTTAACATGAGATATTGAACTTGATTTAGTTTTACTTTCTTCCTTATGAAATCATGGAGCTTTTAAAATTTTTGTGTTTTAATTATACATATGAGGGGGGTTGTGCACATGAGCGCAGTGCCCTCAGAAGACAGAAGAAGGTGTCAGATCCCCTGGAATGGAAATTATCGGCAGTTGTGAACTGTCCCAGGTGGATATTGGGAACTGAGCTCTGATCCTCTGCAAGACCAGCAAGCTCTCTTAACTGGTCACCATCTCTTTAGCCCCAAGGGATGATTCTTTTGCAGGGGGCAGGGGGGGGATGATTCTTTTTCAAAGGTTCCAAAACTGAAGTGGTTTTGTATTTTCATTTTTATGTCTTTTGAAGGATAGAGTCTTGAATACTTATGGATACTTGTAATAGACCCCTCTTTTGACAGACAAGGGTGGAATAGGTCCTAACAGTATTAAGAAAGCCACTTCAGGCTTGAATCCAGGGCTAAATTACTTGATTCTCTTATGAAATGAAGAGATAAAGTGCTGCTGTCTTCTGTGTGGATTTATTCCTGACCATGTATAGTAAGAGGCATGCATCTTCCCATGTCTTTCTGTGAAAAAATAGTTTTATAAAGAGCATTTGAGGTCTGGGGATGTAGCTCAGTGGTAGAGAGCTTGTCTAGCATGCACAAGCTCTAGATTCAATCCCCACTACTACTACTACAAAAAATAAAAATTAAAAGAACAATTGATAACATTGAAATCACATGACACTTCAGATACATTATGGTATTTTGTGGGTTTACTAGGTCCTTGTCACTATTTCCAAAAAGCAAAACAATGTATTTAGGGTTTCAAACAATCATCTTAAGGATCTATGTTTAGAATAAAGGCAATTCATGAATAATCTGAGACTGTATAGTAGTCTGAGAATGACTATAGAGTAGTTCTTGGAAATTCTTGCATCATGTTCATGCTCACAGGTACCCCATGACTATAGAAGACTTTGGTAGTTGGTAGGGGATTCCCCAGACACCATTCCCAAAGACTCTCTACTTCTCTGCCCTTCCAAGTGTCAGAAAGGCTTCCCCCTAGCAGTTGAGGCAACAGGTCCCTCCTGAAGGTGGATCTAATTTGCATCCCCTTCTGCCACAGGGAAGACCTATGGGTGTGGTGGGCACAGAACTACACCACCCAGATCCCTTTCCATGGAGGAACTTGCTGTCCAGATGCAGAAACTGGGACCAACAGATGGCCACCAGCTGTCAGCTTCTCATGATCACCGTCAACCAGAAAGCCACTTTGCCAAGATCATGCCTTCCCAGCACGATCTGCATTTGCTGAGTGAGCAAGGCCATGTAAAAGCCCAGACAGTTTGGTTCAACATGGAAAATACAGGAAGGCAATATTCTCCAGAGCTCCCCAGAGAGCTAGCTAGCCAAGGTTCAGTTGAGCAATTCAACTTTTTCTTCTACCCAGTCTTGTTACCTGACCCTTCCTTTGGTTGGTTTTCTGTTTGGTTGTAAGAGACTTTGCTTTATAGAATAGTCTCTGATATGCAGAAAAGTTGAGAAGGTATCACATACACCCTGCATTCTGTTTTCCCCATTACTAACACTTTACATTAGTATGGTTGTTTGTTGTTGTTGTCTTACTAGCTAGTGTGTTTGTTTGTTTTGAGATAGGGTCTCTAGCCCAGCTTGGCCTCAAATTCCATATGTAGCCAAGAATGATTTTGAATTTCTGACCATTGGTTGCCTTGACAACAGCCCCATGCCTTGCTGACAGCATCCCAGTGTCATGACTCACAATGGGTCTAAGGCAAGAAATTAATCCCCATTTTGCTTGCTGTTGACTGACCTAGGAGTGTGCATATGACCTAGGCCTAACCAAGACATAAAGAAATGTCTTCCAGCAGGTTTCTGGGCACAATTTCCTCCTTGGTTTAAAAAAAAAAAGAAAAAAGAAAAAAAAGGCATAGTGGTTCACTCCTTTAAACTCAGCACTCAGAAGGTTACAGGCAAGCAGATCTCTTTAAGTTTGAAGACAGCCTGGCAACCTGGCCTACAAAATGAGTTCCAGGCCAGTCAGAATTGAATGGTGGCACCCTGTCTCAAAAGGGGGTCAGGGCTAGAGAGATGACTCAGTGGCTAAGAACACTGACTGTTCCTCCAGAAGACCTGGATTTGAATCCCAGCACCCACCTGACAGCTAACAACCCCCTGCAACTCCAGTTCCAGGGAATCTGATGCCGTCTTCTGGCCTCCATGGGAACTGCATGTTGGGGAACCCTGCTGCTAGGGTTGTAGTCTTCCATGTCCGGATAGCTCTAAGGGGCTTGGCGCTATATGGAAGGACTCCCCTTCTCAGCAGGGGCCTCCTGCTCTCTGCCTGACTTACCTGGAAACTGCCGCCAAGCAGGATGCCTGACCTTATTTGGAACATGACCTTTGGCATAGTTACCTGGAGGAAAAACTACCCCCAGGTTTTTTCTATATGATAATTAGCCATTGCCCAGGTAGTCGGATGATAGGATCCTACTGCCACATGTAAATAAAGCATACTATGAGCACCTATCAGCTGAAGCATTGGCTGCTGCCTCCACACTATATTTTCCCTGACCCCCACTGAATAAACGGAGCTGTTTCACTGAGTCTGGAGCTGTTTGTGTCACTGAATCTGCCTCCCCGGAAGGGCTTTCTTCCGGTCAGTGCTCACTGGCTGTCCTGACCCTGTTCGTCGCTTCTGCTCCCTTTGTCCTCATGGAACGGTGGCCAACGACCCACGAGGAGAGGGAGAGACCCCACAACTGCACAACGTGGGTGCACTTACTACATGCAGGCATAATACTCATACACATTAAATAAATAAATAAAAAGTTTTTTCAAAAATTTTTTTAAAAAAGAATTGCCGTAATGAGACCCTATCCACCCTTGAGGATGTACAGGCAGTTAATAGTTGGTGAGGGGGATAGATACATTTTCTTTCTTCAATGATATAGGCACTATAAGGCACCCATGCTCCTATAAACAAATCCTTGCCATACTCCTATAAGCAACACAAATGAAACTCAGTCACACACACACACACACACACACACACACACACACACACGCATGCATGCACATGCAACATGAAAGTAGAAGAGAGACAGTTGGAAAGAAAAGGGGGATAAGGGGGAGTGGGAGGAAGACAAGATAGGGTCATGGGGGCTAAATCTGATCAAAGCAGGACATTAATTTCAGTACTCAGGAGGCAGAGAAAGACACATTTCTGTGAGTTCAAGGGAAGCCTGGTCTACATAGGGAGTTCCAGGTCAGCCAGTGCTATATAGTGCAACCTCATCTCAAAAAAGAAAAAAAAATCAAAATACTTTTTATAGACATATGAAAATGTCATAATGAGACCCATTATTATGTATAGTTAATATATGTTAATAAAAATATTTTATAACACTCAGGAGGCAGAGGCAGACAGATATCTGTGTGATCGAGGCCAGCCTAGTCTGCACAGCAAGTTCCATGCTAGCTGGGGTTACAGGGAGAATCTGTCTCAAACAAAAAAATGTTTTAAGTTATCATAAGCATTCAAGGAGAAAGCTGGTTAGTTTGTATGTGTCTGAGCCCTGCTGCCTCCCTGTCTGCTCTAGACCCTGCTGAATGGTCACTGGCACTGTAGTGACCTTAGACATCAAGACAGACTCTAAGAAGCACAGGCTCCAGATCCTTCATGCCATCACTGAGGTGCAGAACCAACACTGTAGCTAGAATTCTGACTAAGCCAATAAAAATGTCCATATGTTTAAGAGACTGCCAGTTCGTTCCAGTACTTGGGAGATGGAAGTAAGAGGATCCAGAGGGATCAAAGCAACAACAAAAAAATACTTCCATTTGAATTTTCTTTTACTTACAGCCAAAAGCATTTCTAATATGCACCTATTCAGGTTAGCACAGGAAAAGTGTTTATAATACGGAGTAAAGTGGCTAAAAGAGAGATAGAATGCCATCAAATTTGTGTGTATAACGTGTCTCTGTATGTGATGATGTGTACACATGTATGCACCCATGTGTGCAGATGCAAAGACCAGAGGAGGACATGGGGCATCTTCATCTATTGCTCTCCTCACTCCCTTAACTGAACCAGGGACTTGTCATTTTTCATCTAAGCTAGTAGCCAGCAAGCCTCAGTGATTCTCCCATTTCCACTGCCCAGCACTGAGATCCCCGACAGACATAGCCAAAGCCCAGCTTTTTTTTGTTTTTGTTTTTGTTTTTGTTTTTTTTGTTTTTTTGAGACAGGGTCTTCCTGTAGCTCTAGCTGTCCTGGTCCTGGAACTCACTATGTAGACCAGGCTGGCCTCAAACTCACAAAGATCTGCCTGCCTCTGCCTCCCAAGTGCTGGGATTAAAGGCATGCGCCACCACGCCCGGCAGGCCCAGCTTTTTATGTGGGGATTCCAGCACAGGTCTTCATTCTTTCAAGGCAAGCAGTCTTACTGAGCCATCTCCCCAGCCCATAATGTCAAGAAATTTAAGAACACAGGTCCCACAAAGACTGAATTGAATAGTAGCTCTTTCCAGAGCAGCAGTAAAGACTCTTCGTGATTTAGGGGTCTTCACTTCAGTGCTCAGTTCAGTGTTTTTTTCTCTGCCTCAGAGGTCTTGCTTCCCCATAATGATGATTCACTTAAGGCTTCCTAAATTTCTCTCAATCTAACAACCTTTCGGCTTCAGCTCTCACTTGAAATTCTCATTTTGACCCTGTTGAAATCTCTCAGAGAAAGAATATAGTTGACCCAGCTCATCTTTGTCTGAGGCCACACCACAGGACATCAACCAGCCTAGAGTTTCTCCCTCTTTGAGCCTGTCTTAGTTCAATCAGCTATGCTTGGAGGAACAAAGTCCCCTGGAATAAGACGTAGCCATTCAAAGCTCCCCCTTCAACAGGACTATCTGGGGGACAGAGGGATGTTCGGGCACTGAGACATACAGGGTCTAACCTAGCAGGGTTAGACCTCATTTCTACTCCCTCACCAAATTAGTCTGCTTCTAATGTGTGTCTGTGTGTGTGTATGGTTGTGTGTGTGTGTATATACCTGGGTATGGGTGCATGTGTATTTATGGGATGTGCTTGTGTGAAGGTCCGAGGACAACCTTAGATGCCATTCCTCAGGTGCTATCCACCTTGTTTTTGTGAGACAGGTCTCTCACTAGCCCCAAACTCACAGATTTGGCCAAGCTGGCTGGCCAGTGAGCCCTAGGAATCTTCCTGTTTTCACGACTCCCTCCCCCAGTGCTGGGATTATATGCATGCACCAGCATATCCAGGTTTTTTTTTTTAACGTTTATTTATTTCATGTATGTGTATGCTTGTGGGCACATGTACTATGGTGCATGTGTGGAGGTCAGAGGAAAGCTTTCAGGAACTGGTTCTCTCTCTCTTTCCACCATGTGGCTCCCAAGTATGGAATTCACTCAGGTCATCAGGCTTGATGGCAAGCACCTTTACCCTCTGAGCCATCTCACTAGCCTAATCCTGGCTTTTTTTTTTTTTTAAAGTGAGTTCTGGGAATTGAACTTTGGTTCTTATGCTTGAAAGGCAAACACTTTATCTACTAAGCCATCTCCACAGACCTTGCTTCAATTTTTAAGCCTATTTTTATTGTTATAAACTGAAAACCTTTACATCTCACATGAATAAAAGACAAGATAGTGCCAGGCCAGAATCAGAGAGAGAGAGAGAGAGAGAGAGAGAGAGAACGAGAATATAAATCAAGAGAGGATTGTATTTGATGGATGCAGACAGGTGTTGTGACAAAGACTTGGCCCTTCAGCAAGAGAAGGAAACAGAGAAGACAGTGTGGGAGGACTGAGGTCCAAGCCAGCTCCCATCTCAGCCCAGAACCAATGGAAAACAGAGACCACTTCATGGAAGAATGAAGTTTTAATGGGTGACAAAAGTTAGACTAATCCACCAGGCTCCTGTGGCTCAGTTCTGGTCCAGGACAGCATTCCATACTTCTAACCACACGTGGGTCACGTGGGTCACATGGTTCATCATACAGAGTGTCATCTCTCTTCCCTTACATTCAGCTTTCGGATACATTTTTACCAACTATCTCATCAGAGTAGCCTACACTAACTCCATTCCTTCCAAGAGACAAAGAAGTCTCCAATTTACCCCTGAGAATTAGACAAGCAATGTGAAGGCTCAGCCCAAATGTGCCCAAAAAGCACAAAGTGAAACTATGAAAATGAGATTTGAGCTCCATGACGACCAGAGGTTTCTTACAAGCATTTGCTTTGCTGAAACCTTGGCTTCCAGTCCTCTCTTGATTTTTAAAGCTAGTCTTTGAACACTACTCAGTAGGTAGTTGGCCCTTTTGATGTTTGGCACTTACATGAAAAGGATGAGTTATTTAATTTTCTGCAAAGGCAACCAAGCCTGTTCTGTATGGAAAGAGGCAAGCCGTTCCAGCATATGTGACCATGCGGGAGTGAAAGCTGTTCTTCTTTGAAGGCTCAAAGTTAGTATGTCAATTAAGTTCCAAGGAATTGTATATCCAACCTTGAAACATGCAAACTAAGTTAGGCATCTCTAAGTACAGGGTTAGAGTAATAATCAGGAAGATTAAGAGAATTTGAAGGACTGGTCCTAGCAGAAAACTTTTCTCTCTCTCTTTCCCCTTTGTGTATCTTTGTAAATGTATGTGTTCATATGTATGCATGCACACATGTGCATGTGGAAGCCAAAGGTCAACATAGGATGTTTTCCTCTATCATTCTGCACCTTAATTTCTGAGAGTGGGTCTATTATTGAACCTGGATCTCACTGATTCAGCAAGATCATCTGACCATCAAAGTCCAGGCATCATCTGTCTCTGCCTCCCCAGTACTAGTATCATAGGCATATACCACCATGCCTGGCTTTTTATGTAGGTTCCGAGTATCTGAACTCAGGTCCTCATGCTTATGCAGCAAACATTTTACCAAATGAACCACATCCCCAGCCCCAGAAAACTTGTTTTTTCTTTCTTGTCTCCAATTATCTAGCTTGGTTCTCTTCCTGTTATAGGAAAACCCAAAAGGAACTTATTCGGTCCACCAAAGCGTGACAACACAGAAGTCTGATTTGATTAGGCAGATAGGTTAGAATATAGGCTAGTCAGAAAGACAAGTTAGCCTAAATGGTCCAAGTTGGTCACTTGTATAGTGAGTTGATGTATGGAGATAGATGTTTTTAATTTGTGTCTAAACAAGGCCTGAGGGGAAGCCAACAGCACTCAACAAATTCATTGAATGTATATCCATGCTAAGATGTGTGTGCTAAGCAATAAGAAAACAGAAAATTAAAAAGATATACCCAAATCAGTGTATAATCACAAAATGAACCCATAATAAATTGAAAATAAAGTAAATGTTCACAGAGATTATAGTTTTTAAGGGGATGAAATATTTGAGTTTCATGAACTTTCAAAAGCCCTCAACCTGGGGCTAATGAGATATCTCAGTCAGTAAAGTGCTTGCCACCCAAGCATAAGAACCTGAGTTCAAATCCCCAGAACCCATGCAAAAGCCAAACACAGTAGGGTACGTATGTGTAATCATAGCACTCCTATGGGGAGATGAAAGGTGCCAACTAGCCTGGTGTATACATCAGAAAAACAAGAAAGGCATCCTATCTCAAACAAGGTGAAAGGTGTAGACCAACACCCCTAGGCTATCCTCTGACTTCCATGCACACACTGACACTCATGCACCTGCATTCACACATACACATCTGCATTCACACATACAATATGCACACACATTGTACACACACCCATAATAAAAAGAATAAATGAATAAATAAATAAATAATAAATAAATGGAAAAGACAAGGGCTAAGGATGAATGGTCAATAAAATGCTCACCTTATAAGCATGAATATCTAAGTTTGAGCTCCAAGGCCCACATAGAAATGTCTGGTATGGTGGCACATACTTGTAATCCCAGTTCTGGGGAGAGAGAGAGAGATGGATCCCCGGGGCTTGCTGGCCAGCCATTCTAGCCTACCTGGCAAAATCCAAGCCAATGTGAGACCCTGTCTGAAGAAGGTAGATAGTACTCCTGAGCATGACACTTGAGGTTGTCCTCTGGCCTCCATATACATACACATATGTGTGTACCCACACATGCTCACATGCACCAGCACACGCACATTCACCCACAAATTTAAAAAGAGATGAATAAGACAAGATACACAGCCATATTCTTAAATAAGCATAGCCATCAAGAAAAATCAAGTTGGCTCATAAACATTAATTGATGCTTTTTTAAAAAATGTCTTTTGCTATTTTCTATATCAACATATATTGTGTTTGTCTGTGGGTTTCCCTTATAGGCATCTGTAATTCTTGATATTTTTATTTTTAAAGCTTATTTTTGTTCAGAGGCACTCTTCCTTTTGAGTCTATCTGTATCAGGAAGCTGGACCACTTCAGGAAAACATGGACCAGTCTTTGAGGAACAGAACTTCCTTATCATCAGAACTCACCCCTGCCCAGACATTTCAAGAAAATATATGCACTGAGGGGTTGTTCACAGACTGCTAAAGGAAGTTTATTCTGGAACATACTTTTCAGCTATATGAGGAGAGAATGAGGATATAAACCCAGAAGGAATTTCCTATTTAGAACCAGAACTCATTATATCCCTGTGCTAATTTCAACTACCTTTTCCAAAAAGTAAAAAATAAATAAATAAATAAATAAATAAATAAATAAATTTTAAAACACAAGCTTAAGGAGACAATCATTTTATGTCAAGAACTGCAAACATTTGGATGAGACTGAGGAGATGGCTCAAGGGATAAAGCACAAGAATTCAGATCCCCAGCACCCAAGTAAGAGCAGGGTAGTCAATTAGTGAGCAGAGACAGAGCAAGCTGGTTAACTAGATAGACTATCTGATCAGTGAGCTCTGGGTTCAACTAAGAGACCCAGCCTCAGAAAATAAAGTGAACAGCAATGGAAGAAGACACCCAATACCCACTTTGGGCTTCCACATTTGTACACTTGTACCCAAACACCCACTCACACATGCAAGCATGTATACACACACACACACACACACACACACACACACCTGTAAAAAAATATAGCTGCAAAATTTTGGATGGTGCTGGGGAGATAAATCAATGGGTATAGTGCTTGCTGTATGTTCTAGTTTGCTTTCCAATGCTGTAATAAAACACTGACCCAAACCAACTTGGGGAGGAGAGGGTGTATTTGGCTTACACTTCCACAATCCAGTTCGTCATTGAGGGGGAATTCAGGGCAAGAACCTGGAGGCAGGAACTGGAGCAGAGACCATGGAGGAGCAGTTGCTTACTTCCCCTGGCTTACTCAACTACGTTTTTCCTTTTTCCTTTTTCTTTTATTTTTTTTCAGTCTTTTTGAGACAGGGTCTCCCTATAACCCCATCTGTCATGGAACTCACTATGTAGACTAGGCTGGCCTTGAACTCACAGAGATATGCCTGCCTCTGCCCCCTGAGTGCTGGGACTAAAGGTGTGTGTCATCACACCTGGCTAAAAGTCTTACAGTCTTTAAAAAATTCAAACACTTTAAAAATTCAAAGTCTCTTTAAAATATTTGAAGTATCTTAAATGTGGATCTCTGTAACATAAAAAATAAAGTTAAATACTTTCTTATTCCAAGAGGGAAGAATGCAGGACATAAAAACAATCATACTTCAGCAAACCCAAAATCCAACAATGTAGCTCCAAATCTTGTAGCTCAGTGTCTGACATCTTGGACTCACTCCTCACCTTCTGGACTCCAAAGGGCTTAGGCAGCTCTACTTCTCTGGCTGTCATCCACAACACACACAGCTTTTCTTATAGGCTCAGGCGAGCTTCACTTCATGCCTGTAATTATCCTTGGTGGCCATCCCATAGCTCTGCATCTACAATATGCTGAGGTCTCCACTGAAACTGAGGCTGTACCTCACCACTTGCCTCTCTTGGTGTTGCTAAAATTCCTTCTGGGAGACGTGTGCATGGCATCTAGCCCCCTCCTCCTACCATCCTTATGACAAAACAAGGTATAATTTCTCCAAACTACAGTTTGGGAAACTAAGGAATTTATTGGACTTCCATACAGATCAATGGGTAAGGGGGTTACTTACAGAAGTGTGGGCACCCACTCTGCATTGCGGCAGAGACCCTGTGACCTCCTGGTGGCTGCCTAAGATGGTGAAGCCACCCTCTCTCTCTGGCTTCCCCTGTCCCTATTCTTAGTCCCTATCCTATGTACCACTTCAGCCAGCTGGTTGGATGGAAGGCATGACTGACTTGAGAAGAAGGCATCCGTCCACTGCTTGCCAGTTTAGCTTGCCAGCTGGAGGATAAGTCCATACAACACCTGGCCTCTCACAGTGCCAAGCCCCAGCTGCTTTCCATGCTGACTTCATGTCTTCAAAACAAGTACCATGTAGGAGACTCTTATGCATTTCCAAGTTCTGCTGCCAGTTTGATGTGTAGCCTTGCCCCCTCCCCACAGACCACAGCATCTGTGTGCTGATCCTAAGGAAATATTTCCCAGAAGATTTTGCCTCAGTGAAGCTAGTCTCTTATTAATCACACCTGATTTTTCAGCTACAGCTAACCAGCACTGATTACCCTAGTAAAATGGGTTCTTAATCCAAAATATCACATGAGCAGACCTGATGGAGTAAAGAGGCTCTCAGACGTCCCTCTGAAATTTTACAAGATGTCTCCGTTGTCTGAAATGTTCTCAGCATTATTTCCAAATTCCCACAATAACTCATTAAGCTGTGAGTACTCAGTGCCTTTTCCAGCCCAAAGCTTCAAAATTCTTCTACAATCCTTCCAAGAACACATGGTCAAGTGCGTCCCAGCAATATTCCATTCTGTGGTAAATCTCTGTCCTAGTTACTCTCTGTTGCTGTGATAAATACCATGACCAAAAACAACTTGGGGTAGACAAAGTTTATTTCATTTTACACTTTATAGTCCATCATCAAGGAAGGGCAGGGCAGGAACGCAAGGCAGAAATCTGGAGCAGAAACCATGGAGGAATAACTGCTTCCTGGCTTGCTTCCCCCCAGCTTGCTCAGTTAACTTCTTTTTCCTAAGACCACCTGCCTAGGAATGGCATTGCCCACAGTGGGTGGGGCCCTCCTACATCAGCTAGAAATCAAGAAAATGGCCCACAAACATGTCTACAGGCCAATCTGAGGAAAGAAATTCCTCAATTGAGGTTTCCTTTTCCTAGGTATCTCTAGTTTGCGTCAAGTTGAAAAAAACGAACCAGCACACCATGCAAACATGAGGACCTCAGTTCAGTCTCCAAAGCTCAGGTAAAAAAGCCAGGCATGGTGGGGCTCACTTGTAATCCCAGCACTTGGGAGACACTGGCCATCTAGCCTAATCAAATTGTGAACTTCAGGCCAAGTTAAAACCCTATCTCAAAAAAAAAAAAAAAAAAAACAAAAGGAAAAATGACTGTAAATCTGTAAAGTTGGACCTGTAGTATAGACACCTGTGGTCAATATCTATTGTCTTTAGGTTTTCCTTTCAGTTGGGTCCAGATGTTGGACTTAATGGAGTTCTTTGTGTGTGTGTGTGTGTGTGTGTGTGTGTGCATTCACACATATGCTATTGTGTACATGAAGAGGTTAGAGGAAAACTTTCTCTCTCCTTCCACCATGTGGGTCCCAGGTCATCAGGCTTGATGGTAAGTACCTTAACACACTGAGTCATCTTGCCAGCTCCTCAGTTCTTTATTATAATTGGACAATGATATGCTATTGTGTGTGTGTATATATGTATCACTACATTTTATTTGTCTATTAATCAGTTGATGGATGTTTGGATTATTCTTACTCTCTGTGTATTAGGAATACTGACACTATGAGCTTTTGCATACAAGTATTTTTTTAAATGGTTGCATATCTCATTTCTCTGATTTGTATATAGGTTAGAGTGGAACTGCTACATCCTATAGTTACTGTATCTTTAACCATCTGAGAAATCTGAGATGTGTGTTCTGAGAAGTGTGTTTAGTGGTTGGAGAGATGGTTCAGCTGTTAAGAGCACTGACTGCTCTTGCAGAGGACCTGAATTTAAGTCCCAGCACCCACATAGTGACTAACAACCCTCCATAATTCCAGGTCCAGAGGAATCTGATGCCCTACACATGTAGGCAAAACTCTCATACACATAAAATAAAAATAATAAAATATTTTTAAAATAAATAAATAAAAATAGAAAACAGGGGCAGGTACAGTGGCATGTACCTTTAGTCTCAGCATTCGGGAGGCAGAGGCAGGCAGATCTCTGTGAAATTGGGGTCAGCCTGGTCTATATAGCAAGTTCCAGGCCAGCTGGAGCTACAGGGAGACCCTGTCTCAAAAAGAGAAAAAAAAATAGAAAACAGGGCCAAGTGTGAGGGAACATACCTGTAGTCACAGCACTTGGGAGGAAGAGGTAGAAGGATCAGGAGTTCAAGTTCATTCTCAGCTACACAGGTCAACCTGAGTTACATGAAATCCTGACTCAGAAAGTAAAAACGGGCTGGAAAGATTGCTTAGTCGTTAAGGGCACTTGCTGCTCTTGCAGAGGACCTGGGTTTGGTTCCCAGTACCCACATGGAGTGCCTCATAACCACCTGTAACTCTAGTTCCAGAGGATCTAACACCCTGTTCTTGTTCTGAGGGTATCTGCATATGGGATATATATATATACACACCCATACACTTTTTAATGTTTTAAAGGGGATGAGAAGACAAAAAGAACTCTGGGGGTCCCTGGAAGCCAGCCTAGTCTAACACGGGAAGTCCTAGGTATAGTGAGAGACCCTGTCTCAAAAAAATAAAAAAGGGAGGGGGTGAACAGCATCTGAGGATTGACAGCTTAAGATTGACCTTTAGCCTCCATGCACACAGGTACACACAAGCAGGAGCACTTGTACACACATGTGCCTACACACATGCAAACGTGCAGACACACACATACATATAGAAACACATCTAAAAAAGACTAATAATACTCAAGTATCAGTGAAGACACCTAAAATTGGAACTCAGTATACCATGTGGAATGTAAACTAATACATATCCATTGGAAAATAGTTTCGTAGTTTCTTCAAAGTTGGACAAGGGCTTTGCAATAGGATCTATCCATTCTACTTCTAAGTATTTACCCAGAGAAATGAAAGTATTTAAGATTCATACATGAATATTCATCTACTGTGTGTGTATGTGTGTGTGTGTGTGTCTGTCTGTCTGTTATCCATCACTCCTGCTGAGGAGCACTCCATTGTATGAGGCCTTGAGATCCATGCCTAGCACCAAATAAACTGTACCAGGTGTACATACCTGTAATCCCAGCACTCAAGAGGTGAAGGCAGGAGGATCAGAAGTTGAAAGTCATCCTCAGCTACTTTTATAAAAATGTATGCTTTTAATTGAATTTTTGTGCATTTTATACAATACATCTTAAACATATTTCGACCCCTGCCCCTATCTACACACTTCCCCCATAACCCACCTACTAGATTTCATGCATCCTGTCATATATGTTAAGGCCTATCTAGTTAAGTTTGTGTATCCAGATGGATACACATTAACTCCTTTGGTGTGAGTTCATCTACTGGAGCCTGTTTAGCTTATCTAGCATCACTTCCTTAACGAAGATTGACTCTCCCTCACCCAGCAGTGATGGGTTGCCAATAGTTTCTCAGCTAAGGTTGGGGCCTGCTGCCCATTTTTCCAGTTCTATGCTAGTTTTTGTCTGCTTGAGTTTGCATGGGTCTTGTGCATGCTGACACCACTGCTGTAAGTTCATATGAGCAAGGGCCCAGGAGCCTGCAGAACTCTGTTTCCTTTTGAGGATGGCATGGGATAACTGAAACCCTGTCTCAAGGGGGAAAAAGAGAAGGAAATGAAAGGGAAGGTGAGGGAAAGAGAAGGGAGGGGAAGGGAAAAAGAGGAAGTATATATTTGGTTCTGAGGTTAGCAGGGTGACAAATAGGGAAAAGATTCTTGACATAAATGATGAAAGGTCAAGAGCACTGACTTCTTATACAAAAGACCTTACACTATACACTATACACTATATTCCTAGGAAAAGGTGCTTTATATTTACCCTCTTCCAGAGCATCTCCTTGAAAATGTCAGCTCCTAGAGAGAGAAACCACATTGTTTGAGTGCTTTGCAGAGCATCTGAAACATGCTGTTTGATGAAAATGAGGATGTGCCAATCAAATCTTGATTGTGCTCTAAAACTCTGGCTGTTTTGCAGCTGCTTAAAACAAGTGTGGCCTTCCAGGATTCTAAAAAAGAGAAACGAGCCAACATAATCCATTGTCTCAGAGGCCATCTGAATATCATGAGGCTCACTCTGTGCAACCATCTTTTAGACTCTTGGCTGGAGGGAGTTGTTTATTTTCACATCAACCTTAAGCCTTTCCACCTAGGTAGGTTTTCCCTGGAGATGTGCTGGTGATCTCTTTACCTAGGAGTTTCTCAACCAAATGGATGTTCATGCTGAACCTAACTGTCTTCAGCCTGCCACCCAGACACCATTAATTCAATTATGTTAATAAGCCTATTCGATTACATTGAGAAGGAAGAGGGAAAGACTAATATATTTTACATAGTAGGTAAAAGATTAAGCAAAGTAATATATTTTTACATGGTTTTCTCTTTCTTTTTATTTTCTTTTGCTTATGTGGGGTGTGTGCATTTGGAGGGGTGTTCTGTGTGCATCTGTGTTTGCATGTGCAAGGGTGCACATACACATGTGTACAAGTGCAAGTAGAAGCCCAAGATTGATATCAGGAGTATTCTCCAGTTGCTCTCCACCTTACTTATTGAGACAAGGTCTCCCAATTGTACCCAAACTCATTAATATGGTTAGTGTGGTGAGCAGCTTGCTCCAGGGATCCCCTATCTGCACTAGAATTCCATGCCTCCACGCCTACCCAGCATTTATGTGAGTTCTGAGGATGTGAACTCTGGTTGTCATATTTGGTGCTAGTGCAGCAAGTGCTTTAACCACAGCTATCTTCCCAGAACTTCTTTTTTAATGCATGAGTGAGTTCGTGTGTGTATGTATGCATGCACACATGTATACATGTGGAGGCCATAGGTCAATGTCAGGTATTTTCCTCAATCACTCTCCACCTTAATTTTTGAGACAAGTCTCTTGCATCTTTGTACATGCACCCATTGAACCTAGAGCCCCCTGATTCTGCTAGGCTGGGCTGCCTAGTGAATCTTAGGAATCTTCCAGTCTCCCAGATTACAGGCATGAACCCCTGAACCTGGTTTCTTATGTGGGTGCTGGGGATCCAAACTCAGGTCCTCATACTTGTGTGACAGGCACTTTACTGGCTGAATCATCTCCCCAGCCCCAACTTCACCATACTTTAAGCTTATTCCACTACACTGGGAAGGAAGAGGGGAAGATTGATATATTTTACACCTACTTAGTAGGTAAAGATATTAAGAAAAGTCATACTTCTAAAAGTTTCCACCTTTACAAATACTGTGAATAGCTTGCTTCTATGAGCTAGCTTCTTCACAACTCTCTTCTTTGAGTTGGTTTTCTATCTTGGCACTTTTAAAATAGTGCCCATTATTGGGTACAACTAAAGCACTGCAGACTGTGCCTAGGATAGTGAACATCCACTATGATTTGGAATTGTGCACAATTTGTGTTAGCATTTGATTCTAGCCTGAGAAAATCTAGTTAAAGGAGGAAGGGTTAGTTTGGGCTCTTTGTTTTAGGGGTTTCAGTCCGCAGTTGCATGACTCTGTTGTTTAGGAGCCTATGGTAAGGCAGACCATCACACTAGGAGATATGGGTGGAGCAGAGTTGCTCACCTCATAATGGGCAGGAGGCAAGGACAAAGGAGGGGCCAAGGAACCAATATCCCCTTCAAGGTCATGCCCCTAGGAATCTTTACTTCCTTCACTCAGCCCCACCTCCAGAAAGTTCAGCCTCCTCCCAACAGCACCATCAAGTGGGGACCGAGCCTCCGACACAAGGTCTTTTAGGGGACATTAAGATCCAAATTTTAACACCCACCATCAACACTTCTCATATGGACTCAGCAGAGTGCGCCCAGCATTAGTCTTTCCATGTATAGAGCCTTTCTCCCAAAGTTGTGAATTTACCAAAGGCAAGAGCAATGTGTACTTCTTGAGATCTTGATATTGAACATATCCCTCTTAATATTGTACTTCTAAAAATGTTTATTAGTACCACTCATCAAAGAAGCTTCTTTGACAGTAGACAGAGACGACTACAGGGTTCCATAACTGGTCACGCACAGACATTTGTAAATTGCCCAAGCGTAAGTGGCACATCTAAATGCAACCTCTATACCTAAGGCTCATAAACATAGAACCAGGGGTAAAGAGGACACTAATGCATTTCTCAGTTCTCATCAATGAAGCTCCCTCAGAGAACAGAGGACTAGGAACACAAAACGTCACAAATGGCCAAGGTGTAGAGAGTAAGAGTGTGCAGAATGTTAGTCTTTGGACAGGTCTCTTATATTTAACTTTACCCACCCAGGGCTCAGGGACCATTGCAGAAAAGGGGGCCAGAAAGATTATAAGAGCCAGGGAGGAGGTCCATGATCATATGGAAACAGAGTCCTACAAGTTCCTGGGACCTTGCTCATACGAATCTACAGCAATGGTGTCAGCATGCACAGGAACCATGCAAACTCAAGCAGACAAAACCCCAGCACAGAACTGTGGAAATAGGCAACAAGCCCCAATCTTAGTTGAAGAATTATTGGCAGCTGATCACTGCTGGGTGAGGAAGAACTGATTTTCTTAAAGGGATTGACTCTAGAGAGGCTGACTAGACCCCAGTGGATGAACTTGCACTGAGGGACATCTGGGGACACTCACTTGACATGATAGGCCTTAACACAAATGAGAGAATTATGAATACCAGTGGGGGGCTGTGGGAGGGTGCCAATGGAGAAGGGGGTATAAAGATAATTAAGATTGATTAAGATGTTCTGTATGAAATACACAAAAATTCAATTAAAATTTTTTTAAAAAAGAAAAAAGGTTTTATTAGCATATATCAATTATACACAATTGGCTTCATTATGACATTTTCATATATTATATGATATGTTTTGATTATGTCTACCCCTATTACCCTCTATTGTCCCCTTCCTCCCATTGATCCCCTTCCTCTTCCTAGCTAGTCCTCCTACTTTTGTGCTCTGTGTGTGTGTGTGTGTGTGTGTGTGTGTGTGTGT
Source organism: Nannospalax galili (assembly GCF_000622305.1). NCBI lineage: Eukaryota > Metazoa > Chordata > Mammalia > Rodentia > Spalacidae > Nannospalax > Nannospalax galili. The sequence continues at coordinate 6,087,110 of NW_008338998.1, forward strand.
GTGTCCCAATGAGTTTTATTATGACTGCTTACAGGAGCATGGGTGTGGGTTATTTACAGGAACATGAGCAACTTATCAGTGCCTACACCACCAAAGAAAACATCTCTCTCCCCCACAGCAACCATTGATTAGCTATATATCCTTGGGAGTGGGTGGACCCTTATGAGCACCCCTCACCACAACTGTTAACTGTGGATAGATACTTAGGGAGAAGTGGAGCCTCGTGGGTCCCTCCCCCCATGAAAGAATGTTGGTGGGCTCAATCCTGTGCAAGTCTTACACAGGTAATCAATAGCAGCCATGTCATGCCCAGATGACAGTGTTCCATTCTACTCATTCCATATTCTTTCTTCTCCAACTTCCAAAATATTTCCTGAACCTTAGAGGGGGTGATATACATACATGTCTTAATATTGTTACCTTTTTAAAATATTTTTTATTTATTTTTATTTTATGTGTATGAGTGTATTGCCTGCACGTGTGTGAGTGCACTCGTGTCATGCAATGCCATGGAGGTCAGAAGAGGGCTTCGGATTCCCTTGGAACTGGAGTTAAGGACAGTTCCTAGCTGCCATGTGGATGCTGGGAATCGAACCCCGGTCCTCTGTAAGAGCAGTCAGTGCTCTTAACTGCTGAGCCATCTCTCCAGCCCCTTGTTACCTTTTTTTAAAGCTTCTTCAGACAAAGTATACAATGGAAAAACAAACTGAGACAACTACATATCTTCAATCAACACTTAGGGACCATCACCACTCTCTGGTGCCTAGTTTACAAGAACCTCAAGATTTGGTTGAGTTATTACAGAAATCCAAAGAGATCATAATGATCTCTTACCTCCCCAGGTAAGGCCAAAGAGTTTTAACAGGATGTAGAACAATGAAAAGCCTTCAAGAAGGGTAAGAATGGGCTGGGGAGATAGCTCAGTTGGTAAAGTGCTTGCCTTTCAAACATGAGGAGCTAAATTCAGTCTCCAGAACCCATGTAAAAAGCCAGGCTTGGAGATGCACATTTGCAAGCCCAGCCCTGGGAAGACAGATTCCTGAGGCTTGCTGCCAGCCATTCCAGCCTACTTCCATAAGTTCCAGGTCAATGAGAAACCCTGCCTCAAAAAAAGTGGATGGCATTCTTGAACAACACCGAGCATGTCCTCCAGCCTCCACATGTCCATGCAGACATGTGCATAAACACCCACACACATGCACCCAGACAAACATACATATATATACATACACCCAAAAAGAAAGAAGTGAAGAACAAGATGAAGACAACTTTTAGGAAGATTTGGCTGACGGGATTATACTGGACAGATAAACCTGGGGAAAATTAGTAACCAAAAGATATATAGATATACAGATATAGATGATATAAATATAGATTGCATATATATTTATGAACAAATTGAGAAGACCACATCATCTTCAATCAACACTTGGGAGAAATATATATAGGATGTCTACTTATTTCCTTTCTCCAAAAAATAGAATTCAGGGGGACTATAAAAGTTCAGAGAATTTTACAAAAATTTATACAGGATCAAATGAAATTTAAAATAAATATGTGGGCTTAAGATATAGCTCAGTGGTAGAACATTTGCCTAGCATGTGTTGGCCCTAGATTCAATTCCCAGTACCACAGAAATAAAATTAATAAAATAAGTTGGTTATAAGTTGGAACAAAGGAAAATTATAAAATTACGTTTACAAAATAAGATAATGTGGAGAGTGAGGTTGTTATAGAAAATTCATGTTGTGAAGAGAATTCAACCCGATATACAAATTATTGTAAAATGAGGTTAAAAAAAAACAACCAAGTTTTCAAGATAAGCATAAAAGTTTCCATTGCTAAGAGTAAGGAGATGTCTCCTTGAGGTCTTCAAACAGAAGACTGTGTGCTTTTAAGAATTAAAAGTATTCTTAGAGTAAATACATCAGTAATGGAAGCAGTTGGTTGTAATGGTGTGGGAAAATTGATGTCCTCACCAATTTTGATCACCCTTCCCACACCATTACAACCAACTGCCTCCATCCTCAAGGAACAGGATCCGTTTCTACCTGGTCTAGCTCAACTTGAGGATGGATTTTTTCCTAAAATAAAAAAATATATATATGTTACTTTCTCATTGCTATGAGAAAAACACCTTGATGACAGCAACTTAAGAAGGAAAGGGTTTGTTTGGGCTCACAGTTCCAGAGATATACAGTCCATCATAATGGGAAGACATGGCAGCTGGTGGGGAAGGCAAGGAGGTTGGCTGGTCAAATCACATCCACAGTCAGGAGTCAGAGAGTGATGAATGCATTGCTGCTCAGCTCCCTTTCTCTGATTACATAGTTCAAGATTCCATCTTAGAAATTGTGCCACCCATAGTGGGCAGGTCATCCCACCTCAATTAACTCAAGATAATCTCCCACAGTCATGTTCAGAAGTCTATCTCCCAGGTGACTCTAGATGCTGTCAAGTTCACAATTAACACCAACCACCATCCCAACATATTTCTCAAAATGTTATCTAGAGGAGTTAGGAGTGTTGCTCAGTGGTAGAGTACTTGCCTAGGATGCTCAAGGTCCTAGGTTTCCAGCATTGAAAAAAAATGTGGAAATGGGGAGATAGCTCCAGCTGTTAAGTGCCTGCTGCACAAGAATAAGAGCCTGAGTTTGATCCCCAGAGCCCACAGAGAATGTCTGGTTTGACACAGCTTGTAATCCCAGCACTGGGAAGGTAGAGCAAGGAGATCCTTGGAACTGGCCAGTCAGCCTAGCCTACTTGGTGAGCTCAAGATTCAGTGTGAGACCATGTGACAAGGGATAAGGTGAGGATACAAAGATTTTAAGAACCATAGGTCAGAAAGGACCAGGGTAAAACAGTGACTTGACAAGACCTCTGCACTCATGAACTCACAGCAGCTGTAGCTGCCTGCACAAAATCTGTACAAACCAGTCAACACTCCAGCATGTAGTGGGGAGGGGCTCATGAGCTCCCACCCCTAGCTGAGAAGTTATTAATAGATGGCTTCTGGGGAGGAGAGAGTCAGTTTTCTTTAAAGGTGTGACCCCTGGTAGGTAGACCATGCTCCAATGGATGGCCCCACACCCATGAATATATGGGCAGCACAAATTAGACTCAGTGAGCCAAAAAATAGAGGACATAAAGTGGGAAGGGGTTAGAGCATGGGAGGTAGATCTGGAAGGCATTAGAGGGAGAAATAGGGGTGACTACAATTAAAATACATTTATGCATATATGAAATTCTTAATGAATTAATAAAAATATTTTAAAATTAAAAGTAAATAATTTAACTTCAGTAATCAACTAGAATCTAATCTACCTCTTAAGACTGTCAGGAGGATTAAAAGAGATAATATTTATAAAGTGCCTGTTCATGTGGAACACTCAGTAAATGTATCAGTGACAATGACATATCTCTACTGACACATCCCTCCTAAAGACAGAAAAGATAAGATGGTAGAGATACTCTGGTCTCCATGTGCACATGCACATACATGCACACACACATAAAAATTACAGTGAATACAGATGCAGTTAAAAAAAAAGCACAGAACTTTGATCAAGCGGCTCTGTTCATTATTTTTACAGATGTGACCTTCTTAAATCATACTTAATCAATTAAAAATACCTATCAGGAATGTATCTGAATACATTCCAAGCATTATTTATCATAAAATGCAAGTCTATTGACTGCATTATGAATTTGTTCATTTCTCTCACTTTGTCAACCTGAGATGCTTAAATGAATATATAATATACTCTTCTCTCCCTAGGGATATCCTAAATCAAAAACTAAGGCATGGGGCTGCAGAGATGGCTCAAAAGTTAAGAACAATTGCTGCTCTTACAGAGGACTGGAGTTCAGTTGCCAGCACCCACATCAGGTGGCTGTAAATGCAGCTCCAGTAGATCTGGCCTCCTCAGACACTGTACACATCTAGAGTCACTCCCTTAAAGAAGATCAGCTCTTCCTCACCCAGCACTTTAAAAATTTTTTTAACTGTATGTGTATGAGTGTTTTGCCTGAGTGTGTATAAGTGCACCACATGTGTACAACATCCATATAGGCCAGAAGAGGGCATCAGATCCCCTGGAACTGGAGTTATGAATGGTTGTTAGGCACCATGTGGGTGCTAGGATTTGAACCCGGGTCCTCTGCAAGAGCAGAAAGTGCCCTTCTGGGCCATCTCTCCAGCCCCAAAATCTTTTTTTCCCCCAAAAAAAGCTAGGACTGGCATGGTTCTTTCTCTGCAAACAAAATTTAAAAGTGAAAATACAGGGGCTAGAGAAATGGCTGAGCCGTTAAGAGCGCTGGCTGCTCTTGCAGGGGACTGGGTTTTGATCCCCAGCACACACATAGTGGTTAACAACCATCCATAACTCCAGTTCCAGGGTATCCGGTGCCCTTTTCTACCCTCCTCAGGCATCACACAACACAGGTGTACCTACTGACATGCAGGCAATATACTCACACACCTAATAAAATAAAAATAATAAGCAATATTTTTTAAAAAGAGTGAACTGCCCTTATGTATTCATAAACAATGAAATCAAAATTTTAAATTCTCATATGAGTGAATAGAAGTGTGCAGACAAGTTCACATATTTGTGGGTGTGCATACATGTGTATGGAGGGCAGAGGTCAACCTCAGGTGTCATTCCTCTGGACAGGATGACTGCCCAGAGAGTCCCAGGGATCTGCCCATTTCCACCTCCCCAGGGCTGGGATTACAAGCCTGTAGTGCTGTGCTTGGCTTTTTTATGTGGTTCTGGGGATTGAACTCAGGTTTTCATATTTGCAAGACAAGCTCTTTATCAACTGAACCATCTCCCAGGCCAAAACATCTTTCTTTCCAGGGCTGGGAATTGAACTTGGGGTCTCGCACATACTAGGCAAATGCTCTACCACTAAACTATATTACCAGTCCAAAATAAAAATATTAAGTGTCCTTTTCGCCAAGATGGCGCCCAAAAGAGATGAAGGCTCCTGCCCCAGTCCCAAAGTTACTGAAAGTCAAGTAGGCAGAGTTGAAAGGCATCCACAACCACAAAAAGAAGATCCACAGGTCACCCACCTTCCAGTGACCCAAAGTTCTGTGGCTCAGTGGGCCACCCAAATACCCTCACAAGAGCGCCCCAGAAGAAACAAGCTTGACCACTATGCCATCATCAAGATCCCTGACCACTGAATCGGCCATGAAGACAGAGGACAACACACTTGTGTTCGCTGTGGATGTCAAGGCCAACAAGCACCAGACCAAACAGGCTATGAAGAAACTCTATGACATTGATGAAGCCAAAGTCAGTACCCTGATCAGACCTGACTGAGAGAAGACCTGTGTTCCCCTGGATCCTGATTACGATGCTTTTGATGTTGCCAACAAAATTGGGATCAGCTAAGCAGTCCAATTGGCTAACTCTAAATACAGATTATTTTTCAACATTAAAAAAATGTTAAATGTCTTTATGAGATCAAGAAAATTTCTGCTGAATTTCTGTGAAGGATTAGATTGAAACAGCTAGCAATCTGAGTCCATTTGTCTTGTGATAAAGTTTTTGAAATGCAGAATAATATGTATTAACTTGCTAAAAAAATGGAAAATATAACACGAAGAAAAAATGTTTTTGTAGTGCTGGGACTCAAACCCAAGGCCTTGTACATGCTAAGCAAGCTCTCTACTACCAAGTTACACATGCAACCCCCAAGGAAAAAGATATTTAATCACCTATAATTCTACCAACTATGGAATAGCACTTAAAATATATCCTTCTAGGTCTATCTTTAAGAGACTCTAGTTTATCAAATATTAATGTGAAATCTTTGTTTCATTATCTCTAAGGACAGGACTTTGGTATTTAGACTTCAACACAAGGGTAAAATTAGAAGAAAAAAATGTGAAACAAACTGTTTCTTCAGAGAAAATTCATTATGCACCGTACTTAATGTAGCTATTAAAATTGGGGGAGAAAAAAAGTTAACAAAAAGTAACTTTATCACTAGGACAAGATGTGCTATAACTGCCTTTGCTCTGTGGTATTACTTTCACTCAAGAATGCTGCATACCTGATAAGAAGTGTTGAGATGGGGTATGCTTGAATTTTCACACTCATTTATTGCATTACCTCAGATCAATTGAAATGTGATTTTCCTGCTAAGTTACAGCTCTGCAAAGAGTTTGGGAAACTCAAACCTTAGATTTTTGTCCTAGATATTTTGAAATTTAATGTTGTTATGACTATCTCACATTCCAAGGTTTCCACTGCACTGTTAAATTTTACTCACAGGGATGGAGTAAAACCACCATAGCCAGCTTACAACTGATTTATTTAAAAAACAAAACAGAATGAAAAAACAAAACCTGCAGAGTTGGGGCTGAAGAGATGGGTCAGCGGCCAAGAGCACTTACTGCCCTTGCAGAGGACCTGAGTTCAATTCCCAGTGCCCACGTCAGGTGGATCATAACCCACCTGTAACTCCAGCTCTAGGAGATTTGCCATCTCTGGCCTCCAAGGGCACCTACACACACAGGCACACACCTACACACAGACACATACACACATACACACACACACACATAATTTTAAGTGAATCTTTTTATTTTAAAATAAATGTCTACAGAGTTAAACCTCTGCTTTAAAAAAAAAATAACAGGGGGCTGGAGAGATGGCTCAGTGGTTAAGAACACTGGTTGTTCTTGAAGAAGACCTGGGTTCAAATCCCAGCACCCACATGGCAGCTGATAACTGTCCATAACTCCAGTCCCAGGGGATCCAACAGCCTCTTCTGACCTCCGCAGGCATTGCACAATGCAGGTGTACTTACCTATATGGAGGCAATATATGCATACACATAAAATAAAAATAATAAATTAAAATTAAAAATTTAAGAAAATAAATAAAAGAGATAACAGGATGATGAGATGGCTCATGGGTTAAAGGCATTTGTTGCCAAGCCTGGCAACCTGAGTTCAATCCCCAGAACCCACATAGTGAAAAGAAAAAACTGACTTGCATTGGTTGCCCTTTGACCGCCATACAAGTTATGGTACATGCACGCCCTCATACACACACACACACAAAAAAAAAAAAATGTAAAAGAGAGACATAACAGTCAGACATGGTGGCATAACGCTAGCATTTAAGTGGCTAAGGTAAGAGGATCAAGAGTTCCAGCCTGAGCTACATGAGGAGAGAGAGAGAGAGAGAGAGACAGAGAGACAGAGAGACAGAGACACTAACACACTAATGTCAGTAGTCAGTGTTGAAAAGATAAAAGTAACTTGATTCCTACATATGTCCATGCGTACCAGCTGCAATGATAATATAAGAGCAGAAAGAGGGCTGGGTATGTAGCTCAGTTGACAGAGTGTTTGCCTAGTATGCACAAAGCCCTGGGTTCAGTCCCAATACCACATAAACCAGGCATACTGTAATTCCAACACTCAAGAGATGGAGGTAGGAGGATCAGAAATACAAGGTCATCCTCAACTACTTAAGTTCAAGACAACCCTGGGATACATTCTACCCCACTTCAAAAAAAAGGAGATGGATGGGGCTGGAGAGATGGCTCAGCAATTAAGAGTACTGACTGTTCTTGCAGAGGACCCAGGTTTGATTCCCAGCACCCACATGGCAGCTACGAACTGTCCTTAACTTCGTAGGACAGTTCCAGGGGAATCTGGTTGCAGGGGAATCTGAAGCCCTCTTCTGACCTCCACAGCATTGCATGACACGGATGCACTCACATACATGCAGGCAATACACTCATACACATAAAATAAAAATAATAAATAAAATATTGTTTAAAAAAGGTGGGGAGAGAAAAGCTGTTGGAGACATAGCTCAATGGTTAAGAGCACTGCTCATGTAGAGGACTGAAGTTTGGTTCCCAGCACCAATATCAGGCAGCTCACAACTGCCTATAACTCCAGTTCCAGGGTATCTGACACATCTGTCCACCATGACTCACATGCACATACCCATACAGATATATATATTTATTTACATAATTAAAAATAAATCTTTATAAAAAAATAAATAATAAAATAATAATAATAATGGAAAGAGGTCAGAATATCTAAGCATGACTTTAAATAGTAACCAAATTAAATTTAGTCAAAGACTAAAGATATTATAACTACTAATATAACTATATTGCTATATTTAATTATAAGTGTACTCTTAATTTACTTCCAAGAGCTCTAAGACATCCTAGCTAATATTCCAGAATTTCATCTTACCTGACAGTTTGAAGGTGGAGATATTTTAAGAATCTAAGCCTGTAATAACATATTCATTGGTAATTATATGCTGTGGAATGTATAACACAATTCCCCGGCCTTTCGATAACACCAGGACCTGTTGAATGAGACCCTGTTTGAAAGCGGTAATTCAAAATTTCCTTCTTTTGTGATTTTGGGGGTCTAAATCTCACCACTGCTTTTTCATTGTTTGGGTATTATTGTGTTAAAGGGCAGGGCCATCCTGATAAGAGCAAAGGAAAGGCTTAACATGGTTTGAAGGAGGCAGCATGGATTTCCTCCAACTCAGCACAGGGACCCACCCTGAGGGCCTGGAACCATGGGAACTTCCTCCTGAAGACCCGACCAGTCTTATGGGCTGAGGTAGTGGCTAAATGGGCAAAATGCTTGCTATGCAAGCATAGGGGCCTGAGTTCAATCCCTAGTAACCATGTAAAAAGCTGAGCATGATGATGCTTACAATCCCTGTACTGGAGAGGCAGAGACAGGCAGATCCCTGGGGGTTGCTGGCCAGGCAGTCTAATCAAATAGATGAGCTCCAGGTTCAGTGACAGACCCTGTCTCAAAAAATATGGTGGAAGGGCTAGGGCTGGAGTTCAGTGATAGAGCATTTGCCTTGCATGCATGAAGTTCTAGGTTCAGTACCCAGTACTGCCAAAAAAGAATAAACACTATATAAGGTGGAGAGTGACTGAAAAAGGCACCTCACATGTGCACACATGTATACACACACACACACACACACACACACACACACACACACACACACAGAAAGAAAGAATGTCCTAATCTCTCACTACAAGATTGGTAGGACCTGGAGTATTAAGCTTCCTCTGACTCCAGGCAAAGCCAGGAGTACCACAAATTAGAAGTTCAGGTGAACATCTCCATTTTAGCTCTCAGGATATTGTCAAGGAGACCTACAGACTCTACAAAGAAAAAGATTTTCTCTGCAACTCCAATAAACTGTGAAGAATTGCAATTCTATGCCTGAGGATGGCAGCCACATAAAGCATCAGAAGGAGAGAGGGGGAAAAAAAACTTTGAAGTCACTTCTGAAAATGGATGAATGTCATACGTTCTGCTCACAGGATATTCCGTCCAAAAGAATTTGCTTTTGTCCACTGTCATCTTGCAGCTATGACTGTCACATTCTTTTTTTTAAATAATTTGAGAATTTCATACATGCATATAAGGTGTTTTGATCAAATCCATGCCCACTCCCTCCCCTCCAACTCCTCCTATATCTTCCCATCACTTTTTCTGATAACTTCATGTACTCTTTCTTCTTCTTTGATTTATTTTTTATGGGGCTTCAGAGGGTTACCCCTCTGAAGAGGTAACCCTAAAAACCTTTGAAGGATTAGATAAAAGCTCCCAAATACTTTTGGCATTTTTGGCCTTTGGAACGGAGTAGGTTGCTAAGAGGCCCAAGGACATTGTGAGTTTTAGCCAAGAAACTGGCTACTTTTCTTTGGGGTCTTTTTACCCTAACTGCCTAGCCAATTCCTACCTCCTATTCTTATCACCTCCTATTCTTAACCTCTGAAGAGGTTACCCAAATTGCCAACAGGGAATTGGGACGCAGACTGCTCTGGCTCCTTCCATGCTGAACAGGGACACAGGGTGAGGCACTTGGAGTGCCCCTTCAGTGGGTCTATATAAAAGACTCCCACACTGCATAATTCTTATCTCTAGGTGGCGGGGAAGGCCTTAACTGGTGAATAGGAGATATGAGGGAGAAGTAAAGGCAAGAGTAGTTAGCATTACAAGTTCTAGACAGGGAACTAGAAAAAAGTCAGAACATGGCAATTTTCAAATGTTCATGAGAGTCCACTAGAATTTCTTGACAAGGGCTTCCAAAAGCATCCCTCTATTGGGTTCCTCCTCATTTTTCTTTTGTCTGCCAAGGCTGGACTCGAGAATGATAGATTTAGGATTTGCTTTCATATATTTTGATAGCTGCTGGAGTGATTAGAATCAGTATCAGTTCCCTCTCAAAGGCTTCTAGATAGGGGG
>NW_008338998.1:6097552-6097923 GCF_000622305.1 Nannospalax galili
CCTGTCTGGCTTTGCTGTTTGTCAAGTAACTTTTAGTTATATATATGTATGCTCTTATGAAATTATATTGGCCCCTTTAATCTTTGGTTATAATTCCCTTTTGGGTGTTTAAGGACATACAATTGGACCAGATAAACTGATTTGTTTTTACTCTTGAGGTCGATTGAGGATCTGTTCCTCAGGGGTCACATGGGCTTGGGAGAAGCCCCTGGCTCCTTTCTTTTACCAGTTCCATCTACATGAAAATAAGTCAAAGGTCCTGCTCAACCATGTCTACCTTCACTTGGAAGCATGGATGACATGTTTCCTCTGAGTTGACCCTCCTCTTTCTAGACTGGACACTGGTTCAAGTCCATCTCATGGGGTCTCCA
>NW_008338998.1:6097936-6118755 GCF_000622305.1 Nannospalax galili
AAGAGGACAGGTGACTCACTACAGTTACAGGACATTTTGAGAGATGTTCCATATTCCCCTGGAACTTAGTCGACCTTGGAGGACAAGGGGCAAAAACTGTCCTTTAAGTCCCTCTGACCAGATTAGTACAGGCCTCAAAGTATGGATTAAACATCCAATAAGGTTAGTTCTACCAGTCTGATACTTTTAATTACTATGTGCTATGTAGATAAAGTTTGGGTAAAAAACCAAATATTCTCAGATAAACCTTGACTATATATATATTTTGTTTCTTAAACTAGTTGACTAAACTATGACCTTAGAAATTTTAAGATTATGTGTATATTATTTTTGTCTCATCCTTTATAAATCATAACAAACCTACACAGACCTTCAGCACTTGCTTAGCCTCTCTCATTTTTTTCTATTTTGGAAAATATCTCCATTCCCATATCCTTTGAACATCTTTTCATTCTCATTTTCTTTTTTTTTAATAATTATGACACATAATAGCATTAACAAATAAATTTTCCATCTGTTGTTAAGAATTGCTTTCCTGAGGATGCTAAGCAATGCTTATTCCCTTTTAAGGTTCTAGTGTCAAGCCAATGTTTAATTAAAGTTTTACTGGGGAACCGATGAATTTATTGTGCTTACTTACCGAGATAACTGAGGGGTTGCTGTGGTGTATGTATGACCTGAGGGTATGCACACTGGAAAGCCTTAACCAAGAATGGGTCATACCTTCTCTTCCTAGCCTTCCCCAAATTGTATACTTTAGCCCTCCCCAAATCCAGGATGTGTGATTAGGGCCAAATCATACACAGTTGGCTGGGAAGAGTGGCTGGATACTCTGGTGAGAGTCCAATGACCCTGCTTGGCCCTCTTTTAATGAATGAGCACAACCGTCAACAAGCCCAATTGTGACGCTGTTTAGCGATCAGGCACAACAGAAATCGTGATGATGGTAGTTATTTCATGCATAAGAGACTGCTGTACAGCATCATCTTATTAAAAGGACCTGGAATTTAAAAGGATTTAGTGCTAGGATCCACATATGAGGGAGAACATACGTCATTTGTTTTTCTGAGTCTGTTACTTCACTTAGTTTCTAGATCCATCCATTTACCTGCAAATTTCATTATTTCATCTTTCTTTACTGCTGAATAGAAAGAACTCCATTGTGTAAATATTCCAGTTTTGTTAATCACCCGTCAGTTGAGGGTCACTGTTAAATTCTTTGGTTGAAATTTTGCCCCTTGTCCAATTAAGCCTGATCTGCTTTTCCAGCCACAAACATGTAGCCATTGGTGCCTCCTACAGTCTCAGCACTTTCATAAACATTTTAGATCCTGTCTGATTGAATAACATGGTAAGCCAGTCTACAAGAATGGTGGTTTTCAGCATGGGATGACTTTAATTCCCTGCCCCCATGAGATATTTGACAATGTCAGGAAACATTTTGTATATGTATACATGTTCATGTGGAGGAGGTGCATTTGTGTGTGTACATGTATGGGTGTGCATATGGAGGCCAAACATCAATGTCTGGTGTCTTCCTCGGTCATTCAACAACTTATTTTTAGAGACAGGGTCTCTCACTGAACCTGGAGCTCACCAGTGCAGCTAGGCCAACTGACCCTTGAGCCCCAGGGATCCAACTTTTTTCACTTCTCCAGTACTGGGATTATAAAGTCATGCCACCACATCTGGGTTTTACTTGGGTTTTGGGAACCGAACTCAGGTCCTCATGCTTGCAGAGCAAGCACTTTATCAACTGAGCCATCTCCCCAGCCCCTCTGGAAGCATTTTGACTGTCCTAACAAAGGGTGGAAGGATTGATACTGGTATCCAGAAGTGGCTACAAGGAAGGCCACTTAGCCATCAGCTGATTACAGCATAATGAAAATAAGATCCTACAAGACATAGAACAGCCCCTTACAGGAAAAATGATCTTGCTCAACATATTAAAGCTGTAGGTTAAAATTCTCAATTAGAGTCAGACATTCTTAGAACTACTCTGTGGAAATAGACATGTGTGAGACTAGACAAGGAAGGGGTGGGAATGTATTTGTTCCTGTATTTCTTTGCGCCTCCTTACCTTTCTCACTGTGTTGTTTTATAACTTGTCACCATTTTGCTTTCAATTAAATCCATGACGTCCTCTCAAAAGACATATAAGGTAACTTCCACCCTGAAACAAATGTTGGTCTCTGCTAGGAGGCAAACAGTAAGTGCTAACTTTTCAAGTGACTTCAACTGTGTTTTCATGAATTGAGCTGCTTTTCCAGCTGGTGAAGAAAAACAACCCAGATAATAGTCTCTGCAGCTGTTCTGAGGTTTGAGCGTTGTGTACTTTTTTGTCTAAATGAGCTATCTCTGATAGGTCCAACTCATGCACTTGACCAAGTGAAATGTGTCATTCCTAAAATAGGGTAGTCAAAGAAATCCGACCAACCAGGAAGGAAACATGAAACCGTGGGAAAGAAGATAAGGCAGACTTCATTGGCTTGTTTTCAGAAAAGTCAGTCTTGCAATGCCAAGGTCACCTGCTGAAGTCCAGGAAAAGGAACATGGGATGAAGATAAAAACACTAATAGAGAATGCTATGATGGGTTCAATTAGAAAGAAAGGTGAGAGATAGAGGAGACCACACCCTTGTCTATAACTACCTCCTATCTTTCCCCCCGCAAATATAGGCACTGCTTATCTTGTAGAAGTACCAAAGGTTGGACTGGACATGTGGTTCAATTGGTAGTTTGATCCCCAGCATTGCATTAAATGGGTGTGGTGGTGCAAGCCTGTAATTTGAGCACTTGGGAGGTAAAGGCAGGAGGAACACAGGTTCAAGATCATCCTCTGCTGCATAGCAAGTTTGAGACTAGCCTGGGTTACATGAGATACTGTTTCAGAAAAAAAAATTAAATACCAAAGGTTATCCCACATCCTTTTTCAGTTAAGCATCACAGAGCTTCCATCCCTGTTCTGATCAAAAGATAGGAGTTGCCCAAATGCTTGCATCTGGAAGCAAAGCAGTCTGACCAGCCTGAGAAGTCTTTATCTTGTATTATCCTTTAACTTGAAGCACATCTTTGCTCCGTGTCCCTGGTTTATAAAGAAGAGAAGATAAAAGAGAGAAAATGCCAAGTCCTCACCAAAAATATATACCCCTTATTTAACTTGAACTTATATTTAAGTGGAGTGGCATAAAGGAGGGTCCCTTGCTCAAATAAATACAAATATGGACATATTTATGAGTTTGGAGATATGCTATAACAGTTCATCTTATTGTCAATTTGGCAGAATTTAGAATCCACCCGTAGACACGTCTGTAAGGGTGCTTCCAGAGAGGTTTAACTGGGAAGGGAGGACCATTCCTGGATGTGGATGGTACATCCCACGGGCTGTGGTCCCAGGCTAAAGAAAAAGGAGTGAGCAAGCTGAGCAGCAGCATTCATCTTTCTCTGCTTGCCAACTGTGGATGCAATATGACCAGCTGCCTCATGCTCCTACTGCCACCACTTCTCCACCATGACGGACTGTTCCCTCAAACTGTAAGCTGAAATAAACCCTTTCTTGAGTTGCTTTTATCAAGTATTTATCACAGTGACTGGAAAAGTAACTCCTATATAAGCATCTATCTATGTTACGATCACCACAACCAAAAAACTAAAGATCATCTCCCAAAACTTCATGTGTTCTTCCCCTCTTCCAAAAACAACTTAACATGAACTCTGTCCTCGTAACATATTTTAGACAGGTGTGGCAGTACATACATGTGATTCCAGCACTCTGGAGCCTGAAGCAAGAGAATCGTGAGTTTGAGGCTAGCCAGGGCTACATAGCAAACCTATCTCTAAATTAATATATAATATAGTATTGTTAACTATGGATCCTATATCCTACAGGACATCTCTAGAATTTCTTTTATTTAGTCTCATGTATCCCAAGCTAGTCTAGACTAGAACTTGCTATGTAGCTGATGATGACTTTGAACTTCATTTTTGTTATCTAAGAAATTTTAAATTTTATTACATTGGTTTAGTGTGTATGCGTGCACACACATGTGTGTCCTAGTGCACACGTGAAGGTCAGAGGACAACCCATAGGAGCTGGTTCTTTCTTCCCACCTTGTGGTTCCAGGAAACAAATTCATGTGATCAGGGTTGAAGCAGGCACCTTTACCCATGGAGCCATCTCGATGGCCTGACCTTAAAATTCTGATCCTCCTGCCTCAATCTCCTGATGCTAGGATTACAGGTGTATGTCACAACATCCAATTTATGCAGTGCTATGGATGAAGCCCAGACTTCATGCACAATAGGCATACACACCACCACCTGAGCTACATCCCTTGCCCTCCCTATCTATTCTTAATAACTGGTAGTGTTCAGCCTGAAATATTATACTCCTTTTAGATAAATATAAAGGGGAGGCTCTATTTGTATAGCTATACAGATGCCAGTTTGTAAAGCAAAATCTCTTATGTACTCTGTTTGGTCTAGATGTTAGACAGACTAGGAGAGAGAGAGTATGTGTATTCTCACATGTGGATGTGTGGTTGAACATAAGCTGACTAAGAATGTTCTAGTTTCCTATTAGGGCAAAATGGCTTTGATTCTTTGTTCTGGTGTTTTCAATCCTTGTTCAATATGAGCTGAGAAAATTCTTCCATCCAACCCTCAGGGTCAAAGAATTGTTACTGGAATGTTATTTTGACTCCAAACTGTGTGATGTTAATTGTTTAATTACCAAAATATGGGAGGATACTACAGAGTTTCATTTTGGGAGGTCTGAGTACCATATGTCAACAATACTAAGAAAAAAAATTTCTTCCTGTCTGTAACGCACACACACACACACACACACACACACACACACACACACTACATCATACCAAACTCTGACTCGCATTCCCACAATAAATGCCCTCCCAAACATTCCACCTAAAGAGATTTCATTTAATTTTTTTCTGATTCAACTTTATTTGCTTTTTATTAATATTTCAGGTTAGCATACAAAGCACTGGGTTTTGCCATGACATCTTCATAAATATAGGCTAGTATATTTTGTTCTCATTCATTCCTCCTAATACCCTCCCCCACGCCCCTTCTCCCCTCCAGCTGGTTCTTTTTCTTCCCCTAGTTAATCCCCCTTCTGCTTTCTTTTTTGTTTGTTTGTTTGTTTGGTTGGTTGGTTGGTTTATGAGACACGGTCTCCCTGTAGCCCCTGCTGGCCTGGAACTCACTATGTAGACCAGGCTGGCCTAGATCTTACAGAGATCTGCCTTCCTATGCCTCCCGAGTGCTGCTTTCTTATTGCATGTAGCCCATGACCCTTCCTATTTCCCATCTTCCTTAAGACCTTTTCCTTCCCTATCACGATCCCCTTTCTAGCTTTGTGACCTGCAAACACACATGTAAACACACAGAGTCATATAATTTTAAACTAGGGTTCCACATATGAGAGAAAATATGCAGCGTTTGTCTTTCTGACTCCTGCTTATTTCACTTAGCATGATTTTCAGTTGCATTCATTTTCCTGAAAACGTCATAATTTCATTTTTAATGGATGAATAAAATTTATATATATACATATATACCACATTTCCTTTATTTGTTTATCTGTTGGTGAACATTTAGGCTGGTTCTATTTCCTATCTAGCAAACAATGCAGCTGTAAATGTGTATGTGCAGGTATCTTTGTGGTATGCTAATTTAAGAGTCCTTCAGGTATATGCCTAAGAATGGTATAGTTGGGTCATGTGCTGGTTGTTTTGCTTTTGAAGAACATTAATATTGATTTCCACATTGGCTGTACAAGTTACACTCTCACAAGCAATGAATAGGATTTCTCTTTCCCCACAAACTTATCAGCATTTGTTGTCATTTGCTTGCTGATGGGGGTGAGATAGAATCTCAAAGTAGTTTTAATTTTCTTTTCCTTATGGCTAAAGGTATTGACCACTTTTTCCAAGTATTCATGGACCATCTGTATTTCTTCTTCTGACAACTATCTATTCAGCTAATAAGCCCACGTATTGTTTGGGTGATTTGCATTTTGATGTTTAATTTTTGCAGTTCTTTGCACACATCCTAGTCATTAATCCACTGTCTGATGTATAGTTGGAGATTTTTTTTCCCATTCTGCAGGCTGCCTCTTCACACTGGTAATTATTTCCTTCACTGCACAGAAGTCTTTTAATTTTATGCAATCTCACTTGTCAGTTCTTGGGATTATTTCCAGTACTGTTGGAGTCCTTTTTGGAAAACTCTTGCCCAGCCTATACCTTAAAGTGTTTTCCCTGTGTTTTCCTCTCCAGTTTCAAAGTTTCCGGTTCTCCTTTAATGCTTCTTCATGTGCTCCAAGAACCACAGGGCAGTTAAAAGCAGCTGCTTGTGTATAGCAGACCTCCAGGTGCACCATAGTTCTACTTTGGAAAATATTCCTGCGTAAACAAATTAATTTCAGCTGGGGACTTAACAGGGTTTATTTTCGTTGTTTGCTGGGGGCTGTTGACGTGTTTCACACAATAGGCAACAATTGAGGACAACATCTGGGCTATGAGCTTCAAATGGAGGAAGCGCTATACTTGTGCAAGCAGTTCAAGAGCAGGCTCAAAGTAGGGTACTGACTCAGACCCTTGAGAAAAAGGGGTTCCTAATGACCTTCTTCATAGGATGCCAGGCCTTCCCCTGCCCCCACGTAGCCCCAGTCCCAGCCCCTGTGTTTGTTTCCTGGTGCCCCAGTCTGTCCTGTGAATCCTGTATTCTCTTTCCCGAGCAGCGAAGCCTTCAGTGCGCTCTGCAGGCGCTGGTACGCGGCGTCCCGTTGCCAGGCAACGTCTGGCCCACAGCCCTCGCTGCCGCCAGCAAGGAGACACATCCGCACCAGCCAGTCTGCGCTGAGAACCTTGTCCTGATTTCTCCCTCTCCATTGTTGTCGCCTACACAAAAGGCTACAGCGCCAGTGTAGTCACCGGGCCTGCGTTACATTACGCGCCAGGCCATTATTTGAACCTAGAGCTCTTATGAGCTGGAATGTGTTCGCTCCCAGAGAGGACCAGGACACAGCATCCTGGCCTCTGCGGCTTTGGGCTAGTATGAGGTCACTCCCGCGCCTGGCGTGGGCAGCACATCCCAGGCGCTCCCTTCACTCTAAAACCAAGCACACTGCATCAAATCCCAGGCCTGTTAAGTCATCTTATCTCTGTCTCAGCCATCTACCCTTCCCCTCCCCCATCCTTCTCAAGTTTCCAAGGCTGCGGTTGCCAGGGAGTTCATTGAGAAATGAAGGGATGTTTTCTTTGGTGTCCGTCAACCCCCAAAACTCAGGGGGTGCCAGTGTTTCCCTGTCCTCCAGCCTGAAGTGTTACATTTAATCCATCACCCTCGGTGACCTAGTGTTCAGTATCAGGTTTGGATTGTGGGAAAAGAAATTTTAAGTCACGCCTAGAAGCCATTGCATGTGAAAGCTGGAAAAGGTCTTCCTCTAAAGAAAAAACACGAGAACGTGAGTTCGTTTTTCTTGTACATTGATAAAAGCGGTGTTCCATCAGCCGTTTAATACTACTTATTTGCTGAGAGATCGCAACATGAAGGTAACACTAAGCTCACTGGCTCTTTTATTACTATTATTAGTGTAAAAACTTTGGGCTCAACCAACAGCACCATCCACAGCCCAAGAGCAGCAGTGCAGGTATTCGCATGTGTCTGCACCACTTACTGGCAGTGTGGGAATCCAGATGTACCATGCATGGGCAACATTCCAGCCTTCTGTTTCTTTCATTATTCCCATCACCCTCTCCACAAGATTCTGTTAAAACCCTAGGCATATGGGGGCTGGAGAGATGGCTCAGTGGTTAAGAGCACTGACTACTCTTGCAGAGGACCTGGGCTCGATTCCCAGCACCCACATGGCAGCTATGAACTGTCCTTAACTCCAGTTCCAGGGGAATCCGAAGCCCTCTTCTGACCTCCGCGGCATTGTACAACACGGGTGCACTCACATACATGGCAATACACTCATACACATAAAATAAATAATTAAAATTAAAAAAAAATTTTTTTAAACCCTAGGCATACGGAAGCAAGCAATTTAGGCCACAAAAGAGGTTCAAAGACTATAACAATACAGAGTACAAAGCATGGGGGAGGCAAAAATGGATCAAAAGCCTGTCTTCTGTCTGTTTTCATTGTGCATGCGTGTTTATGTGTGTGTGTTCATTTGTGTGCATGTTAATGTGTGTGCAAATGCACATGTATGCATATGGAGACCAGAGGACAACCTTGGCTGTCATTCCTCAGGGAGTATCCATCATGTGTTTTGAAAGGGTCTCTCTCTCACTGCCATGGAGTTCACCAAGTAAGCCAGGCTAACACTGGGAGTGGTCCTAAGCAGTACTGAGAGTGAACACTGCCCTTGATGCCCATTGGGATGACAGCCCATGCTACTCAAGTGAGTGGGGGTGAGGGGTGCCCCCAAAGCAAACATTGTCTTTTCTACAAGACTACCATGCAGCTAAAAAGAGAATAAAATCAGCATGCATTAAATGATAAGTACTGGATATAAATAAGATTATACCTTGGAATTTTTCTCATTAATAGCTAACCTTTCACAATAACCCTATGAAATTAATATCCTCATTTTACCTCTGCAGAAACCAAAAGAATCATTTAAGAGACTTTTTTGTCCAACATTTTGGTTTTTATTTTTTTTCATTTTTATTTTTAATTATGTGAATGTATGTCTGTGTAAGTGTACACCATGTGCATGCAGGCACCCAAGGCCAGAAGGGGGTTCTAATACCTTGGAGCTGGAGTTACAGGCAGTTGTGAACCTCCAACATAGATACTGGGAACCAAACTCCAGTCCTCTGGAGGAGCAGCAAGAGCTCTTAATCATTGAGCCATCTCTCCAGTCCCCAACATCTTTGCTTTTTGTTTGTTTTGAGACAGTGTCTCATTATGTAGCTCAGACTTGCCTCAAACTCACAATTCTTCTGCCTCAACCTCCCAAACAATGGGATTATAGTTGTACCTACTAGATCTGACTTCATCCAACTTTTACTTGTGTAAGATAGACAGAAAAAGCTGGGCATGGTGGCGCATGCCTTTAATCCCAGCACTCGAGAGGCAGAGACAGGCAGATCTCTGTGAGTTCAAGGCCAGCCTGGTCTACATAGTGAGTTCCAGGACAGCTGGGGCTAGAGGGAATCCCTGTCTCAAAAAGACCAAAACTAAATAAATAAATTTTTTTAAGAAGATAGAAAAAGACGTTTGAGACATTTATTAATTGCCTGGAGTGTTTCGGGTGTAGTTCCAGGTAAGGTAGTTTATGCATACAAATGAGAACATTCTAGAAATACAGACTTAGCAGTCACATACAGGACAAACAGGAGGAAGAAAAGCTGTGACAAAGAGCACAGACTGAGGGGCAGAAGATATAGCTTAGTTGGTAGAGTGCTTGGCCTAGCATGCACAAAGCCCTAGGTTCCATCCCTAGCACTATATGAATGAATGTGAGGGCACATGCCTGAAGTCTTAGCGTTTGGGAGGTAGCAGCAGGATGATCAGCTATACACAGCTGTATGATAAGTTGGAGACCATCCTGGGATATTTAAGACCCTGTCTTTAAAACACAACAACAACAATACTGATTAGGAAAAGCTTGGAAGATTCTAGAAAGGTCAAATAGTGATGGCAGTAACTAGTTTCAGTTGTCTATCAAAATTAGAGGAGCAAAGCCTGAATATCTATGTCTTGCAGAAAACGTAAAAAAAATTAGGGTTATGGGTGATCCCTGAGAGGAGGGGCCGCAAATGTCAACCACAGACCAGAGGTGGCAGTTGGGTAACAGGGCCTTCAAGACACACAGATGAAGAAAGAAAAGAAATTATGTAAGAGGCTATTGGGAAAGACTCGGCCACTGCTCTGTGTGGGGATGTTAGACAGGACAGGCAAAGGTAATGGAGGTTTCAGATCCCCAGACATTTGTTATAAACAAAAGATTTTGGGGGGCTAAAGAGGACCAGAGTCCAGATCTCCAGCACCTACATAAGGTCAGACTCAGTAGCACACATCTGTAATCTCAGTGCTCTTACAGTGAGATGGTAGGTTGGAGACAGGAGCCTCTCTGGAAGCTCAAGGATCAACTAGCCTGTTATACACAGCCACGGCAACAATAGGCCTGTCTCAAACAAGGTGGAAGGTGAGGACTGACATTCAGAGTTAGCTGCTGATTTCCTCATGTGCACCATAGCATGCATGTACTCAACCTCACGTGTGCACACGCACACACACACACACACACACATACACACACAGCCACGCACACATGATTGAGTGTTGGTAAGTCAAAGCCCAGGACCTGGTTTGACCTCTCAGTGAGCTTTGCCCCTGTTTCTCCTATTTAGCCCATTTATGTGCCCGCATGTGGGGACTTAGCTCTGAACTCGACACCACAGAAAAGTTTAAAAAAAAAAAAAGTTCAGAAGTTCTCAAGTGAGCCTACAAGGGTTAACAATAAAACACAAAGTACCCAGCTCACCCTTCAATAGTTTACTGACAGAAAATCTGTACCAATAAGTGAATATTAAATTACTTTACATTATGTAAAACAGTACTAGGTACTCAGTAGACATTAATTGAGTACTCATTGATTAACCAACTGCTTCAATAAACTGAAAAATAAACATATGTGCAGATCCTAAATTGTCCTTCAAATTGATACCTTCAGCTTCTGTCCTGGTGACTATCTAAAGGTGTCCAAGGCAGGGAGGGGCATGGGAAGGAGCAGGGAACTTGGGTTTATGTCCTGGTTCTGCCTCTAACTTGGATGTAATGTCTTACCAAGGACAGTTAATGGTTGCTGGAGGAAGAAGAGACATTTCTTTAGTGGTGGAGCCACTGAAAGTTGCCCATGATCACCCCCATACCCATACTCCTTTAAGCAACCCTAATGAAACTTATTGGGTCACATACCAAAAAAAGCCATAAAAGTAAAAGGGAGACTAGTTGGGAAGAGGAAAGCAGATCAACAGGAGTGGGAGGGGATGACATGAGATGCAAAATGATCAATGGTATACATTGATCAATGGTATACATTATATACCATGTGTGAAAATGTCATAATAAACCCATTATTATGTATAATTAATATATGCTAATAAAAACTTGTAAAAAGAATGAAAGGGGGTAGGAAGGACATATACATGTATATTTTGTATTCACAATCATATTCTATAGCTGGCTTTCGTTCAACAAGTCTCAATAAATAAAGTCCCATTTAAAAAATGGCATACAGGCTAGAGAGATGACTCAGCTGTTAAGAGTGTATATTGCTCTTGCAGACAACCTGATCACCATATTTCTAGTTTCTTTTCTCATTAGAATCCTGGAAATCCTCACATTTTGATTTTCGTTTTTTTGCATTACCGAAATGACTGCAGAGGAGCGATGTTTCTGGCAGCTGTATGCTCATCTGAGGATCAGTAGAAGCTTCACAGACATGTCACAGGAGAGTAAGGCTCTGCTGGACAGTGGAAGCAGGAGCTGTCTCCTTTCTTTACTAAAAAGTATATACAGATGCCAGGTATAGTGGTGCAAGCCTTTAATCCCAGCACTTGGGAGGCAGAGGCAGGTGAATCTGAATTCAAGGCCAGTCTGGTCTACATAGCGAGTTCTAGGTCAGCTAGGGCTACAGGGAGACCCTGTCTTAAAAACAACAACAACAAACAAAAAAATTATATATAGACACAAAAGATTTTTATCACACTTGTCACATGCGGGTGAATATGTTGAAGACAAAACGAACATGTCCTCCATAAAGCAGAAGGTTTTCTATGTGCTTCATGACATTTTGTGTTGCATTATAAGGAACGTATGTATGTGTGTTCTGTTTTTTGTTGTTTTTGAGACAAGAGCCTCAGATAGTCCAGGCTGGCCTTGAGCAAACCATGTACCAAGAGTGACCTTAAACTCCTCCCTCTACCTCACAAGTCCTGGAATTATAGGAGTGTGCCCGTATACCCAGTTTGTGCAGTCCTGGGGGGGGTGGTTTTATGCATATTAGGCAAGCACCCTACCAACTGAGTCATATCCTTAGCCTGAATCATGTGGAATTAAATTCATCTCTTTGAAAACATTATATGTGTGTGTATAATATAAATGTATA
The DNA here is from genome assembly GCF_000622305.1 of Nannospalax galili. Taxonomy (NCBI): domain Eukaryota; kingdom Metazoa; phylum Chordata; class Mammalia; order Rodentia; family Spalacidae; genus Nannospalax; species Nannospalax galili. Next base: position 6,110,090 of record NW_008338998.1, read on the forward strand.
CTGAATTTTTCCTTATACTTTCCCTACCAGGAAAATAGAATACCATTTTTTTCTTCTTTGATTTATTTATTTTTTATGGGTCTTTTGGCTACTCTAACATTCCCCCTTCTGAAGAGGTAACCCTAAAATCTTTTAAGGGCTAGATGCCAGCAGTGGTGGCACACACCTTTAATCCCAGCACTTAGGAGACAGAGACAGGCGGATCTTTGTGAGTTTGAGGCCAGCCTGGTCTACATAGCAAATTCCAGGACAGCTGGGGCTACAAGGAACGTGTCTCAAAAAGACCAAAAATAAATAAATAAATAAATAAATAAATAATCTTTTAAGATAAAAGCTCCCAAATACTTTTGACATTTTTGGCCTTTGGAATGGAGTAGGTTGCTAAGAGGCCCAAGGACATTGTGAGTTTTAGCCAAGAAACTGGCTACTTTTCTTTGGGGTCTTTTTACCTGAACTGCCTAGCCAATTCCTACCTCCTATTCTTATCTCACCATCCTCTGAAGAGGTTACCCAGCTTGCGGATAGGGAACTGGGACACAGACCGCTCTAGCTTCTTCCATGCTGAACAGGGACACAGGGTGAGGCAATTGGAGTACCCCTTCAGAGGGTCTATCTAAAAGACTCCCAAATTGCATAACTCTTATCTTTAGGGGGAAAAGAAAGTCTTTGACTGGTTAATAGGAGATGTGAAGGAGCAGTAAAGGCAAGAGTAATTAGCATTACAAGTTCTAGACAGGGAACTAGAAAAAAAGTCAGAACAGGGCAATTTTCAAATGCTCATATGAGAGTCCATTGGAATTTCTTGACAAGGGCTTCCAAAAGCATCCCTCTATTGGGTTCCTCCTCATTTTTCTTTTGTCTTCCAAGGCTGAATCCATCTGGAGTGATGGATTCAGGATTTGCTTTCATATATTTTGATAGCTGCTGGAGTGTCAGTTCCCTCTCAAAGGCTTCTAGATAGGGGGAGAAAACAAATTTAGCCATCATTTTAGAACAATAGCTGGTTGTCTCCCTTAGATTTATCCCTTACAATATTGGAGACCAAGATTTGAAGTCTTACATCTGAGCAGCACTTTCTGGATAGGAACAAAATCATAAATGAGAAATAATTGTCTAAATAACTTTTTTTTTTATCTTTTTGAGACAGGGTCTCCCTGTAGCCCCAGCTGTCCTGGAACTCACTATGTAGACAAGGCTAGCCTTGAACTCACAGAGATCAGCCTGCCTCTGCCTCCCGAGTGCTGAGATTAAAGGCACGCACCACCACGCCCAGCCCTAAATAACTTTTTATATATAGACTTAAGTCTAATGTCTGGGAGGTATAATCCCTTGAACTCTTAAAGAAATATGCTGATGACTTTACTCTTTGTTTATATTTTCCTTTTGGGTATTTAAGACCATAGAGTTAGCCCAAATAAATCAATTTATTTTTACACTTAAGGTCATTTGAGGATCTGTTCCTCAGGGGTCATGTGGGCTTGGGAGGAGCTCCTGGCTCCTTTCTTTTACCAGTTCCATCTATATGAAGATAAGTCAAAGGTCCTGCTCAACCATGTCTGGCTTCACTTGGAAGCATGAATGAGATGTTTCCTCTGAGTTGACCCTCCTCTTTGTAGACTGGACACTGGTTCAAGTCCATCTCGTGGGGTCTCCATGGCTTCCCTGAACAAGAGGACAGGTGACTCAAGTGACTCACCATAGTTACAGCTTATAAACAATGAAGCACCTTAAATAGTAAACAGTTCCAACAAGTTGTGCCCAAGGTCAACTATACTTCAGCTTAGTTGTGTGTGTGTGTGTGTGTGTGTGTGTGTGTGTGTGTGAGATTAGATAGATAGATAGATAGATAGATGATAGATAGATAGATGATAGATAGATAGATAGATGATAGATAGAGATAGAAGATAGATAGATAGATAGATAGATAGATGATAGATAGATAGATAGATAGATAGATAGATAGACAGATAGATGCAGGTGCATGTTATACATGGGCACATAGATAGATAGATAGATAGATAGATAGATAGATAGATAGACAGATAGATCAGGTGCATGTTATACATGGGCAGATAGATAGATAGATAGATAGATAGATAGATAGATAGACAGATAGATAGATGCAGGTGCATGTTATACATGGGCACATGGACACCAGAGGCTGACATTGCATTGGTTATCTTCCTCAATCACTCTCCACCTTGTTTTTTTTTAAACAAGGTTTCTCACTGAACCTAGAGCTCCTTGATTAGGGTAAATTGGCTGATCAGTGAACTCCAGGGATATGCCTGTCTCTGTCTCTCCAGTGCTGGGATTACAAGCACACCACATCTGGCTTTTAATACGGATTCTGAGGATTGAACTCAGGTCCTCATGCTTGGAAGGCAAGTGCTTTACCAAGTGACACATCTTCCCAGCCCATGATTTGCATATTTTGAAATGGAAAAAAAATAACTATACAAAGTAATGGCTATATCAGCCAAAGATGTGAGGAGACTCACCCTTCTAACACAGAACAATAAATAATACAAGTTCTGGGATTGCATGTTATCATTAGTATGAAAAGATGCCAGTGGAGTTCTGTGATCAGCGATGCTCTTGTCTGGGGCAGATTTGGAACTCCTCTATCCAGATTCTCTTCCTGTGAGCACACACTCACTTCTGCAAGATGGCTGAGGTTAAGAGTGCAATCTGACCAGAGAAAGGAAGAAAGCTCACTGACCCACACTGACCTCTGATATTGGCCTTATTAGCTAACCAAATGGACTAACCACTCACGGATATTAGAAAACATGCTAATTAAGCAAAGGCATAAGAACAATCAGCAAAAGATCAGCTTTACAGACGCCTCTACCTTGATTGCCCTTATGTACTAAACATAACATGAGAGTACCTTCACACATTCTCTCATCCTCCAATATTTTTCCCTCATACTGAGATCTGGGACTTGAGAACAAGCAAAGTTTCTTCTCCTTCATACCTCTCTAGTCTTTCATTCAAAATACTTGACAAATTTCAACTATAAATGTATTCTTGGATTATTTTATGACAGCCTACAGCAGTAAACTCCCAAAAGATAGAGATCTTCTCCCTCTGGTCTGCAATCCATACCCAATGTTTAGTGAGATCCCTGGTGCCTGGTAGGAGTTCAAGGTGCATTTGTTGGGCTAAGGATATAGCTCAGTCGGGTGGAGTGCTTACCTAAAAAGTCCAAAGCCCTTACGGTTTGATTCCCAACACCAATAAACCAGGTGCGATGCCCACACCTGTGATCCCAGCATTCTGGAGGTAAGGCAGGGGGATGAGAAATTCCAGGTCACCCTGGGAAACATAGTGAGTTTGAGGCCAGCCTGGGATACATAAGACCCACATCTCAATCAAAAAGATGCATTTATTAAGCTAGCTATGATGACGTACACCCTTCAGTCCCAAAAACTCAGGTGTCTACTACAGGAGAATCACAGGTTCAAAGCCAGCCTGGGATACATAGTAAGACCCTGTCTGAAAAAAAGAAGAAACAAACATTTCTTACATAACTGACTAAATGAATGAACCACGGTTCACAGATCTAAAGTCAAGCCTATATCAACTATCTTGCAGCATTAGATAAATGCGTGGAAAACTTCCCCACCTTTGAGAAGAAGCTCATGCTCTATTGGAATAGATTTATAATATTATGACTTGCTAACATTGAAGTTGTACTCCAGGCACATTACACATATTAGCTCACTGAATTCAATAGCAGATCTAGGAGGGAGTCATTATGAGCATCTTTACTCTGCACACTAAAACTGAGACGAAGTAGTGTCTAAGGCCGCACATCTAGTACCTTTAGTCCCAAGTAGACCTGTATCAGAATACAGGCAGTTTGGACACCTTTCAATTCCTTTTTCTCTCTGTGGTGCTGATGATGGAACCCCAGGACCTTTTATAGAGTGTGTTGGATAGCTTTAGTTGTCAACTTGACACACCTGGGTAAAAGGAACCTCAATTGGGGAACTTCCTCCATTCGACTGGCTTGCGGCCAGGTCTGTGGGGCATTTTCTTAATTGTTGAGTGATGTAAGAGGGCCCAGCCCTGGGCAGGTGGTCCTGTATTATATAAGAGAGCAGGTCGAGCACAGTAAGCAGCATTCCTCCATGGCCTGTGCTTCAGTTCCTACCTCCAGGTTCCTGTCCTGAGCTCCTACCTTGGGCTCCCTTAGTGATGAACTGTGACCCAGGAAATGTAAACCAAATAAACCCTTTCCTTCCCATGTTGGTATTAGTCATAGTGTTTTGTCACAGCAGTTGAAAGCAAACTAGAACACAGGGCCTTGCCCATGTTAGCCAAATTTACCTACAACTGAGCTAAATTCTCAGTCCCAGAAGCCATGTTTGTTTTCTTGAGATAAGATCTCACTATTTTATGGCTGTCCTCTCTTGCCCCTGTCTGTCTCTCAGATCTCCTGCAGCTCAGGCTGGCATGGAACTCGCCACATAGCTAAAGATAACCTTGAACTTCTGATCTTGCCTTCACCTCCCACGTACTAGAATTATAGGCATACATCATACTCAGTTGTATGTGGTGCTAAGGATGGAACCCAGGACTTTGCATGTGCTAGACAGGCACTCTACCAAATGAGCTACATCCCCAGTCTCAGAAGCCATATTATTTTTAAAAGATTTATTTACTTTGTGTGTATGAGTGGGTTCCTTGCATGTATGGATGACCAAGGAGGCTAGAGGGGGGTATAGGATACCCTGGAACTGGAGTTATGGATGGTTCTGAGCCACCATGTGAGTGCTGGAAACCAAGCCAAGGTCCTCTGCAAGAGCAGTAAGTGCTCTTAGCCTCTGAGCCAACTCTCCAATTCTAAAGCCATACTTTTTATTTTTTATTGGTTGATTTTTTATTTTAGGTGTATGAGTGTTATGCCTGCATGTATGTAAGTTCACCACATGGGTGCAATGGCCACGGAGGCCAGTAAAGTGATACTCTTAATACAGCACTTTGGTAACTTGCCCTCTGGAAACTCAGTATGGACTAACACCATGAGTAGCAATCAGAGAGGTATACACAGAGTCTGAGCAAGCAGGGAAGGAACTGGGTTGCAAACCCTGCCTGTGATTTTCAAAACCAACAACCCAAAGCAAGTGGACACAGAGATGAACAGAGGGGTCCCCTGTAGGCTGGTGTCAACTTCCTTCCTCTTTCCCTTTTCAGCCTTGGTAGCAACAGAGGTCCCAGTTGTAAAAAACATATTAACCTTCATTGTGAGCTCCATGCAGAAATCAAGTTCTGGCTTCAATGGTTTAATGGATTCAGAGGATTTGGGAACACGGTTATCAATGGCAACAAGATTCAGAACTTGAGATGCAACAGGATCAATTACCCAGTACAAGTCATAGAACTAGTTTCCATCTTGGTCCTCCTTCTCTATCTTTATTCGCCGTCCTGGGGATGGGGGGAGGCTAGCTCCTCCAGTCTCGCCATGTATGAAGGTCTTGCAAGTGGAAGGAATCACTTCCTTTAATTCCTGATAGATTGAGTGTGGCCTCTGGTTCTGCTTTGTGTTTCAAGCCAAGACTTCATCACAATTCACTTCTCCGTTACAGGGCTCCACAAATTACACTCGAGTGTAGATTACATTAAAAAATATGCTCTCAGTTCCTCGAGGTAGTTCAACAGAACACTGAATCAGGGGTGGGGGATGAGGGAATTGTACACTCTGGGTGCAATTTAAATAGCTTGACTAGACCAGTTCAATTGGAAAGGAGATAGCACTTAATTCATGTCTTCTCAGGGGAAACTATCTTTAATTAGCTCTTTAGTCACTGAATCAATAAAACCGGGACCTTTTTCCAAGAGATAAGTTATAAGAAGCAAAATTTTCAAAAGCTTCCACTCAATTAAAAGTTACTTTAGGGCTAGGGCTTAGTAGATAAAGGTAACTTGCTGCCAAGCCTGGTGACCTGAGTTCCTGGAACTGCATGGTAGAAGGAAAGAACCAACTCCTGCAAGTTGTCCTCTGACCTCCAAACATACCCATAAAATTTAATGTAATTTTTTAAAAGTTACTTGAGCTTGGCATAGGATTGCATGCCTTTAATCCCAATACTTGGGAGGCAGAGACAAGTGGATAACTGTGAGTCGAGGCTAGTCTGGTCTATGTAGTGAGTTCTAGGCCAGCCAGGGCTACATAGTGAGACCCTGTCTCAAAAACTAATAATAATAATAATAATAATAGTAATAATAATAATAATAATAATAATAAATAAAAAGTTACTTGATTTGAACTTTGCTTGCTTTGCCTCTTTCAACTTTCTGCACCTTTCAGCGTGCTTTCTTTCCTTTCTTATTTCTTTCTTACTTAGGAGGTACCTGCATCTTTTAATTCAAAATAAAAGTGCTTCTCCAACTGGGGCTGTAGCTTGGTTGGGAGAGTATTTGCTTACCATGCATGAAGTTCTGAGTTCCATCCCCAGCACTGCAAAAATGAGGCATGGTGACACATAACTGTTATCCTAGCACTCTAGAAGCAGGAGGATCAGAAGTTCAAGATCATGCTCATCTATGAAGCATGTTTGAGGCCAGCCTGGGATACATGAAAGAAAGGGATGGACAGGAAGGAAGAAAGGGAGGGAGGGAGGGAGGGAGGGAGGGAAAGGGAAGGCGAGAGGAAAGAAAAAGGGAGAGAGAAGGGAGGAAGAAAAGAAGGGAGGAGGAAGGGAGGGAAGAAAGGGAGGAGGGAGGAAGGCAGGCAGACACTTCTGAGGGCATCCACCCCATTGATTTCTTTGCTTTCTGAGTTCCTCCCTGTTTACTATGTCTCCCTAAACCACTGATTCTGCTTTTCAGTGGTTCAGGGAGGCTACAAAACAATTAGTACTTGTAAGAACATTTTTCTTTTCTTTGCATGTGTGTCTGCTGTGCATGTGTATATGCATGTTCTCATTTTCAGGAACTCACATGTGTCTGTGGGTGCACATGCAAATGTACATGTAGAGGATGGAGGTTGATGTTGGATGTCTTCCTCAATTGCTTTCCATCATATATATTGGTGAAGCCAGAACTCATCAGAACTGATCGGGCTAGTCTAGCTAGCCATCTTGCCTCAGGGACCCTCTGTCTCTGCCTCTTGAGCACTAGGATTACAGGTAGGCTGCCACACCTGCCCAGCATTTATATGGGTGCTAGGGATCCAAACTCTGGTCCACAACTTGCACACCAAGTACTTTACTTACTGAGCCATCTCCCAGGCCAGTAAAGGTATTTTTTACGTGCCATTAAGTGTATTTGTATTCTTTTCTTTCTGCAAATGTGTTATCATAGAACTTGGTCACTCCTTGGAAAATACTACCCATGGCTTGCTACTCAATAATCTTCACAAATCACATTATTTTAAAAGTTTATTCATTTGTAGCCACATCCAATGAAACCAATGGCAGATGTGACAACTACAAAGTGGTATGTTCTCTCCTTTCTGTCCATTGCCTTCTTTACAGTGGCCAGAGTGAAGTCAGCCGCATTAGGATATGCCATGTGGAACTGGTCTGTGGTGCCGACCTTTTGTGTGTGCATGTGTGCATGCATGTGTGCGTGTGTGTATGCTTATGTGTCTATGTTTATATATATGCATATGCACATGCCTATGTGGATGCACATGTGTGCATATGTGTGCAGAGGACAGAGGGAGCCTTGGGTGTCATTCCTCTGGCACCATCTACCTTGTTTTTTGTTGATTTGATGTTTAATATTATATTACATTTATTATCTGTATGTGTGTATGCATGTGTGCATGTATCCCATGGTACATGGGTAGAGATCAGAAGACAACTGTGGGAGTTGGTTCTCTCCTTCCACTATGTGGGTCCTAGGGATGGAATACAGGCTCGGTGGCAAGCACATTTATCCACTGAGTCATCTCAATGGCCTTATTTGTTTTTTGAGACAGGGTCTCTCACTGACCTGGAGTTCACCAAGTCAGCTAGGTTGGCTGGACAGCCAGCTCCAGGAATCCTCCTGTCTCTGCCTCCCTCTGGGATTACGGGCAAGTGCCACCATGCCCAGCTTTTTATATTCATGATGGGTATCAAACACTGGTCCTCGAGCTTGTGTGCAAGCATTTTTCCAACTGAACTATCTCCCCAGCCTCTATGGTACACATCTTACTAGAAACCATTCTTTTTCTCTCATTTGCTCTGCATGGCCTATCAGCAGAATCTGAGAGCTTTAAACTTGACATGAATAGCTAACTACTTGCCTGTGATTTCCCAGCCATGTCTGCTTTCAGTGTAACTCAAACACCTTGCTGTTCCTGATTTCAGATAAGTATTACCTTTAATGTGCCAGTGTCCAAAGCACACAAACAAACATAAAGGAATATTCAAATTTAAGGAAATCTGGGGGCTGGAGAGATGACTCAGAGGTTGAGCACGTGCTGCTCTTCCATACTCTTCCAGAGACCCCAGTTTGGTTCCCAGCACCTATGAGGGGCAGCATACAACCACCTCTAACTCTAGCTTTGGGGGATCTGATGCCCTCTTCTGGACTTCATAGGTACCTGCACACATGTGGTGGTGGTGGTGAGGAGAGAGAGAGAGAGAGAGAGAGAGAGAGAGAGAGAGAGAGAGAGAGAGGGGAGAGATATTTTCGTGGGTTTTGTGGGACCAGAATACATATGA
>NW_008338998.1:6119022-6123724 GCF_000622305.1 Nannospalax galili
TGGTGAGGAGAGAGAGAGAGAGAGAGAGAGAGAGAGAGAGAGAGAGAGAGAGAGGCTGGAGAGATTATTCAGTGGTTATCCAGTTCCCAGAATCCATATGGCAGCTCACAATCGTCTGCAACTCCAGTTCCAGGGTATCTGATGCCTCCTCTGGCTGCCTCAGGCACCTGATAGACACATACATGCAGGCAAACACTCATACCTATAAAATAAAAATAAATCTTTTTTAAAAAGAAATCAGGCTGGGCATGGTGGCTCAAACCTTTAATCCAAGCACTCAGGAGGCAGAGGCAGGTAGATCTCTGTGAGATTGACACCAGCATGGTCTATGTAATGACTTCCAGGCCAGCTAGGACTACAGAGAGATCCTGTCTCATAAAAATGAAACAAAAAAGTTGAAAATTAAAATTAAAAGAAATTTAAAAATATAAATCAGAGTCAGAGTTTAAAAATAAGAATAAATATTTTTTAAAATAAAATTTGGTATAACTACAAATGTAGTCATGCAATGTTTCACTACTAAACTTGCAATATTGGTGTAGTTCATATGTTTAATACATATGTAATCACTTCCTAAATTTAACATTTAATTAATGCTTGGTAATGAAAATAATCCTAAACTAAGTGAAATTACCTTCCTAATAAACAACACTGTCACCATGGTTTAAACTCGTCAGCTTACCAAAGACAGAAACAAAAGTATCACTGAAGAAAGAGAGAAGCTCACAAGCCCCAATCTTCCCTGAGGATCTGTGAGCAGTTAATGGCTTTTGGGAGAGGGAATTTTCTTTATGGTGTAGACACTGGTAAGGTGCCATGCTCCTGTAAATAACTTCTCACCTGTGCTACTGTAAGCAATCTTAATGAAACTCATTGGGTCAGGTCACCAGAATAAAGATAGAAAGTAGGAGGACTGGTCGGGAAGAGGAAGATCAGTGGGAGTGTGAGGAACAAAAGGATAATGGAGGTGAATATGATCAAAATGCATTACATACATGTATGAGTATGTCACAATGAAACTCATTATTACATATAATTTAATTAATATATTTTTTATTATTTTTATTTTATGTGTATGAGTGTATTGCCTGCATCCATGTAAGAATACCCATGTCATGCAATGCCCACAGCGGTCAGAAGAGGGCATCAGATCCTCTGGAACTGGAGTTATGGATGGCTGTTAGCTGCCATGTGGGTGCTGGGAATCAGACCCAGGTCCTCTGGAAGAGCAGCCAATACTCTTAACTGCTGAGCTATCTCTCTAGCCTCATAATTAATATATTCTAATGAAACAATTTTTGAGGGTTGTTGACTCAGTGGATAACGGCACTTTATCTAAGTCTGACAACCTGAGTTTGATTCCCAGGATCCACATGATGGAAGGAGAGAACCAACTTCTACAAGTTGTCCTCTGACTTCTACACATGTATCATGGCACATACAAGTGCACATGCACATATGAATGCATACACAAATATACAAATTAAGGTTTTAAATTAAAATATGTGTAAATTTAAAAACTTACAGTAATCTTTTTTAAAGATGTATTTTATTTTTAATTATGCAATGTGTATGTGTGTGTCCATGTGTGGGTATGTGCACATGAGTACAGGATGTTGGATTCTCTGGAGCTAGTTTCAAGCAGTTCTGTGCCTCCTGACAGAGTTACTGGGAACCAAACTCAATCCTTTGTAAGAGCAGTACATACTTTTAACTGCTGAGCCATCTCTGTAGCCCTAAAAAAAATTTTTTTAGGTGGCCATGGGAATTTTGCTTTCATTATAAAATATCGGTTACATTTACATCTAAAGAAAGTATGGATGAAATACATGCAGTTGAATGGTTGGACAGAAATGGTGTGTAGCATTGCCTGATACATCAAGTTTTCTACTGATAGTTTTACTAAGTCTATTATCTAAATAATAGGATATAATTGATGATTTGCAATGGATGCTATAACAACAAAAATCAAAGCAGAAAGAAGCGTGTTTCTTCCTTAGGTCTTCTGCACTGTCACTGTTCAAAACAAACCCTCTTTCAACAAAATGCCCACATCCGAGGAGAGATGTCGAAACACCCAGCGATGTGTAATTCCCAATAACTTATGTGCTATTAACTCTGCTTCTGCCCGTTAGCAGTCTTCAGAACCTTAATGATCCTTATAATTAAATTACAACTCAAAATGAGAGCTTCTTGGGAATATATAACATCAGAAATATAGATTTTGTATAAAATCAAAGCAATATAATTTAAAGACAAATGGCTGGATTTGACTGAAATTGGGGGAGCATGTATTTGAACAAGAAGTACTTCTGATAAGGAAGAGAGTTGAAGATGTGCAAGATAGAGAGCCACACCCCAGGGGCCAAGGTCAAGATTAATTGACTTTGTAACTAAGACAGATGAGCATCATTGCACAGGAGGCCAAGGAGATGAGGGCCATGCATCAAGCTCTGATGCCTGTGGATGGCAAATGCTACAAATGGCCCCTAAGCACTCATCAATTCTGTTTCATGTGGGTAGTCTTAATGAACAGGGAACAAGGTTTGTGCAGTCACATAACACAGACTTAGGGCAGTTTCTGACCAAGGAGTAAGTACTGTTGGATTCTTGTTAGAAATAGGACTATAAGGGAAAAGGAAAAAGATAATAGCAATAATAAATTTGGTGTTCATTGTCAATGGAGAGCAAGTAGCTATTATGAGTCCTGAAAAGAAATGAAAGCACAATCACATAGCTGATGCCTTTGGATGGGGTCCTACTGTCCTTGGGGACTGCTGGACTGGAAGGTGTGCCAAGTTTCTCAGTCTGGATTAGCTGCTTACATATGGTATGTGTGTGTGTGTGTATGTGTGCACATATGCATGTGGAAATCAGAGGACAACCTCCGGTACTATTCCTCAGGTACCACCCATCTTGTTTCTTGAGACAGAGTTTCTCACTGGCCTGGAGCTCACCAAGGAGGCTAAGTCAGCCAGCCAGTAAGCCCCATCACCTGTCCTCGCGTCCCGTGTGCTAAGATTATAAGCACACACCACCATGCCTGGCTTCCTTACATGGGTTCTGCGGGTCAAACTCAGGTCCTCCTGTTCACAAGGTAAGCTTTACACTGACTGAACCATCTCTCCAGCCCATGTTTTCGTATTTTTTTAAGTGAAGAAAATGTTAAGATACAGAGCTGAGTGTGCCTGTGTATGTGCACATACACTTGGATTCAACTTGTGATCAATACATTGTGAGACTGACTGCTCCACAAAGCAGATTATTCAAGGTCTTCTAGGTGGCCAGAGAACAAAGGCTCATCTTCCTTCCACAGCACCCCGCTCAGTCTGGGGGGAAATGTCCTCTAGCTATTGCAGTGCAGGAGGCACCATGGAGGAGGCTCAGCCTAGTCAGACTCATGCTAATACAGCACTCTGGTAGATCACATCTGTTAGAATTTCTAGACTAAACCTGCAATGTCTGTTCCCTAGACAATTTAACACACTTGCCAGACAGAGATCAGAATCTCTTGAAATGACGTGTTTATTCACAGATCAAAATACCTGGCCACATCATAGCTCTAGCTCCATCTAGCAGTTCCCAGTGTAACTCACTCCAACTCAGCATTGCTATGCTGAGAATGCATCATCTTGCAATTATAAATAAATAGCTAGTGGGACTCAAGATGCTTCTCAGTTGGTAGAATACTTGCCTAGTATGCATGAGGTCCTGGTTCAACCTCCAGTGCCACCTGAAAACTGAGCTTGGTGGCACACACCTGTTATTCTGGCACTCAGGAGGTAGAGGCAAGGAGAATCGGGAATTCAAGATCAATGCCCAATGTGGTGTTGCACATCTGTAATTCCAGTACTCTATGGTGAAGTGTGAGGTGGAAACAGGAAAATCTCCTAGAAACTCAAGGACCAGCTAGCCTGAAGTATGCAGTGCAGCAGGTTTAAAGAGCACACACACACAATTAATTAATTAATTAATTAATTAATTTCCAAGGTCTTCCTTGGCTACATAGAAAAGTCAAGGCCAGCCTGAGATACATGAGGCGCTGTCACAAAAAATAAATAATTTTTAAAATTATTAGGTGTCAGGGAGCTGGGGATATAGCTCAGTAGTAAAGCACTTGCCTAGTTTGTGTAACACCCTGGGTTCAATCCCCAGCTCAGTAAACATAAATAAATTAATAATAATAAGGATCTACTATCTAAACACCTTTGGTATATGGAGATCCATACAGAGAAATAAGTAACAATTCACAAAAACAAACTTGACTTTGTCTGGTTTATGTGTCCTTTGATTACCTACATTTTGTCCAGATGAGGTCATTTTTCTTGAACTGAAAACCCAGTCTAAATTATGTGGGTCTTCTTCTTATAATAATAGTGTTATTATCAAATATTCCAAGATGAGACAGGTATTGGACTTTATAAGAGTTTCTGAAAATCAGGGCACTGAAATTCCAGACCTGTTGCCCAACTCTTTGCTATCCAAATTTTTCAGTGCCTGTAGCTTAACTTGTAGCTAGTCTCCCTTCCCTTCAAGAAGATGTTTGAAAGGAAAAGCTAAGAAAGAACAGCCTGGGGAGAAATAGGAATGTGCATGGAAGGAGCTGAAAGAGAAAAGATAATGGAGGGAGTGAGGGAAAGGGGAGGTGAAAGGAGAGGGAGGAACAGAAGGGGAAGGGAGGGGAGGAAAAGGAAGGGAGGGG
>NW_008338998.1:6123790-6125362 GCF_000622305.1 Nannospalax galili
ATAAAGTGAGTTTGGTTTTTTGTATGGCAGAATCCCAGTGCCGAGCTCACCCTGTGTTTGGAACAGGGTCCTAAGAAGGGGTTTTAAATCTCACTTTTATATGTGTGTAAACATGTGATACCTAGAGTAGAGACAAGCCAAGTGAAAATACAATATTCCACAGACTCCAATAAAAGATTCCCACTGGAGCTTGTTTGTCCTATATTTTATACACAGGAATTTAGGACAATATAACTCCTTCCTTTCAAAACAAGTAGTTTTCCCTTTTGGCCACCACAGCATAACACAATTGTAACCCTGGCGTGCCTCACGGCTGTGGCGGCCCACTGCCTCCCCTTCCTCAGGGCTCTGGGAGCTTCCTCTGCTCATGGTGAGTTCTCCTGCACTCTGCCTGTTTATAGCACAGGAGGAGGAAGAAACAAAGTAATTGTGGAGCTTGTTAAGAGGCCATTTATGATATTAAAGGTGACCTTGCCACTTGTAGTTCTATTTATTTCACTTCCTTCCAAACCGGAGCAAATCCTTCCTTTTGGGGTAGGAGCACCACTCTGTGGATAGTAGTCTGTGGGAACGGAGACAAGCTCAGGCCCTCAGAGGTTATTCCTTACCCATATCTGGAATATAGCATTTCCTATTCACTCTCAGTCCAGTCTGTAAGTCCAGTCTGCTCCTTGGCAGGAGAGAGGGACTTAGATAAAAAGGTTTTGTTGCTGTTTACTTCAAAATGCTCCACTGTGGTTTAATTTTACCACAGTAAAAACTTTTTTTTTTTTTTTTTTTTTTTTTTTTTTTTTTAGAAGAAGAACATGACTGTGGTCTGATAGCAGAAAGAAAAGGAAAAATGAATTTAGTGGAAAAGTGTTTTAGTGGTGTTGGAAATGCCTTCTTATGTTCTGTATTAGCTACTTTTCTGTTGTTGTGATAAAACACTAGGACCAAGGCAATTTATAGAAGAAAGAGTTTGGCTTATGGTTACAGAGAGATAAGAATCCATCATGGTGGGGAGGCATGGCTGCAGAGGTGGCTGGGGCAGAAAGCTGAAGCCTCACATCTTCAAGCATGCACAGGAAGCAGAGACAAACTAGAAATGGGTCAAGGTTATGAACTCTCAATGCCCGCCCCCAGTAACAAGCTCTCTCCAGAAAAGCCATACCTTCTAAACCTTGCAAAACAGTGCCACCAACTGGGGACAAAATGCTCACATACTTGAAGCCTGTGGGGAACATTCTCATGCAAACCATCACATGTTGTGCTGGATAGCTTTAGTGTCAACTTGACACACCTGGGTTGAGGGAGCCTCAATCGGGGAATTGCCTCTATTGGACTGGCCTGTGGCCATATCTGTAGGGCATCTTCTTGATGAGTGATGTGGGAGGGCCCAGCCCACTGTGGGTGGTGCCATCCATGGGCAGGTGGGCCTGTGTTACATAAGAAAGCAGGCTGAGCAGGGGTCAGGGGAGCAAGCCAATAAGCAGCATCCCTCCATGGCCTGTGCTCCAGCTCCTGCTTCCAGGTTCCTGCCCTGAGTTCCTACCTTGGGCTCCCTGATGAACTGCGACCTGGGAGTTGTAA
>NW_008338998.1:6125953-6131433 GCF_000622305.1 Nannospalax galili
AGCTGTCCTGACTCACTAGGTAGACCAGGCTGGCCTTGAACTCACAGAGATCCGCATGCCTCTGCCTCCTGAGTGCTGGGATTAAAGGTGTGCGCCACCACGCCCAGCTAGTAAAAACTTTTTAAAGTGAAAATTACATAGACACAAGAAGATTTGTGTATGTGGTGTACGTGTGGGTACATGTTCATATGTGTATGCAGATGTGTGCAGGTGCATATGCATATGTGTGGAAGCTAATATTGGCACTGGGTGTCATCCTCAGTCACTCTTCATCTTACTTTTTGAGACAGAGTCTCTCAATGAACCTGGAGCTAAAACTTTTTAAAGTGAAAATTACATAGACACAAGAAGATTTGTGTATGTGGTGTACGTGTGGGTACATGTTCATATGTGTATGCAGATGTGTGCAGGTGCATATGCATATGTGTGGAAGCTAATATTGGCACTGGGTGTCATCCTCAGTCACTCTTCATCTTACTTTTTGAGACAGAGTCTCTCAATGAACCTGGAGCTCACTGATTGGGCTACGTTGGCTGGCCAGTGAGCCCCAGGGATCCTCTTGTCTCTGCCACCTCAGCACTGGGGTTACAGGCATGCACCACCAAGCTCAGCTTTTTACATGAATGTTGAAGATCTGAACTTAGGCCCTAATGCTCAAGTGCCAAGCACTCAACTGAGCCATCTCTTTAGCTCACATGAAAGGATTTATACATACATAGTAGAATCCATACCACATATATTCCCCATATTTGCATTAAGAATTTCATTTGTGAACTTGAGTATAATTACCCAAGAACCTCACTCTATCCAAAAAGGAACCACTATTCAGTCCAGTATTAGCTAGCTGTGGTGATATTTTGGGTTGTAGTTTGTTTTATTTTTCAGGAAGTAAAGGCATTTCCTGAAGGACTACAAGCTGCAGTCGGTGCACTGCTAAGTATAGTAGGACACATAGGTACAGATTGTGCCAGGTAGGGACAGAAAAAGCCATAGCAAGACTTAGCCTCCATTATTTTTGAAGTTAGTTCAGCTGTTCAGCATAATAACTACTTCACTGAGGATGTCAAGGCATTTGTACCATCAACACAAATAGAGTGTTTGTTGTATATTGATTCAGGCAATATATAAATCAATGTGCATCTTTAAAACAGTCACAGCTGGTTTGTCTTCACTGAAAATATCTCACTCAAGCAGGGAGATGGCTCAGTGGTAGGAATACATGCCATTCAAGCATGAAGATTTGAGTTTGAATCCCCAGCACCATCTATGCCTGTAACCCCGCCCCCCTGCCCCCTGTGCTGAGGTGGACAGACAGGTGGCTCTATGGAGCTTGCTGGCTAACCAGCTTAGCCAAAGCCAATCTTCCTGCCAGGTGTGATGGCACACAGCTTTAATCCCAGCACTCAGGAGACAGAGGCAGGTGAATCTGTCAACTGAAGGCCAGCCTGGACTACATAGTGAGTTCCAGGCCACCCAGAGTTACATGGTGAGATATTGTCTCAGAAAGAAAGAATGAATGAAAAAGGAAGGAAGGAGGGAGGGAGGAAAGGAGGAGGGAAAGGAAGGAGGAGGGAGGGAAGGGAAGGAAAGTGAGACCCTATCACTAGGCAATAAGCCACAGAGCAATAAAAGAAGACATATGATGTCCTGCTTTGGTACACACACACACACACACACACACACACACACACACACACACAAATCTTACTTTTGGTTTTGGTTTTTTTTTGAGACAGATCTCATATAGTCCTCAGCTGGCCTGGAACTCTAGAACTGGCTATGTAGACCAGGCTGGCCTCAGTCTCACAGAGGGATTTAAGATGTGTGCTGGGATTTAAGATATGTGCAACCATGGGCAGCTCAAATCTTACTCTAAAAATATTTTTAAAGCTGGGCATGGTGGCACACGCCTTTAATCCCAGCACTACGGAGGCAGAGGCATGTGGATGGAGGCCAGCCTGGTCTACACAGCTAGTTCCAGGCCAACTAGGGCTATAGGGAGACGCTGTCTCAAAAACTAAAAATTTTTAAAAATTAAATTATGCTTAGTCTGCGTATGTGTGTGCATGTGTGGTTTGCATGAGCATGTGTAGTGTACATACATGGTATATGTACAGAAGTCAGACAACTTGCAAGAATTGGTTCTCTTTCCACCATGTAGGTGGCAAGAAGGGTTCAAACTAAGATCCCCAAGCTTGGTGACAAGTGCCTTGACCTGCTGAGTCACCTCAGTAGGCCCTTCTGCTTTCATTTTGCTCCTCAAACTATTTGGATAATCCTCATCTCCTTATCATATGGGCAGATGGGTAAGTCTGTTGATTGAAACAGACATTATTCAGTCCTTTTAAGGAATGATGCTGCTGAGACATGCTTACTGCTCCTTAGAGGTCTTCACCAAGCCCACTTCTTCTCGTTTTTGTTTTCCTTTTTATTTATTTATTTATTTATTTATTTATTTATTTATTTATTTAAATATCTCAGTGAATGAGTGTTTTGCCTGCATGTATGTAAATATACCATGTGCATGCAATACCCACAGAGGCCAGAAGTGGGTGTTGGACCCCTAGAACTGGAGTTACTATTGTCAGCTGCCCTGTGGGTGCTGAGAACTGAACTCAGGTTATCTGCAAGGACAGCCTGTGCTCTTAATGGCTGAGCCATCTCTTAAGTCCCTGTTTTCCTATTTAAATGTTAGTTTGTTCATGAGTCAGTCTCACATAAACAAGGTTGACCACAAACCCACTATGTAGCTGAGGTTGACCTTGAACTTTTGATCCTTCTTGCCTTCACCTCCCAAGTGCTGAGATTACAGCCAAGTACAACCAGGTCTAATTTATGTGGTGTTAAGGATTGAACCCAGGCCTTCGTGCATGTTGGACAAGCATTCTATAACTGAGTTGTAGTCCCAGCCCCCATAAAGCTCACTCCTTGATTAGAATTCCAGTAGACCTAGAAGAAGTAAGTTCTAGTGTTCATAGCACCAAAGATATAATCACAACAATTTATTATGTATTTTATGAAAAAGTAGAAGATAGAACTTATTTCATCAGGATGTGTTGTATACATGAGTGAAAATAGCACATTACAGGCTGGAGAAATGGCTCAGTGGTTAAGAACACTGGCTGTCCTTGCAGAAGACCCAGGTTCGAATTCCAGCACCCACATGGCAGTTAACAACTGTCTATAACTCCACTTCCAGGGAATCCGATGGCCTCTTCTGTTCTCCATAGACATTGCATGACACAGGTGCATATATATATATAGGCAATACACACATACATATAAAATAAAAATAAAATAAAATAGCACATTATATCCTATAAACATGTATGGGTATTACATTATTTAAAAAATATTCCAGAGGGTGGGGATATAGCTCAGTTGGTAGAGTGCCTGCCTTCCATGCATGAAACCCTAGGTTCCAGTCCCAGCACCACATAAACCAGATGTGATGGCACATACCTGTAATCCTAGCACTTGGAAGATGGAAGCAGGAGGATCAAAAGTTCAATGTGCTCCTCAGCTACACAGGCCAGCCTGAATCTCAGACTAGGGAGATGGCTTTGAAGTTAAGAGTGTTTACTGTTCTTACAGAAAACGAGGGTTCAGTTCCCAGTGCCCATATGGTGGATAACTCCAGTTCCATACCCTCTTCTGACTTCCATGGGCTTCTATACACTTGTGGTGCACATACACACACTCAGGTAAACACACACATGCACATAAAGTAATTTTTTATTTTATTTTTTGTTTTATGTATATGCATGTATTGCCTGCATGTAGGTAAGTCCACCCGTGTCATGCAATGCCCAAGGAGGTCAGAAGAGGCTGTCGGATCCCCTGGAACTGGAGTTATGGACAGTTGTTAGCTGCCATGTGGTTGCTGGGATTCGAACCCAGGTCTTCTGTAAGAACAACCAATGTTCTTAACTGCTGAGCCATCTTTCCAGCCCCACATAAAATAATTTTTTAAAATAATTTAATTCTCAGGGGCTGGAGAGATGACTCAGTGGTTAAGACCACTTGCTGTTCTTACAGAGGACCTGGGTTTGGTTCCCAGCGCCCACATAGCAGCTCACAACCATCTGTAACTCCAGTTCCAAGGTGTCTGACACCCTCTTCTGGCCTCATTTACAGAGAGGCAAAGACTCATCCATTAAATTAAAAAAAAAAATCTTTTGAGATAAGGTCTCCTGGTAGCCCAGGTGACCTAGAACTCATTATGTAGACCAGGCTAACATCAATCTCACAGAGATCTGCCTGCCTCTGCCTCCTGAGTGCTGGGATTAAGGGTGTATGCCACCATGCCTGGCTTATAAAATTCTTTTAATTAAATTTAATTTTTAATCTCATCTGTACTAAATATTGAGGGTGTGGAAGCTGCCCTGTCTGATCTCAGACCCATTCCCTCTCAGTCCTCACCTTCTTGGTCTAGCCACATCTCTATGCATCATCAGATGGGAACCACACAAAAATTGAAGAGCTTTGTGGTGATTTGAATGAGAATATACCCCATAGGCTCAAATATTTGAACACTTGGTCTCCAGGTGGTGCACTGTTTTGGGAGGTTTAGGAGGTATGGACTTGCCAGAGGAAGTATGTCACAGAGGCTGGACTTTGAGAGTTCATAGCTTGGTCCCATTTCCAGTTGCTCTCTATATATCCTGCATGTTCTTGGAGATGTGAGCTCTCAGCTTTCAGCTTCTGCCACCATGCCTACTGCTTGCTGCCATGCCTCCCCACCATGATAGACTCTTAGCCTTCTGGAACCACAAGCTGAAATACTCTTCCTTCCATAAGTTGCCTTAACCATAGTATCAGAGCAATAGAAAAGTAACTAATACAAGGTTCTTTAGCATTTTTCAAATTCATTCCATGTCTGCAGAGAGCATTAGCACTTGGCTTCAAGTCCGTCATGCATTCACTTGGTCACTTACTCAGTCACTGACCATTTACCCCACATGTTTCATAATCATGAGGTATACAAAGCTGAACAAGATTGTTTCCTATCCTTAAGTCATTCAAAATCTGATAGCAAAAGTAAGATACATTCAGGTCATTCTAATACAGATGAAAAAAAACCAAAGAACTGCAGAAACCATGAACTGCAGAAAAGTGGGCTGAGTGATGAAGGAAATATCACGGTAACATGTAAGGTAGATTTAAACCTGGACTGTGGAGAGGCAAGTCCTCAGCGATGGAGGATAGGCAACTAGATAATGAGGAAAAGGCAGGGAAGAGGCAGGGAGGCAAGAGCACACATAGGGTCAGCTCAGGGCACAAACAGCAAGTGATCCTGTCTGGCAGGAGCACAGATTATCTGAAGAGAAGGAAATACTAGGGGAGGGAAGACTGACCTTAAATAGAAATGACGAACTTACCTAAGACACTTAGGAGGATTTTCCCCAGGTCACTAGATATGTTTCTATATTTAGTGGACAACCTCTTTTCCCTTCCTACTAGAACAATTTTTTTTCAAT
>NW_008338998.1:6134478-6167299 GCF_000622305.1 Nannospalax galili
TGGCCTTGAACTCACAGAGATCCACCTGCCTCTGCCTCCTGAGTCCTAGTATTAAAGGCTTGTTCTACCATGCTCAGCAAAAATAAATAATTTTTAAAGCTTCAAACATAATTCTATTGGATAGGAGGGACTGAGAACTACTACTATCCAGTGATACAAGAAGACAGGAGAGTGAATTGACAAGTGGTTGAACAAGTACTATCATTTTGCTTTCTCTTCAAGCAGAAATTCTCAAAGTGGAAACATTTCACCACTACCACCATCTTGCTACTCATTTGAAATACTCTAGGCTGGGTTCCTCACCACTCTAGAGACTCTGTAAGGGCAAAGAATATGTAGAGAGTTTCAGTTTTCTGATTTTTTTTTCAAGGCAGGGTCTTATGCAGCCCAGACTAGTCTGAAACTTACTATGTAGCAGAGGACAATCTTGAATTTCTGATCTTCCTGCCTCCAAATTCTGAGTGCTAGGATTACAGGCATGTAATCACAGAAATCTGAGCCTTTTGAATGAAATCTGAGACCTGCTAAAATTTAGGTACCACTGCAATAAAGAAATCTTGTTGATTTATAAATGGTAAGGTTGTGTTTCAGAAAAATTTATTTCAAACATACTGAACTCAAAACATAAAGCAGATCATGTTTCATAAAACAGTTCTCTAGATCCTAGTCATTCTTAGCACTATCCCTTTTGTCACCTGAACAAAGTAAATTCCTACATATATGAAAAACAGTCTGGGATTAGGGGGATAGTTCAATCAGTCAAGTGCTTGCCATGAAAGCATGAAGGAAAACTTGAGTTCCAGACCTAGAACTCACCTCCCCTCGCAAAAAAAACCACTGGGCACAGTGGCACACCTCTGTAATCCACCCCAGCACTAGGGAAGTGGAGACTAAAGGATCCCAGAGGCTTGCTGTTTAGCCAGTGTAGCCAAATATGTTGGCTCCAGGTTCCGTGAGAGATCCTGTCGCAAAAAAATAAAGTGGAGAGGGGCTGGGAGACAGTTCAGTAAAGTGCTTGCCCCACAAACATGAGGACCTGAGTTAGATCCTGAGCATACACATTTTTTTTTTTTTTTAAATCCAGGTAAACCTGGTGTGGTAGCACATGCCTTTAATCACAGCACTCAGAAGGCAAAGGCAGGTGGGATCTCTGTGAGACTGAAGCCTGATCTACATAGGGAGTTCCAGGCCAGCTGGAACTACAGGGAGACCCTGCCCCATCCCCCACAAAAAAACAAACAACAACGAAAAAGAACAGACATGGCAATGTGCTCCTGTAATCCTAGAATTGAGGAGGTAGAGACAGGAAAACTGCTAGAACTTGCTGACTATGTCAAATGTGTGAGCTCATTAAGAGATTCTGTCTCAAAAAGTGAGGTAGATTGGGCTGAGAGATAACTTAGTGGTTAAGAGCACTTACTGGTCTATCAAAGGACCAGAGTTCAGATACCAGTACCCACATTGGGCAATTCACAAACACCTGTTACTCCAGCTCCAAGGGATCTGATATTGCCTTCTGGCCTCCATGAACATCCACCCACACGTGTGCACACACAGAGAAATAAATAAGTCCTTTTTTTTTTTTAAGTAAACTGGAGATGCAGTGAGCCATGCAGTGTTGACTTCTGATCTCCACATGCACATATACACACATACATGTGTATACACACACACACACACACACACACACACACACACACACACATTCTGCCAAGACCAAGAAGTAGAGATGACTGAAGCCTGCATTTCCTGCACAGAGATACTTGACCTTGAAGAGGGGCCAGCTGTTGGTTACCCGGTATATGTTTTGTGGTGACTCTTCCTGTTTGGGCAAAAGACCTGTTACTCAACTTCACTTTGCACTCACTGTAAAATCAAAGGTGGCAGAAACTGTAAACCATAGGCCCAACTTTCTAACCAGCTTTGTAAACTTTAAGAATCCAGGATCCCAGCACTTGGGAGGCAGAGGTAGGTGGATCTCTGTGAGTTCAAAGCCAGCCTGGTCTACATAGTGAGTTCCAGGACAGCTGGGGCTACAGGGAGGCCCTGTCTCAAAAAGACCAAAATAATAATAATAATAATCCAGGGATGGAAGATGTTCCTTTGCTCTGAGACACAGAATTGTGAACATAGAATGGGGAGGGGGTAAGGGAGGCACACTTGTCCTCAAATAGCTTCTTCCTCAAGTGCTTGACACTAGATCTGACTCAGCCTTGGAAAAGGAGGAGCACAAAGGCACTAACAGTTGGTGCTAGCAAGGAAAGAGACAACAGGAAACTTGAGGGTTGGTGGCAAAAGCAGAAGTGGTGGCTGGAAGCCCATAATGTGGTAAGATGATGCCACTACTGTCACACTCCACCATGACAGGTACCTTGCTCACCATGCCTTTATCTAGGATCCACTGAAGAGACAGGCAAAGCAGCCTAGAGAGATGACTCAGCAGTTAGGAGCACTTGCTACTCTTCTGAAAGATCCAAGTTCAGTCCCCAGCACCCATGCCAGGTAACTCACAGCCATCTATAACTCTAGCTCCCAGGGATCTGACCCCCTCTTCTGACCATCATGGGCACCTGTACTCACATGCACATACCCAAATGATAAACACATACATACATATAATAAAAAGATAAATTAGGGGCTGGAGAGATGGCTCAGTGGTTAAGAGCACTGACTGCTCTTGCAGAGGACCCAGGTTCAATTCCCAGCACCCACATGGCGGCTACAATCCATCTTTAACTCCAGTTCCAGGGAAATCTGAAGACCTCTTCTGACCTCCACAGCATTGCACGACATGGGTGCACTCACATACATGCAGGCAATACACTCATACACATAAAAATAATAAATATTTTAAAAAATAAAATAAGCCAGGTGTGGCAGCACACGCCTTTAATCCCAGCACTCGGGAGGCAGAGGCAGGTGGATCTCTGTGAGTTCAAGGCCAGCCTGATCTACATAGTGAGTTCCAGGACAGCTGGGGCTACAGGGAGACCCTGTCTCAAAAAAACCAAAAATAAATAAATAAATAAATAAATAAACAAACAAACAAATAAACAAATAAACAAATAAAATAAATATTTTTTTAAAGGGAAAGGCAGAGGCCTAAGAATGCAGCTCAGTTGGTAGAGTGCTTGCCTATGCATGAAACCCTATGTTCAATTCCCAGTACCACATAAAGCCAGGCCTACCTGTAATCCTAGCACTTCAGAAGTAAAGGCAGGCACATCAGAAATTCAAGGTCACCCTCAGCTATATAGTGAGTTCAAGGCCATCCTGGGCTGCAGGAGATCCTGTCACAGAAAGTACAAGGGGAGGGAGGCAATACACACACACACACACACACACACACACACACACTTTTGATTTTACAATGAGTGCAAAGTCAAGTGGAATAACAGGTCTCTTGCCCAAGCAGGAAGAGAAAAATTAGAGTTGTTGGTTTACAAGTGATTGAAGGCTTAACATAAATTCAGGTTGGTAATGCAAGGTTGGTAAAGACATACCCAAAGGACTCTAAGTGAATCACAGAGATACTTAACATTCACATTTACAGCTGCACTATTCAGAATAGCTAGGAAATTAAACCAGCCTAGATATCCACTAACAGAAGAAAAGATAAAATGCTATATGTATACACAATGGCATTTTATGAAACTGCAAAAAAACGAAATCATGGCATCTTCAGGAAAATGCATGCAACTGGATATCATTATGGTAAGTAAAATAAGCCAGACTGCCAAACTCAGAAAAACAAATAGCATGTTTTCTCTCATATGACAAGCCTAGATTTTAAATTTATATATATATATAAATAGGCTAGAGATGGTTCAGTAGTTTAAGAACACTGGCTACTTTCAGAGGACCCAGGTTCGGGTTCCCAGTACCCACATGGCACATGGCAGCTAGCAATCGTCTCTAACTCAAACTCCAAGGGATTCTGCATCCTCTTCTGGTCCCTGCAGTCACTGCATGCACATGGTACACATAATATACATATGTAGGCAAAACACTCATATGCATAAAATAAAAACAAACCAAAATTTGTAACTAAACATATATGTGTGGATGAATATGTATGTGTGTGCACAAATATGTTTATAACCATGAAAGGGGATCATGAGAGGAAAGGAAGACATCTTAAGGGAGGTGGGAAATAAAAAGGGTCATAGATAGCATGTAGTAAGAAAGTAGTAGGGAGGACTAACTGGGGGAAGAAAGGAACCAGCTAGAGGGGGCAATACGAAGTGCAAGGGGGGGGGAGAACAAATGAGACAAAGTTTAATGGCACACATATATATATGAAGATGCCATGATGAACCTTATGACTTTGTATGCTAACCTATAAAACTTTAAAAAACTAAAAGCTCTGGGTTTAAGAAGGGAATTGGGAAGGAGGTGGTATTTGAGTTTTTCAATAACCTTTCTTCTTACAACAGGAACATATTGTAACAGTAGTTTGTGTTCCCTGTACATCATCTGAGATCATTCTTGGAGGAATGAAGAAGGTTCCAACAGGTGGAATGGGAAGAATGGGATTCCAGGAAGAGGTAGCCAATAATAGAAGCAGAGCCATGTGTTGCCCAGGACTTCTGCCCTCTCTGGAATTTTCTCTTGTTAAGAGTCCTCAAGAGGGCATTAAAGAGATGGCTCAGTGGTTAAGAGCACTGGCTACTCTTACAGAGGACCCAGCTTCAATTCTCAGTGCCCACATGGTGGCTAACAACTGTCCATAACTCCAGTTCCAGAGGCCCTATCACCCTCTTCTGACCTCCTCGGGCATTACACAACACATATGACTTACATACACGCAGGTAATATACTCATACACATAAAATAGAAAAATAAATAAACCCAATCATTTAAAAAAATGTATTTAAGCTGGGCGCGGTGGTGCACATTTTTTCTTGTAGTTTTCCAGCACCCACATGGGCACTCACAACAGGCTATAACTCCAGTTCTAGGGAATCCAGTGCCCTCTTCTGGCCTTTGTGGGCAGTGCATGCACAAAAATATAATCTTTAAAAAAGAGAAAGAAGGTTCTCAAGAGCCTTGGAGGCAGGACCTTAGTTAAATGTAACTGATGCCAATTTACATTTAACTGGACCCAGTGATTTCCATTGTAACTTTTTTCTGATTCTGTAGTATGTATTAAATTGAGATATCAAACAATTAGATGATAATTTTTTTAAAAAACTGTTGCTTCCAAGGAAGGAGTATACATATCAACGGTTCACTTTGAAACTTTTTTTTATGTGTTTGTATGTATTGCCTGCATGCATGTAAGTGCATCCAAGTCACGCAATGTCCTCAGAGGTCAGAAGAGGGCATCAGATACTCTGGACCTGGAGTTATAAACAGTTTTTAGCCACCGTGCAGGTACTGAGAACTCAACCTGATCCTCTGCAAGAGCAGCCAGTACTCTTAACCACTGACCCATTTCTCCAGGTCCAACAGTTCACTTTGAAAGGCATCTAAAAAATAAGATGAGAAGGGCTGGAGAGATGGCTCAGTGGTTAAAGAGTATGCACTGCGCTTGCCGAGGACCTGGGTTTGGTTCCCAGCACAAATGATGAGAAGCTCACAACCCCTTGTAACTCCAGCTTCAGGAGATCTGACACCCTCTTTTTGTGTCTATGGGAACCTGCACTCACATTCACATACCCACACATAGATGCACACTTATATACATAATTTAAATTTTTTAATCTTTAAAAATAGATGGAATGATATAGGGAAAGATGGATGGATGGAGACAGACAGACATAGATAGATAAATTTAATAATATGTTCACAGCAAAATTCAAGAGTTGGGTATGGGGCAGTTTCTGCCAAAGTTCTAACTGTGCTGTGTGTTTGAATTTGTTTTCACAGTGAAATCAGGGAGAAGTGTTCAATTTCTGTATGTACTGTGATCTTAAGTGAGTTTTTACTTAGCTTGCCTCGATTTAGCCTTGCTCAGCTATTAAGTGGGGGCGGGGGTGAACTAGTTAAGTACCAAGGTCCCTTCTGGTCCGAGAATTCTCTCATTCTCTCTTCTTCTGTGACAGGGAACCCAAGAGTGACCACCACAAAGCACAATCATCTAAGTCAGCATGACTTAGCTTGCTATGAGAAGCAGTTAATCTTCCTTACAGTGTGGCAAGGGTGACCTAAGGTGGACCCAGACAGAGTGACACTGCCATCTGTAGCTACAGAGCAGGTGCCGACCAATCAGACCTTGAAATCTGTTTTGAAACCAACCACCTGTTACTCTGATTGTGTGGCTGTTTTCCTGGCTTATGGGATTTTGCTTCAGCTGTTGTTCTCAGACAAGAGCTTGTTTCCTCCAGGAATCACACTGGTCATGTGTCCTCAGCTTAGCAGTTGTGTGTAGACTGAGTCAGCTAGTAAACCTCAAGAGTCAGACTATCAGGAACCCTAAAGTTGCCTACAGGTTTGAAATAGAGATCTTAAGCGGAACAAAGGCAATCAAAACTTTTTAAAACTTTTGTTACAGATAATCAGCTCTGAATTTTGGCTTCAGGAAGACAGAGCTGCATGGTTCAGCTACATAGATCAGCGTATATAGCCATTCCCCAACAAAGTTCTAACTTTGCTGTGTATTTGAATTGTTCATAATAAAATGGGAGAAAGGCATTGTTCTCCCATAGGTCCTGTGATCTTGTGCAAGTTTTCAATTAACTGCCTCTACTGACGAGCAAAGTTGGCTTAGTTGTTCCTGCTTTTTCCCTGAAAAGAAAGCATCATAGAGTCATCACTGGGTATTGTACTGACTCATAGTTTGGCTTTTTTGCTATGTCATGGTTTAGCATGGTTCAGGGCCTCATAGCTAACATTTTTGCTGAGTTGTGATAGGGAGTTTTTGCTGAATCATGGCTGAGGTTTTGCTGAGTCATGTTTGGTTGGTTTTTGCTGAGTCATGGTTTGGCACTGTGCAGCCATGATTAGCTGCTGAGTCATAGTTTGTCAGTTTTTCTAAATTGTATTTGGCTTTTGTTGAGTTATTTAGCTTCTGCTGGCTCATAGTCATTGTTTGACTTTTGCTGACTCATAGTCTGCCTTTTCACTGAAACAAGATTGGCTTATGGCCGAGTACTTGTTCAGCTTTTTTTTTTCTTTTTAGCTTTTTTGAAATAGGGTCTCCCTATATAGCCTCAGCTGGCCTGGAGCTCACTATGCAGACCAGGCTGGCCTTGAACTCACAGAGATCCACCTGCCTCTGCCTCAGAATGCTAGGATTAAAGGCAAAAGCCACCACTCCAAGCTTTGTTTGGCTTTTTGATGAGTCATAGTTAATTCTTTGCTGACTCATAGTTGACTTTTTGCCAAAAATCATGGTTCAGCATGTTGCTAAATCATGCTTGGGAAATTGAGCTGAGTCCTAAATGGGTGGTTTTGCTGAGTTGTCACTAGGCATTGTACCAAGTACTTCCCTAGCATTGGCTGTTTCCATTCAAATTCTTAGGGGAGCAATAATAAATAAGATCAAAGTCTGTTATATATATATATATATATATATATATATCAAAATGTCACAATTAAACCTAATTTTATATAAGCAATATATGTTAATGTTTTTCAAAATTCTTGTGCCTGAGCTGAAGAGATAGATGGCTCAGTGGTTAAGAGTACTTGGTGCTCTTGCAGAGGACCTGGATTAGGTTCCCAGCACCCACTTGGCAGTTTAGACTATAACTCCAGTCCCAGGGGATTTGACACCCTCTTCTGGCCTCCATGCCCCCCCCCCACATATGGTACATATACATTCATGCAAACATTCACATACATAAAAGTAAATAACGTTTTTTAAAGTAAATGAAAAATTCTTATGCCCGTAATATTTTCTACAAATTAATATTTATCAGAGACTTTTTTTTCTAACAGTATGAAGGGAATGCTGTGATTTTGGAACTACAGTAGACCTTAGTGACTAACTAGTATCATCCTTCATTTAGAATTGAAGCAAGTAAAATTCAAAGACATTATCATAAAGAATAAAATCTCAAGCCTAGGTAAAGGCAGAGCTATAAATCTCTTTTAGCCAGGTGTGGTACATGCCTTTAATTCCAGCACTGGGGAGGCAGAGGCAGGTGATCAAGGCCAGACTGGTCTATATAGCTAGTTCCACTTGTCACTCTACCAACTGAGCTACTTTCCCAGCTCTGTTTTGTTTTTTTGTTTTTTGAGACAGGGTCTCAGCCTGTTTCTGCAACCCAGTGTGCTCTGTAGCTCACTGGGTAGCCCAGGCTGGCTTTGAACTCTCAGTGAGCCTTCTGCCTCAGCTTCCAAAGTATTTGTATTACAGGCATGAGCCACCATTCTAGCTCAAAAGCACATATTCTTCACTTGGTAAGAGAGGTGCAGCAGAGCATGGACTGCTATAGTACATAACTGAGGCATGATACTGTGCACTTATTATCCCAGCACTTAGGAATGGAAGCAAGAGGATCAGAAGTTTAAGGTCATCTTTGGCTAGCAAGTTTGGGGCTGTTCTGGGCTATGTGAGACCATGACTCAAAAAACAAAAAGAATGTGTACTTTTTTTGTGCTTCAATTATCCACTTCATTTTTGTGTGCTTTATCCCCCCACCCTTCTTTTGAAAATGCTTAAGATCAAACTCAGCATCTTGCACATTCAGGATAAGCACATTACCAGCAAGCTACTGCCCCAGCTCAGTTAACCATTTCATACACTCTTACATAAAACTTAGGATCCAGGGGGCCGGAGAAATGATTTCGTTGTTAAGAGCACTTGCTGCTCTTGCAGAGGACCCAGGTTCAGTTCCCAGCACCCACACTGCAGTTCATAACCATCTGTAACTCTAGCTCCAGGGCTTCCATTTAGGAGCATTATTTCTTCTCAGCCCTTTTTTAAACTATTTATGCCACTCTTCCCATAGATAAGATTGGGTTTTGTTTTCTTTCTTCCAGCTTGGGCTCTTTTTGAGGAGTCTAAATCTGCTTTCCTCAGATGGCTTATGCTACTGTGCCCATGCTCATGCTAATTCTGCTCTGTCGATTTTCTCTCCATCTCATAAGAATAGCTAACTCTTGTCTGTCTGTCTACCTATCTATTTATTTTTGTAGTGCTGGGGATTGAACCCTGGACCTCATGTATACAGGCAAACACTCTATCACCTAGCCACGTGCCCAGCCCTATATTTTATTATTCTGCTCGGGTTTCTCTGTGACGCCTTCTCTGAGAACTCCTCTATAGAGTGGACTATTTTCTCCTTTAAGTAGACTAGCGTGATACCTGCTTTCATAATGTTTTGCTTACTCACTATATGCATATTTTGGTCAGATTTTCTTGTCTTCTTATCTTTCTTGTCTTAGAACATAAATTCCTTGGGGAGAAAAAGGAACCTATCTTATTAATGCTAGAATTACTACCTCCCCCTAAAAGAGAACCTGGCCCATTAGAGAGAGACGTGTGTCCAAAGAGTACATGCCTACAAGTGTGTGATAGCTGAGGATAAAATGGATTGAGCAACTATTACACACAAAAGAGTAAGTTTCCATTATTTCTCTATTTTTTATAGATGATACTTGAATCTCAGAGCCAAAACAAAATTTTACTATAGTGTCTTTCATGTAGCCCAGGCTGGCCTTGAATTCATTATATAGATGAAAATGACCTTGAACTTTTGATCCTCCACTTGTCTCTCTAGCATCCATGATTCATTTATCTAGCAAATATTTCTCTAAGCACCTTGGACATGACAAAAACTTTGGAGCACTAAAAATACAACCCTCAACAAAGCAAGAACTAATAAAATAATTTCAGATAATAACTGCCACTGAAAAACAGAAAACAGGAGGTCTGAGGATATAGCTCAGTGGCAGAGTATTTGCCTAGCATTTACCAAGACCTGGGTTTGATCCCCAGCACTGTATAAGTTAAGCACAAAGGAACACACCTATAATTTCAGAACTTGGTAAGTAGAAGCAGGAAGATCAGAATTCCAAGGTTACCCCTAGCTACATTGAGGCTAGCCTAGATTATATAAGACCCTATCTAAAAAACAAAACAGAAAACAGAATAATGGGATAGAGAGGCTGGGGTGGGGGTGGTTCTTCATATGGAACAATCAAGCTGAAAGCACAATAAGGTGAAGGAATCTGCCATCCTGAGACCCCTGAGAGTGTAGCTTATGAGTCAGGTCTGCAGAGTACGTATCAGCCCGTCTCAAATCTTGGTGTAAATGTATATCCTCAAAGAGTCTGTTAAAATACCAACTGACTCAGAGGTGACAAAGTGGAGCCCATGATTCTACACTTTTCAAAAGCAAGAACCTGGGATCCAAGCTACACTTCTGAGGAGCAAGAGCCTCAGAAAAAATGCTGGGAGATAAATATATACTATCATCTTCAATTAGGGAGAATTATACATAAAAGCCAAAAGGAAGGCTGGGGTTATAGCTCAATGGGTAGGGTGCTTGCCTAGCATGGACATAGCCCTGGGTCTGATCCTTAGCACCTCAAAACCTGTATCTGGTGGCACATACCAGGGCTTGGGAGGTAGAGGCAGGAAGATAAGAAGATAAAGGTCATCCTTGGCTACATAGTGAGTTCTAGGCCAGCCTGGAATACATAAAACCCCATCTTTAAAACACACACACACAGACACACAGACACACAGACACACAGACACACAGACACACACACACACACACACACCTCTAAAGGATTAAAAGATTGTTACCAAAATGAGGAATCCTCAAAAAAAATTCCCTTAGTAGTTTATTCAGTAGCATCTAGCATAGATTTGCAATATAAGTTTGCTCACAGACTAAAGCTTCTCTGTCCTCTACTTCAGCAGCCTTGCTTGCAAAGGTAATGACGATTTCTACAACCGCTTTACCGTTCTATGGTTTTCAGTGGCTATTACATTCCATTGACCCCACCCCAAGCTTTCTTTCCAGCCCTGCTGACCAAGGTTGCTGCTTTGACGTACTCCATCTCTTACATAAACACCAGGGATATTTGGATGAAATGAGAGGGAAAACAGGTCCAAGGAAAGCAGGAAGAAGAGAGCAGGTCAGAGAACCACTTGCTGCCTCCATGGTACCAACTGGAGAGAGACCATGAAAATTTGACCAGGATAATATTCTTCCGTTCCTCTATTCAATTCTCAGGGTCAGGTGGGAACTGAGCAATTTTATGTTGCAAGCCATATGGCTTCTTCTTTTAAGGAATATTCTTCCTCGAATACATCCAGAATGCAGCACAATTTAAAAAAAAAAAACTGGAAACATCTCTGCAAAAACTTCCATACCATAGGATAGATCCCTTGTTTGTTATTATAAGCATGTGTTTCCCAAAAATTTCCTGTTTTTGAGATGATTTGTGAATTGAAAATTTTGTCAGTGGAAGGAAAGCCATGTTAGTTATTGAAGCCCTTACACAATGGAATGACTCTGGCTTTAATCCTTTGAATAGGCTTTGTTTCCCATTGACTGAAAACTTCCTCCAGGAAGGAAAGCTGGAAATATTCAGGAAGGATTTGTATTTTATTTCACAACAGCTTTGTGAGGGGGGAGTCATCTGGACGCTTTAGATTCCCTTTCCTGGTGGATGGACATCAACATGCACTAAGTGCTGCAGACAGTGACTCCCTGCTCCCCTAGGACTTCCGTAGACCACTGCCAACTTTGTTTTGTTACTGTAGACTAATACCCACAGACGTTCATCCTGTGCCGAGGTTTCAGTATTCCCAAGACATGACTAGGAACAGGTGCACCTACAGTTTATCTCAATTATTTCCAGGGGTCAAAAACATTTCCCTAATAGATTTCATGAGGCTTGTATTATATACTTGTTAATTCATGGATTATCTGTTAACTAGAGACAAGTAAAAACAATTGCAGAAATAGTCATCATCCAGTGAACTCTTAAATTACTTGAAATTGCATTTTTCTTCCTCATTCCTGCTGAATCTCTATTTTCTTTACATGCCAAAAATAATTTTCTTTAAAAATCAAATTAATGAGCCAAATCCTTCTTACAATTCAGAAGAAAGCATCTATAGAAAAAAAAGAAAGAAGCATTAAATCTCATAATACTGCTTTTGGGCAGAGGAGATGACTCAGTCAATAAAGTGCCTCCCTTGAAAGCATGAGACCCATGTAAAAAGTTGGGTGTGGTGGCACATATTTGGAATCCCAGCACTGGGGAGTTGGAGGTAGGTGAGTCTCTGGGGCTCACTAGCCATCCAGCCTAGCCTATTTGGTGAGTTCCAGACCAGTGAGAGATCCTGTCTCAAAAAAAAAAAATAATAATAATAAAATAATAATAATAATAATGTGGCCAGCAAGCACCTGAGTCAACTGAGAGAGAGAAATAATAATTGCATTGTTTTTAACAATTATTTATTGTGTGTGCATGTTTTGACATGCCATGGTGCTCATATGGAAATCAGAGACAACTTGGTGGGAGTCAGTTCTCTCCTTTCACCATGTAGGTCCCAGAGATAGAATTCAGGTCCAGGTTGTCAGGCTTGGTGGCAAGTGCCTTTTTACCCACTGAGTCATCTTCCCAGCCTGAGAAGGTGATTCTAAGTTGCAAAATGCTGATGTGGCCATCCCTATGGATTTTGTGCTGTAGGCATAAATTATGGAGCTCAGGCCACAGGTCACCAGGCCCCACTGCAGGAGTCAAAAGGGCTTCTTGGACACCTGCCCCTTCTGAGATTCTGAGTGACAGAATTCTTGTTTATTAATCCCCAATGACTGGAACTCTGCTGTCACTCCTAAGACATCATCCCTTAGGGCTTTACTTTAGGTGCCATGTCTGGGGACCTAATTTAAGTATTTGTCATCCTGAGAATTATGTTTCAGGTACAGATTGTAATTATAGGTGTGCTGCATCAGTGACTTCCTAGGGACAGAAGTACAGCTGAGGCTGGGCTTTGTTAGCCATAATTACAGTGTCTGTCTTTTGGGGTTCAGTTAGGTTTGGTTCAGTTTGGTTTGAGACAGTGTCTCACTATGCTGCACGGCCACACCTGTGAGTCTGTCTTTATAGCATTACCTGTGCCAGTAGGGATTGCCAGTGGTGCCACTTCATTAAGAACACACTGAGAAAGAAACCAAGAAAACAAGACCCATTTCCAGTACTTTCCAAAGCTGTGCCTGCTGTGCCTTAAGTCAGAGCAGGCTTCCAAATTACTAGAATTACACTAGAAGGTTTGAAAGAATGCTCCTATATTAGGGTTTTTACTTATCTGTCCAAACATGGACGCCTTTAAGAATCTGTTGGTAATTATGAATCACCTCTCATCTCTCATCTTAAAGGTAGATGCATATAGACACAAACAATGCTGCATTCAACTTTAAGAGATTCCTGGACCTCTGGAAATTTTGAACCTTAGATCATTTTATCTAGTCTTACATAATTTGTACATTTATAAAAGTCTATTACACACACGCATGTACACACAATACTTCTCTAAGCTAGACCATGATGGTTGTCTTTTTCCTCAAGAAAGACAGTATAGTGGAGCAAGAAACACCAGCCTGGCCCTTGACAACTTGCATGCTAAGACTGCACGTGTGTTATAGTCCTATCGATCACAATACACAGTCTGCAAGAAAATGATAGCTGCCCTGATGGATGCTTGGCATATATGAGGCCAAAGACTTTGACTACAGGACATACTTATTCTCTACAACAAACAAACCAGGAAAATACTGATGAGGACACTGATGCTCAGAGAAGAAAAGCAACTTTCCTGGAGCCATATAGCAGAGATGGGGTCTGAGTCAAGGCCATCAACTGCTCAAAACCTTTCTCTTTTCTTTTTTTTTCCCCCCTGCCTTTTTGGATTCATTTAGGTCTGGTTCGGTTTGGTTTAAGACAGGGTCTCACTATGTAGCATTGGCTGGCCTGGAACTCGCTATGTAGTCCAGGCTAGCCTCAAAACTCACAGATCTAAAAGATCTACCTGCCTCTGCTTCCTGAGTTCTGATATTAAAGGCATGCACCACCATGTGTGGCCCTCAAGGCCTTTTTCTTAATGTACCATGGGAACCTGTACCTATTGACTATTATAACTCTTTTATGTCCTTCAGAGCCTTTGAAGTAGTTTCAAGCCGATGGGGAGCAGGCAGACTGGAAACAAAATCATAGCACTTTGCCGGAACAGCTACAGAATGTCTGGGAAGGAAGGACCTTGAAAACAGTCGTACAGTTGGAAAGTAGCACTCAGGGGCAGGCCTTTCCCTGCTCTGGACCTTTTTATTATAAAAAGAAGTAATTCCCTCCTTCAGTTGGGGAGAGGATGCATAAGGGTTCTGCCAGCTTCCTCCTCCCTTCCCCTAACCACAGGGTCAGTTTACCAGAGTGACCCCGCGCCCATTCTCTAGCCTTTGAGCCCTTGCTGCCTTCCCATCACTATGCTTAACTCTGTGGGTGACCAGGGACAAGAAGCCTGGAAAAAAAATAGCAAAAGCTCCAGGCTATCCTGAATTGTGACAGTAAGAATAACCAAAGATTTAGACTTTTCTAACTGTCCTAGTTTGTTCTTCATTACTATGACAAAATACTCTGACCACTACCAACTTGGGGAGGAAAGGGTTTATTTAGCTTACATATCCCAGGTCACAGTTCATCCGGGAGCCAAAGGTAGGAACTCAGGGCAGGAACCTGGAGGCAGGAGCTGGAGCACAGGCCATGGAGGAATGCTGCTTACTGTCTTTCTCCCCTGGCCCCTGCTCAGCTTGCTCTCTTATCCAACACAGGCCCACCTGCCCAGGGGTGGCACTACCCACAGTGGGCTGGGCCCTCCCACATCACTCAACAATCAAGAAAATGCCCCAAAGACATGGCCACAGGCCAGTCCAATGGAGGCACTTCTCCAATTGAGGCTCCCTCAACCCAGGTGTGTTAAGTTGACACTAAAGCTATCCAGCACACTAACTGTAGCTGGTGGTGTGGTACACAGCCTTGAATCTAAAATAAATGAATGAGCTTGTCAAAGCTTTAAGGGATCTTCTTAAATAAACCAAGCAAGATATAAATCTAAAAAGTAATACTCGACTTACCTAAGTCACTTCAGGATTAACATAACAAGCTTCAGGATTAGTTATGGGAGGTGGGCTCTCAGTGGCTATGTGTGTAGCTCTTCAGGGTGATGCTTACATTCCTCATGGTGATTCCACATCTGTTGTCTGACTTTGAACAAGTTATTTCTGATGTTTTCCCATCTGTAAAATGAGAATGTAAAAAATTGTTCTGAGGACATAGCACAATGACAGAGCACTCATAATGTATAATAAGATCCAGGGTTTGATTTCCAGAACTGCAATTATTAGTCAATCAATCAATTAATAAATCAATCAATGAACAGTCTAAAAATTAAATATACTAAGAAATATAGTCAGGCATGGTGGTGCACATTTTTAATCCCAGAATTTAGGAGGCAGAGGCAGGCAGATCTCTGTAAGTTCAAGGCCAGCCTGGTCTACATAGTGAGTTCTAGGTCAGCCAGATATACATAGTGAGACCCTATCTCAAAAAAATTAATAAATAAAAACAAAGAAAAAATATAATAGTGGCTGGTTTCATATAAACAAAAAATGTTAAAGGGGCTGGAGAGATAGCTGAGAGATTAAGAGCACTTGCTGCTCTTATAGAGGACCTGAGCTAGGTTCCCAGCACCCACGTGGTGGCTCACAACTGTCTGTAATTCCAGTTCCAGGGGATTCAAGACCTTCTTCTGTGCATATGCTTGCGTCTGTGTGTGTCTATGTATGCGTGCCGGTGCATATGCATGTGGTGGTCAGAGGTCAACATCAGGTACTTTCCTCAATCTTTCGCCACCTTATCTTTTGAGACAGGGTCTCTTACTGAACCAAAGGTAGAGATTTAAACCACATACTGCTTTGAACAGTGACAGTGGTGGATATATAAGTGAAACACAGAAAGCCTATGTATTAAAGTGAGTAAAGTGAAAAGCAACAAAACAAGAGGGAACCTCAGGCAGGAGACCATGAGTCTCAGAATTGCATTATTGAGACTTGACTTTTTCCCACTTCTTCAGTGTACAGTTCTTTTAAATGTATAATAATGCTTTATATTTGCTTTATAGTTTATGTATGGAAGAGGACATGACAAAGACCACTGACCAGGCAACTCCATGTGGGGAGGGGGCAGCAGTTTATTTGAGAGCAAACAGACTGCTGGGCTGCCTATCAGGTAGCAGGGAAACAGCAGCCACAAACAGCGAGCAGGGGGAGTCGGACATCTTTTTTAGCAGGTGTTTGAGTAACTTTCCATGATGTAGGCTGGGCAGTTCAGCTCAGGATTGGTTAGTTTTCCAGGTGAGCAGCAGAACTTGCCTGGGGCTAAATTCGAATCTGCCATTTTAGAGTATTGGGAGCTGCACCACCATTTTAGGAGCCTGCCAGGAACCTAACATTCCAGCCTTTTTGTTGATGACAAGTGGCAACAGTAGTCTTTCTTTAGTTACTTCTTGTTGGACAGGGATGTCAGCAATGAGGGGGGTGCCTCAAAAGGCTGAAACATCAGTCTGGAGTGTGGGGTTAGGTGGGCAGGTGGTGGTAGGAGACCTAAGGGAATTCAGTTAAGAGCATCTGGTTCACTGACCATTGGGACATCTCATTGACTTTGTCCTGACCTGAAAAGATTTAAAAGGCATGGAATAATCCTTATCATGAGGAGGATGGATATCAGTGAGCTGGGGAGGGGAAGAAGTAAGGCAAGAGTAGTTAGGCACAAATTCTAGGCAGGGAACCAGGAGGAGTCAGAACAGGCTGAATTTTCAACTCAGAGTTTCTTGATGAGGACTTCCAAAAGTATCCCTCTACTGGGTTTCTCCTCATTTTTCTTTTGGCTACAATGGCTAGACTCAAGATTTGCTTTTCAGGCTCTTTGATAGCTGCTGGAGTGACTAGAATCACAGTGTGAGTTCCCTCCCAAATGACCTCTAGACAGGGAGAGAGAAGAAATTTAGCCATCATTTAATTTTTAGATAACAATAGGTTTTTCTTTTGGTTCTAGGTAGGGACTTCAGAATTGATTAGACCAGGATTTGAAGTCTGACACCTGAGCAGCATTTTCTTATTAAGAACAAATCATTAGCGAGAAATTGTCTAAATAACACCTTATATGAACTTAAGATGTTATATCTAACATCTGGGATGTTCAATCCTTTGGACTCTTAAAGAAATATACCAATCATTTAACTCTTTGGTTATACTTTCTTTTTGGGTGTTTAAGACCATGCAGTTGACTCAAACCAATTTATTTTTACTCTTAAGGTCGGTTGAAGATCTGGTCCTCAGGGGTCACATGGGCTTGGGAGCACCTCTGGCTCCTTAGGCCTTTCTTTAGCCAGTTCCATCTATGTGAGGATAAATCAAAGGTTCTGCTTGACTGTGGTTGGCTTCACTTGGAAGCATGGAGGAAGTTTCCTCTGTGTTGACCCTCCTCTTTGTAGACTGGACACTAGTTCAAGCCCATCTGGTGGGGTCTCCACGGCCTCCCTGAACAGGATGACAGGTGACTCAACACAGTTATGTGTTGAGAGATGCTTCTTAATCCCCTGGAACTTAGTCGACCTTGGAGGGCAAGGAACAAAAACTGTCCTGTAAGTCCCTCTGACCAGATTAGTATAGGCTCAAAGTATGGCTATTAAACACCCAAGGTTAGTTACACCAATCTGGTACTTTAAATTACCATGTAATATGTAGATAAAGCTTGGGCAAAAACCAAACAGTTTACATTTAATTTATTGGAAGGAAAAATTTTAAAGACCTTTGTAGAATTTCTGTATATGACTGCAGTGATATACAGCATTACAAAATAAGATCAGCTATAATCTAGCCAGATGAATTATTATTTACCTTGAATTCTCCAGTTCTTCTCAATTGTAGAAAGTCTAGTCTTTGAGATGTTAGAAATGGATAACATTTAAAAGGAAAAAGCAGGAAAAGATCTGGATAGATATTTGAATGTTGGAAAGAGTGTAATAAGAAACAGCACCAGGGGCTGGAGAGATTGCTCAGAGGTTAAGAACACTGGCTGTTCCAGCACCCACATGGCAGCTAACAACTGTCTGTAACTCCAGCTCCAGGGGATCCGACAGCCTCTTTTGTTCTCCACCGGCATTGCATGACACAGGTGCACTTATCTACATGTAGGTAAAACACATACACACATAAAAATAATAAAATATTTTTTAAAAAAAGAAACAGCACCAAAATTTAGAAGCAAGAAAATGAACAGATATCCATTAAGTGACTAATAGAGTGATTAAGAAGGGAAGTGGAAGCTGAGTGTGATATCCCATACCTTTAATCCCAGCATTTGGGAGGAAGAGGCAGGAGGGTCTCTGTGAAATCGAGGCCAGCCTGGTATGTAGCAAATTCCAGGCCAGCTGGGGCTACAGCGAGACCGTCTCAAAACAAGCAAACAAACAAACAAAAGAAGGTAAGTAAAAGGAGAAAAGAGCTGTGTATTACAGGAGAGGATTACAAAAACAAGTTTGGGACTGAAATAATATTTTGCAGGGAAGTAGCAGCCATGTGGCATTTTCAGTTATTTTCAGACACTCCAACATTCCTAGCTTAGCTCTATTTGGGAAAGACCTTCCCCATTCTCATTTTATGAGACTATAACTATTATGAGACTATAACTATTTACAACTCACATAAAATACTGAAGACAACAAAATATACAGAAAAACAAAATGAGAAATGCAACTTATCCAGTGAAAATGTCACTAGGAGCTAGCAGCAGCTGCACAGTAACATAGGAGTTGCCTACAATAAAAGGTGGCTGGAAAACAAGGGAAATGATGGTCTAGGTGCCTTGATGGAAAACTCTTTTTAACAGAAGGTGGATTTAAATGGGCCATCAGAGAAACAGGGTAAGTTGTCCAAGAGAGAAACTAGACAATCCATCAAGACCACACAGAGGAGGGCTGCAGGTGCAGCTCAGTGGCAGTGTGTGCCTAGCATTCTGGGCCCGATTTGACCTTCAGCATTACAAAACAAGAAGTAGACTGCAGAGAGGAGCAAAACGGTAAAGTTCTCATGGGAACAGGATATAAAATTGGTGACAATAGGCCTTCCTAGAGGATGAAGAGCCTTATAACAATGTGTGCTATGCATTATTTGCATAAACTCCAAAGAATTTGGCATCATCTGTATTTTCCAAATCACAATCACAACCAGGAAGTGGGGGCAGGGGTCTTCAACCAGTCAAAATAGAGGTTGGAACACTCCATTTCACTCCAAGGACTCCTCAGGTTTTCATTTACAAATAATTCAGTATACTTGATTATCTGTTCACAAACTGAGTTTCAGGTTTTACATTTACATGTTACCTACTATAATATCTCACTGTGTAGAATATTAACCATGCACCAAGATCTGTTCTGAATTCTATCTAGATGGGTTCTCTTATCATTATACCAACTTTAAAAGTAGAGATGAATATTATACTCTTTTTTACAAATAAAGAAATTGAAACAGCAATGTTTGTAAAGGTACCTCAAATTATACAACAGTAAGTGGCTGAGTTGAGGTATGAGCCCAGGCCAATCCAGTGCCTACAGTTTTAACAACTAGACTAGATCTTTGCAAACTTGAGTATGCCTAAGAATCACCTACAAGGTTTTTAATACCCAAACTGATAGGTTTCACTCCAAGTTTCTGACTCAGTTCATCTGTGATAAGGCTAAGGACTTTATAATTCTAATGAGTTCCCAAGTCTACTATTTACTAGGATTTCTATAACAAAGTACTATAGTCTAAATGACTTTAACAACAGAAAAAGCATTTTTTTCACTGTTCTGGAAGATAAAAGTCCAAAATCAAGGTCTCATTGTCTTGCAGGTGGATGTTTTCATGTAGTTTATGTGTATCTGTGGTCAAATTTTCTCACGTTAAAATACCAAACATGGGGCTGGAGAGATTGCTAAGCAGTTAAGAGCATGGGCTGCTCCTACAGAGGACACAGTATCCACATAGTGGCTAATAACAGTCCATATCCAGTTCCAGGGCATCTGACAACCTCTTCTGATCGCCGAGGGCACTGCGTGACAGGGGTGCCCCTACCTACACGCAGGCAATATTCTCATAAAGTAAAAAATAAAATATTTTTAAAGCTATCAATCATACTGGACTAAGGCCTATACCAATTACTTCATTTTAATCTCATTATCTTTTCAAAAATCCTGTCTTCAGGGCTAGAGAGATGGGTCAGTGGTTAAAAGCACTGACTGCCCTTATAGAGAACCTGGATTCGATTCCCAGTACCCCACATGGCAGCTACCATCCCTAACTCCAGTTCCAGGGGATCTGATGTCCTCTTCTGACCTCCACGGGCCTTGTGTGACATAGGTGCACTTACACACATGCAGGCAATACACTCCTACGCGTAAAATAAAAATAAAATATTTTAAAATAAGTTATTGAGAATTTCATACATGCATATAAGGTGTTTTGATCAAATCTATGCCCACTCCCTCCCCTCCAACTCCTCCCATATCTCCCCATCACATTTTTTTCTGATAACTTCATGTGCTCTTTCTTCTTTCTTTATTTAAAAATAATAAAATACTTTTTTAAAATCCTGTCCTCAAATCCATCACATTCTGGGTTATGGTTTCAAAATATGAATGAGCAGAGGTTAAAGAGGTGGGCACAGTTCAACCCAGAACACCAGTTAATCCTGGTATTGACATTGTTTCAGGGATTTTTAAGGGAATATAGTATGTGACCACTGACCATTGTTGAAGCAAATGCTTCTCTTCTGCTATTTTGTGTGTGTGTGTGTGTGTGTGTGTGTGTGTGTGTCTTTTTGAAGCAGGGTTTCCCTGTAGCACCAGCTGTCCTGGAGCTCACTATGTAGACCAGGCTGGCCTTGAACTCACAGAGATCCGCCTTCCTCTGCCTCCCAAGTGCTGGGACTACACCCATCAAGCCCTGCTTCTGCTACTTTTTAAAAAATCTTTTCAAGACAGTGTCTCCCTATAGCCCCAGCTACTATGTAAACCAGGCTGGCCTCCATCTTACAGAGATCCTTCTACCTCTGCCTCCTGAATGCTGGGTTTAAAGAGAAACACCACTCCAGGTTCTCTTGTTACCATTATTAGGAGAGCCAAAAGCAAGAACACATATTTACATAATTGCTCCAAGGATATGACCTAAATGAGACACTCTATCAAGGCAAAACGGGCAAAGTAAGAAATATATGAAAAAAAAAAAAAACTACATGGAGAGGCTTCATGGCCAGATGGAAGGATAAGAGCCTAGCAAAAAGATAGCATATGGGATTTATATTCAGATTTCTGCTAATCAGTTCATACATTAGTACTAAACCTGAGGGAATAAGTGCTTAAAAAAATGTCAAAATGAAGCAAATTCACAGACTGCAGTGTTGGAATGCCATGAGTATAAAGAAATATATTTTTCTTTTTTAATGTTTTATTATCTTTAATTTTTATTATTATTTTCATTTTTTTAATTTTTAATAACATGATTAGAAGCATTTCATTAGAGCTTTAACATATTCAGTAACACAGCAAGAGACAAGAGTACATCTCTTTCACAAGTGGCTGTAAGTTTCTAGGGATTTAACCCTCAAAAAAGATCTCCATTTCATTCTAAAATATATTGTTTCTTATGGAAAGCCTCATTGTTTTTGCTACTAACACTGAGATGTTATCACATGCAACTCTAATCTGTATGTATCTAATTATTACTAGTAATAATCAGTTGCACTTGGATCCTTGGCACCTGTGTATGTCTATAAAGTCATCCAGTAGATTTCAATGGTAATGTTTATCAC
This sequence comes from Nannospalax galili, assembly GCF_000622305.1. Classification (NCBI taxonomy): domain Eukaryota; kingdom Metazoa; phylum Chordata; class Mammalia; order Rodentia; family Spalacidae; genus Nannospalax; species Nannospalax galili. The sequence goes on from NW_008338998.1 coordinate 6,156,298, forward strand.
CTCTACTAATTAATAAGAGGTAAATTTCCATGCTTCCTCCTCAAATATAATACATTTTTAAAAATTTTATTTTGTGTATATCACAAAGAACATGCCAAACCATCTTATTCAACTATACACCCACTTCCCAGATGGCACCCTCCCATAGCCTCCCTCCCCCCACTAGAGCCCTTATACTCTGATATCCCTGCTACTTACTGTCTGTTGTCGGCACCCCCAGCCATTCCCCACTACCTGTCCATTTGGTGAATCTAGTCAGCCTATCTAGAAGTCTTTGTTTTAGGAAGGTCAGCTGTTCCTCATCTAGAAGCAATCAGTTGTCAATATTATTATCTTTATTTTATGTGTATAAGTGTATTGACTGCATGTGTGTAAGTACACCCATGTTGTGCAGTGCCACCAGAGGTAAGAAGAGGGTGTCAGATTCCCTGGAACTGGAGTTAGGGATGGCTGTTAGCTGCCATGTGGGTGCTGGGATTCAGCGCTCTTAACCACTGAGCCAACTCTCCAGACCCAAGAAATGTATTTTTCTAAACAGAAATGTATTACTGATCACAATGTCACTCTCTAAGGGATGAATAAATCCTCCTGCTCTGTGGATACATCAGGAATGGACACATTGTTTTGACCAATGACACAGGAGTTGAATGTGAAACGTGTCTCCTTCTACCCAGCCAAAATGTATCAAGATGGAGCACCTACGCGACTAGCGTTAAGAACGGAACCATAGCAGAGCATAGTGGCACCCACCTTTAATCACAGCACTTGGGAGGCAGTGGCCGGGGGATGGGGAGGGTCTTGAGTTCAAGGCCAAGCTGGTCTACATAGTGAGTTCCAGGCCAGCTGGGGCCACAAGGAGACTCGGTCTCAAAAAGATTTAAAAAAAAAAAAAAAAAAGGGAACCATGTCTGATGGTTTGCATGACTAATGATTTTACTGTCCTAATATGCTTAGCACAAAAAATAGTTACTTATAATCATTTATCAATTAAATGGTGGACAAAATTTTACCTGCAATTAGACAATAAGCTACATACAGTAGAGGGCAGGCCATTATCCATCCTCCTCAGTATTGCATCCTGAGACCTAAATAAAGTCACCCCCAGCATCCCTAAGACCTCACACGCAGGGAAGAGCAGGGGCTTGCCAGGAGGTCTCCTTCGATCCAAGAAACAGCTCAAGGCAGTTGAAGGCATAAAAGCCTAGAGAATTCAGGCCTGAGCTCGCAAAGGTGTTCTGGTGACTAGGCTATGGTTAAAAGAAAGATATGAGAGACAGACATATCAAACGGAATAAAATTAGACCACAGGGTAAGTCAAGCAGAACGTCAGACCCAAATAACCTCTGAGCCAATCCTGAGATACAACACCGAGTTACCGGGAGTCCTTTCAGCTCCTACGTGGGCAGGGTAAGAGGAGGAGCAGGCGACTCCGGCCGAAATATCGTGAGAGCTGAAGCTCTCACGATATTTCCGAAGCCGAAACTCCACGAGGATTCGATCGCTTAAACCCGGGCCGGCTGGGAGGGCGGAGACGGTGCGGGAGGGAGAAACCCCTTGGCCAGCTGTTCTGAAGCCTGCGAGGGAGGGTGGTATCTACTCCCCAAATCCAGTTTCCCGATGCCCAGCGTCAACGCCAGCCGCAAGGGTCAGGAGAAGCCGCGGGAGATCGTGGACGCGGCGGAAGTGGGTTTCCTCCTTCCCCGAGCGGAGCGGGGGAGGGTGCTGAAGGAGGGTGTGGGGCAAGCCCATCGCTGTTCTCGGGGTTTCTGTCTGCACTTTATCTGCCGACCGCGGCCTGCGGTGTTGCATGGCCCCATACCCTCCCCAGAGACCCTCAAGGCCACTGCTCGAGCCCACTGCCAGAACCACCCCAGACTGTTTTTCCTGGGAACCTTGGCCTAGGCGTAACTTGTTCCCGGCGGGTTCAGGTAGACGTGTTGCACCCACTGAGCCGGAAGTAGCTGCAGCTGGCTCTCACTTAGGCTTGCCTGGGTTAGCACGTACTGCACGTAACACACTACCCCCCCTGCAGTCTCGTGAAATTTTTGTAACCTTTACTGATCAATATCCTCCCAGTCCTCATAGTCCTTTTGGCAAGTAATGTCAGTTCTCTGGAAAACTGGCTGCTAGTGCATTTAATGACTTTTTCATATGACAGGTATAAACAGCACATGTCATTTTAATTTCCTTTCATTGACCAGTGGTGTAGGTAATGCAGATGATAAGCCCTCAGTGATCCCTTAGTTCTTTCCAGAAATCGGAATTTGAAACCATCCTTCAAGTTAGTTGTGTTGTAGTAATAAATAAGCCTTAATCTATGTCTGGTTCCTAATTTTTTGGTTGAGGAACTCTACATTAAGCTACATTATAACTTGTCTCAGAATATTAAATTAATAGTTCTACTGAAATGTGAATACTAATTAGAAAAGATAACACCTCTTTTTTTGTTGTTGTTGGTTGACATCCTGTCACCTGTTTATTTTGGGTTTTATTTAGTGTCTTTCAACTGTGGCCCAGATGGCATTTGTCCTTAAGTGTATTTTATTAATATTCAAAAGTGATTACTCAGCAAGACCCTTAACGTATGTTTTACTTTAGTATATTCATAAAATCCAGTTTTTCTCAGATTTAAGGAGAAAAACAACAGATAATGTAGAATGACAGACACTGTTTCAGACAAATCTTAAGTTAGAAAAAAATCTAAAGTTATTTTTGTGTGTTTAAATTAGTAGTACACCATTGGAAATAATATGGATGTAAGGTATAAGGTAAACATTGTGGCAGAGTACTCTAACTTTATAGCTGGAAGGAGCCTAAGAGATCCTTTTAGAGGTGAAGTAAGGTTAAATAAAAGACCACTTATTTAATAAGTATAGTTGGTTCATAGCCTGACCTTAGTAAGATCTCCTGTTTTCTGTGCTTAACTTTATGACATGAAATTTGATAATGTCTGTTATATACTGAGGCTGGATTTTAGAAGGAAAGACATGAATTTTCTAATGATGTTTTGTGATAGGAAAGTTGTAGTTAGCTTATATCCAAATCTCCAATTTCTGAAAACTGGACATCTGGTGCTCAGAAACCTTACCCAAAGTATTGGTCTTCTTTGAACATCTCTTCCTGTAGTAGGAAGTTAATAAAACTGGTACTTCATCCTACTCCCTTCACAGGGGAAATTTATATTCCTACTTTGAAGTAGATGAAGCTCCTTTTATGAACAAGGTGGTTAAACTGTTGTACGTGTGGGTATATTTTACCTGAGAGGGCTATTATACATGATGTAGCTATATAAATGTGTATAGTATATAATGTGTAACCTCAAACTGGGTGCTTTTCTGTTTTCAGTAAATACATACGTAAATGAATGGCATATTTGCATGTATTAAAATAGCTGAATCTGAATTGTAAAATGTTTTTGAAAAATTTATTTGTAGTTCTGTTTGTATTTATGTGTTTATCATCTTACAAAATTTTTTTTCTAGGATTATGCTAAAGAGAGATATGGGATATCTTCTATCATACAATCACAAGAAAAACCAGGTTAGTATCTATGTAATTATAAAAGCCTGTTTTCTTTCTCTCTAATTCTAGAAGAGCACTTTAGGAAGTTTAAAATAGGATTGGCTAAGCGCCTAACTCCAAAAGAATAACTTTGAAAGCTTAAATGGCATTCATAGCCCAAGTAATACATCATTACCCTGTGTAAATATTGTCAGTTTAGAGCTCCTAATCTAGAAAAGACTATTTCCTTTTTTTATTTTTATATTTTTTAAAATATTTATTATTTTTGTTTTATGTGTATGAGTGCATTGGCTGCATGTACGTAAGTACACCCATGTCAGGCAGTGCCCACAGAGGTCAGAAGAGGGTGTTGAATTCCCATGGACCTGGAGTTACAGACGGTTGTTAGCCTCCATATGGGTGCTGGGAATTGAACTCAGGTCCTCTGCAAGAGAAGTCATGCTCTTGACCACTGAGCCATCTCTCCAGCTGTAATTTTTATTTTTTGAGATGGGGTTTCATGTATCTCAGACTAACTCCATATGCAGCAGATGATGACCTTGAACTTATGATCCTTCTGTCTCTTCCTCCTGAATGCTAGTATTACAGATGTGTACTTGTATCTTGGCTTTTTAAACTCTGCTTTTTAACCTTGGGTTTGTTTTGTTCTTCGCTCTTTCACATGCTCTCACCTGAGTTTACATAGTGGACTTGGAAGTTGGCTTGACTTGTAGTCTGCTGACAATGTTTTACAGGATTCCTCTTCCTCTTTCATTCCTTTTGCTTTGGACTGTGAGAACCACAGTGACCCACCTTGTCCCAGCAGCATCTTTGCTTTAAGAGACCAATTGTGAATATATTTAGGCAGATAACATGCATTTATAATTTGATTTTTATGACATTCCCAAAGGAATTGCTCATAATATTATGTCATCTGTTGGTATGTTTTTACTTAGTACCCAAATTTTTCCCCAAATCAAATTAGTACATATTTAAAACAATAAAGTGATTTCTGAATGTTGTCTCATAAAGCTATCACTATTTATTGCTTTGCAACCATTTTTCTGTTTGGCACATTCTAGGTGGTTGTAGTATTTTATTTAATGTTAGAGGGTATAATAGGTTCACCTGCCAAAGAGCTCACATAGCAACTATAGGAAACAAAATATGAGATGCATCAAGCATAATTGGGTTAGGGACCAGAGCATCTTCAGAACATTTCTTTTCTTTTCTTTTTTTGACTCCTTGGATATTAACTCATTCTCTCCTGCAAACCATACTAGTGGGAAAGATGCTGACTGTAACCTCTAGCCTGCACCACCTTGGTCCAGGGCAAGGAATTTTCAAGAGCCATTTTCCAGCATTTATATAATAGTTCTCGTCCTAGGAAATGAGATACCACAATTATCCAGACCTGGCAGAGAATCCTTGTGGCTAGCTAACTTACATAGTATGGCTATTTTCACAACATGTACACAAAATGCCTTATTCACTTAGGCTCAGACAGGTGAGGACAAGATGGTTTTGGCCGTTTAAGGTATTAAAATTTTCAGCAGTGTAGACTGAATTAGAAGACTAGATAAGAGCTGATTGCTGTAGTTTAGGCAAGAGACCGTAGTAGATGGTGAAGAATTATATTTATTCATTTAAATTTTTTTAAGATTTAAAAAACTTGTATGTGTTTGTGTGTACACATGCATGCAAATGCCTACAGAGTTCAGAAAAGGATGTTGGGATCTATGGAGCTGGAATTACATGCAGTTGTGAGCTGCCTGATGTAGGTGCTGGGAATTGAACTTGGGTCATCTACAAGAGCAGCAAGCACTCTTAACCACTGAACCATCTCTCTTAGGAACTACAAAAAGAGGCAAATTGAAGCCAGAGAGCACACCTTTTATCCCAGCACTTAGGAGGCAGAGGCAGGCAGATCTCTGTGAGTTTGAGGCTAGCCTGGTCTACATAGCAAGTTCCAGGCCAGCTGGGGCTACAGGGAGACCCTGTATCAAAAATACCCCCCCAAAAGGAGGCAAATTGCATATTGAAAGGAATAGAGAAAAGAATTATTAAGGTGATACCAAGTTTTTAGGTTAGCTATCAGACAAATAATTATGTCCTCTTTGTAATTTTTGAATTTTAAAATTGCTTTACTATATTATTTCAGATCGAATTTTGGTTCGAGTTAGAGACTTGACAGTACAAAATGCTGATAATGTTGTTTGGGTCCGTGCAAGAGTTCATACAAGCAGAGCAAAAGGTAAGATTGGTTTAATGGTTATAACCCTTTTCATAGGGATGCTAAATTTTTGTCTTAAATTTTTTTTTCTTTTTTAAAATTATAAGGGTAGGGAATCAGTCAGTGGTATGCTTGTGAAGTCAGAGGACAACTTTTTGAGTCAGTTCTCTCTTTCCACCTTTACGTGGGTCCCACAGATCAAACTCAGGTTGCCAGGTTTGCATAACAGGTGCCTTTACCCACTGGGCCATCTTGCCAGTCTTATCTTAGAAATTCTTCATAGGTCAAGATAAATCTAGAAAAACAAAGCAGAACAAAACAAAAACATGTAGTTTTTATTCTTAAATCACTGTAGGGGGCTGGAGAGATGACTGAGCGGTTAAAGCCCTGGCTGCTCTTACAGAGGACCCAGGTTCAGTTCCTAGCACCCACTTGGTAGCTAACAGCAGTTCCAGGGACTCCAACGCCCTCTTCTGACCTCTGTGGGCATTACATGACACGGGTACATCTATCCACTTGCAGGCATTATACTCATAAAATAAAAATAATAAGATATGACTGATTTTTGTTGTTTTTCTTTCCTTTCTTTTTTTCTTTTTTTTTTTTGTTTGGTCTTTTTGAGACAGGGTCTCCCTGTAGTCCCAGCTGTCCTGGAACTCACTATGTAGACCAGGCTGGCCTTGAACTCACAGAGATCTGTCTGCCTGCCTCCCGAGGGCTAGGATTAAAGGCGTGTGCCACTACGCCCGACTCTTATTTTTAAATCACAGTTTTAAATTTTTTATTTGTTATTTTTATTTTATGTGTACCGAGTGTAATGCCTGCATGTACATAGGTGCACCCTGTCAAACAATGCCTGCAGAGGTCAGAAGAGGGCGTTGGGCATTGGATTCCCTGGAACTGGAGTTATGGATGGTTGTTAACCACCATGTGAGTTCTGGGAACTAAACCCAGGTCCTCTGCAAGTTCTCTTTATCAGCTGAGCTGTCTCTCCAGCCCCATAACTTTGTTTCTTAAATATAGTTTTTTAGCTTATGAAAAGGTAGAATACATGCCCATGTAAGCCTGTACCAAAAATACTTCCATTCAGAGCCATTGTCCATTATTTTATCTCTTCTGTGTCTCTTCTCAGCCTTTAAACAATTAGTGAAGCTGGGTGTGGTGGTTCTGGCATGTAGTCCCAGTATTCCAGAGAGTAAAGCAGGAGTTCAGGTTTGAGATGAGCTTTAGCTACATAGATTTTATTTTTGTTTTATGTGCATGAGTGCTTTGCCTGTACCAGTGTCACATAATGTCTACAGAGGTCAGAAGAGGGTATTGGATCCACTGAAACTAGAATTAAGGATGGTTGTTAGCTGCCATGTGAGTTCTGGGAACCAAACCCAGGTCCTCTGTAAGAGCAGCCAATGCTCTTAACCACTGAGCCATATCTCCAAGCCTGTCTGTCTGCAAGATTCTTAATTTGTTCTTTTTCATAAAAGTAACAGTTCATAATATTTCACATACTCAAGTAGTATGGAATTAAATCAGAAATATAGTAGAAAATCAACCATAAACCCTTTCAGATTTTGTTTTCATGAGACAGAATGTGAGGGGTGTATTTGAGTCAAAAATTTTATAATACTCAATTTCATAATGTGCACTTTTGTTTTCATCGTAGACATCTTCCCATGTCTGTGCATATAGTTATTCAGTGAGTGAGTTGCTGAGTTTTGTTTTGTTTATGGTGCTAGAGATCAAACCCAGAGATATACACACAAATAATCATTGCTGTTTCTTGTATATTCTTCAGGAAAGAAATAGACACAAGCATGATCATATCCTTTGCTTGTTTAAGCTTATACTAAAAGGATTGTATGTGTGTGTGTTGCTCCTGGTACTCCTGCCGTATATAAGGCAGAGCCTTGTATAACACTGAACTAAGCAAAACATGCTGTCAATGTCACCACCAGAGCTGTAGTATTTGGAAGCACTTTAACACAGAAAGTTTGGAGACTAGCATTGGCATTGTATGTAGATCTGCTGTATTAACGAAGCCTATGTAAATAGGTGAGTGATAACAACTCTCATTTTTCTGTGTGAGTGCTAATGAGCATGTTTGGTATTAAGACTTTTTCCATACTTAATTTCCTTGACATACAGTCTAGGAAATTTATTGAATCAAAACAACATTTTTAGACCTTTTTAAAAAATATTGTATTATTTTATATGTATGGGTGTATTGCCTGCATGTGTATAAGTGCACCTGTATTGTGCAGTGCCTGCAGAGGTCAGAAGAGGGTGTTGGATCCCCTGGAACTGGAGTTACAGAGGGTTGTTAGCCTTCATGCAGATGCTAGGAATCGAACCTGGATCTTCTACAAGAGCAGTCAGTGCCCTTAACCATCTCTCCAGCCCCCTTTTAGGCCTTTCAGTGCCCACTGCCACACTGTTCTTCAGGAGCATTGTTCAGGGTTATTTTTAGCCAGTCAGTTAGAATAGGGTAGTTTTAACTCCATATTCTGTAGGTTTACTTACTGTGACTTTCTTTTTCTTTCATTTTATCTGTTTTGAACTGCTGCCTTTTTATTTGGTGAATCTCAATGTTCTTTTTCATAAATCTTCAAGATCTCTATTTCTTAAGCAGCTTAACTTTTTTTTTTTTGGTCTTTTTTTGAGACAGGGTCTCCCTGTAGCCCCAGCTGTCCTGGAACTCACTATGTAGACCAGGCTGACCTCGAACTCACAAAGATCCGCTTGCCTCTGCCTCCCAAGTGCTGGGATTACAGGCGTGTGCCACCACATTCGGCTGCATAACTTTTGTGTAGGTTATGTCATTCCAGTTTTGATTTATGTATAAATGTTCTGTCATTTCTAAAGTTAGAATATTCTGCCCGGCATGGTAGCTCATGCCTTTAGTCCTAGCACTCGGGAGGCAGAGGCAGGCAGATCTCTGTGAAGGCCAGCCTGGTCTATATAACAAGTTCTAGGCCAGCTGGAGCCACAGGGAAACCCCCCCCCCCTAAAAAAAAAAAAGAAAGTTCTTCCTCTGTACAATTTAGCATTCAGTTCTGTTTTGTACTGGTTTTCTTTTGGGAACAGGTATGGGTCTTGCACATGCTCTACCACTGAGTTACTTCACCCTTTTTTGTTGTTTGGTTTTGTTTTTTTTCCAGTCTCCTGGATGCCATGTAGAGTTAGAATCTCTAGCTGATAGGACCTGTTCTCAGTTTTCAGTGGTCTTCATTGATTTGGTGACCATTGATCTTGTGCTGGTACCTTTCTGCATACTCTAGGGTTATGACAGGGCATGCTCATGGCATTGTATCACTCCCCTCCTCCATCTGTTGCAAGTTTGGTTTTTAAGTAAGATGAGATTGACTTTTAAGGATTACATCTAAATCAATACATTACACACATTAAGGGAACAACCAGACGTTTTTCACTTTGCCCCTAACCACTGGTGTCACAACTTCTTTTCCCTAGCAGTAACGGTATCAGACCTTATGGCATTTGTGTGTTAAGAATTAGAATTTCCCACATTCTCCTTACTGCATGTGTTCAATCTTTTTTTTTTTTTTAATGTTGAACCTTGAATGTGGCCAAATTTCCTTTTAGTTGTTGCTTTCCTTCTATACTTATGATTCTGATTATGTAACTCTAAAGATATTAATGTGTTCTGGGAAGGAGAGGTGGTTCAGTGAGTAAAGTGTTGTTCAAGCATAAGGACGTGAGTTCAGGTCCCCAGAACCCACATAAAAACCAGGCACTATGGCAGAAACTGTAACCCCAGCGTTACAGTACACTTGCTGCCAAGCCTGATGACCTGAGTCCTATCCCTAGGACCCACATGGTAGAGTGAGAGAACCAACTCCTGTGGGTTGTCCTCTGATTTCCACATGTGCACTGTGACATGTACATGCCCACACATATAACACACACATGCATGTACATGTATGTGCCATAGATGCAAAAATAATTATGTATCTGTGTGTATGGTGGAGAAGCAATTGAGGAAAGACACCCTGTTGTGTCATCCTCTGGCTTCTACATGTAACTGCACATGCAAACACACCAGTATACATGTACATACATGTATATATTATATACACACAGTTTTTTAAAATGGATTTTTTATAACTAGGAAAGATCATGTTTATTGTAGAGAGATTTGAAAATAGAATAAAAAGAAAATAGAAAAATATGAATTTTTAAAAATTATTTAATAACCATATAATTGGAAGCATTTCATTACAACAGCAAAGACATATTCAATAACAATTTCCAGAGCTAAGATGCATCTCTTTCAAAATTGGCTGTAAATTTTTAGGTTTATAGTTGAATTAATACAGTAATACAATATTGTACTCCATATAAACCCTATAAGACATAAAATTAAATGAGGCAAGATCTCTATTTCATTTTAGAATCTACTGTTTCATACAGAAAAGCTCATTTTTAATGCAAATAACACTTAGATGTTTGTACATGCGTCTCTAATCTCTATGTATCTGATTATTACTAGTCACAGTCACTTACTTTCTAAGATCCTTGGCACCTGAGCATGAATGTAAAGTCATCAGGTAGATTTCAATGGTAATGTTTTTCACATCTACTAATTATTAAGGAGCAAATTTTTATGCTTTGAAGAATTTTTTTTTCCTTTATTTTTTTTTATTAATTTATACACCCGCTTCCCAGGTAGCACCCTCCCGTAGCCTCCCTCCCCTCCATTAGAGCCCTTATACTCTGATAACCCTGCTACTATCTGTTGTGCTGTCAGCACCCCCAGCCATTCCCCACTACTTGCCCTTCTGGTGAATCTAGTCAGCCTATCTAGAGGTCTTTGTTTTAGGAGGGTCAGCTGTTCCTCATCTAGCGGTAATCAGTTATCTATACTCCTTTGGATGAGATTGGGGACTGCTGTTCATTTTCCCAGTTCTATGCTGGGTTACTCTCTGGGAATCCCTTTGGCCACCCTGGCCAGCAGCTCAAAAGAAGGTATTGCTTCTCTGGCATTGTTGCTTGTTGTGTAGCCTTTAGCTATACATAGGGATTCATGAAGTTATGTTGGCCCATTTAATCTTTGGTTATACTTTCCTTTTGGGTTTTTTTATCATTTTTATGTGTATGCATGTATTGCCTGCATGTAGGTAAGTGAACCCATGTCATGCAATACCTGTGGAGGTCAGAAGAGGCTACTGGATCCCCTGGAACTGGAGTTATGGACAGTTGTTAGCTGCCATGTGGGTGCTGGGATTCAAACCCGGGTCTTCTGCAAGAACAGCC
>NW_008338998.1:6167983-6170987 GCF_000622305.1 Nannospalax galili
CTAGGATCCACATATGAGGGAGAACATATGTCAATTTTTTTTCTGAGTCTGTGTTACTTCACTTAGTATAACCTTTTCTAGTTCCATCCATTTACCTGCAAATTTCATGATTTCATCTTTCTTTACTGCTAAGTAAAACTCCATCGTATAAATGAACCACATTTTCATTATCCACTCGTCAATTGAGGGATACTTAGGTTGCTTCCATCTCTTAGCTATTGTGAAAAGAGCAGCAACAAACATGGATGTACAAGTGTCTCTGCAGTAGGATGAGTTCTTTGGGTATTTGCCGAGGCATGATATAATTGGGTTAAACGGTAGGTACGTTTGTAGTTTTTTCAGAGTTCTCCACACTGCTTTCCATAGGGGTTGAACCCGTTTGCTGCCCCACCAGCAGTGGCTGAGTGTTCCCCTTTCCCCACATCCTCTCCAATATTTGGTAGTATTTGTTCTCCTGATCTTAGCCAGTCCGACTCGGGTAAGATGAAACCTTAAAGTGGTTTTAATTTGCATATCCCTAATTATTAGTGATATTGAACATCTTTTATGATGTTTCATAGCCATCTTTACTTCTGAGAACTCGCTTTTCAACCCCTTGGCCCATCTTTTAATTGGGTTTCTTCTGGTCTTTATTCTGTTGTTTGAGGTCGTTTTGTATTCTGGATATTGAACCTCTGTCGGATGTGTCGCTGGTAAAGATGTTCTCCCATTCTGTGGGCTTTCTGTTCGCTTCCCTGGTTGCCTCCTTTGATGTACAGAAGCGTTTTACTTTAATGAGATCCCACTTGTTAATTCTTGCCCTTGTTTCCTGATCGATTGATAACTGCTTTAGAAAATACTTTCCTACACCTATATGTTGTAGGTTTTTCCCAATGTTTTCTTCTAATAGTTTCAGAGTTTCAGGCTTTTCTAATTATTATTCCTTTAATTTCCTTTCCTTGAGGTCTTTGAGCCATTTGGAATTGACTTTTGTGCAGGGTGAAAGAGGGGTTTAGTTTCATTCTTCTACAAGTGGAGATCCAGTTTTGCCAGCACCATTTCTGAACATGCTATCTTTCCTCCAGTTAATGTTCTTGTCCCCTTTGTCAAATATCAGGTGGCTGAAATTTCATTTGCTCATATTTGGGTCTTCAATTTTGTTCCATTGGTCTATGGGTCTGTACCATGCCAGTACCATGTTGTTTTTATGACTATAGCTCTGTATGCAGCTTGAAATCTGGTATAGTAATCCCCTCGGCATTGCTTTTAGTGCTCAGGGTTTTTTGGCTATCCAAGGTCTTTTGTGCTTCCATGTGAATCTTAGGATAGTTTTTTCCAATTCTGTGAAAAATGTCATGGAGATTTTGATTGGCATTGCGTTGAATCTGTATATGACTTTTGGTAGGATGGTCATTTTCACAATATTAATTCTTCCAATCCATGAGCATGGGAGGTCCTTCTATCTTCTGATGTCTTCCTCAATTTCTTTCTTTAAAGATTTACAATTTTCATCATAGAGCTCTTTAATGTCTTTGGTCAGGTTTACTCCGAGATATTTTAGTTTTTTTGCAACCATTGTGAAGGAGAGTGGTTCCATGTGCTTTCTCTGATTGCTTGTTATTGGTATATAGAAAGGCTATAGACTTTTGTAGGTTAATTTTGTAACCTGCCACTTTACTGAATGTGTTAATAATTTCTAGGAGTCTTCCGGTGAAATTTTTGGCATCCCTTAGATATAATATCATATCATCGGCAAAAAGGGATATTTGCAACCATTGTGAAGGAGAGTGGTTCCATGTGCTTTCTCTGATTGCTTGTTATTGGTATATAGAAAGGCTATAGACTTTTGTAGGTTAATTTTGTAACCTGCCACTTTACTGAATGTGTTAATAATTTCTAGGAGTCTTCCGGTGAAATTTTTGGCATCCCTTAGATATAATATCATATCATCGGCAAAAAGGGATAATTTGAGAGCTTCTTTTCCAATTATTACTCATTCCCCCTATGACTTTGAACATAAATGCATGTTGAATTTTGTCAAAGGCCTTCTCTGCATCTATTGAGATGACCATGTGGTTCTTGTCTTTGAGTCCATTTATATGATTTGTAACGTTTATTGACTTACTAATGTTGAACCATCCCTGCATCTCTGAGATAAAGCCGACTTGATCATGGTGGATGATCTTTTTGATGTGTGTCTGTATGCGGTTTGCAAGTATCTTGTTGAGAATTTTTGCATCTGTGTTCATTAAGGATTATGGGTCTATAGTTTTCTTTTTGGGTTGTATCTTTACCTGGCCTTGGTATTAGAGTGATGCTGGCTTCACAGAAGGAATTTGGAAGTTCTCCCTCTGTTTTTTATCATTTTGAATAATTTAAGTAGTAATGATTGGAGGTCTTCTTTAAATGTCTGGTAGAATTCTGCTGTAAATCCATCTGGGCCTGGGCTTTTCTTTAGTTGGGAGGCTTTGTATTACTGTTTTAATTTCCTTACATGTTATGGGTCTGTTTAAACTGGTGATCTCTTCTTGGTTTAACTTTGGAGGTTCCCATGATTTCAGCTATCAATCCATTTCTTTTAGACTTTCAGATTTAGTAGCGTATAAATTTTTTAAATGTTCCCTTATAATGGTCTGGATCTTTTGGGTGTCTGTTGTGATGTTTCCCCTTTCATCTCTGATTTTGTTGATTTGGATGGTCCTGGGCTTTTTTCAGTTGGGAGGTTTTGTATTAGTGTTTCAGTTTCTTTTTGTGTTATAGGTCTGTTTAAGCTGTTAATCTCTCCTTGGTTCAGTTTTGGTGGTTCCCATACCTTTAGATAATCCGTCCATTTCTTTTAGGTTTTCAAATTTAGTAGCATATAGGTTTTTAAAGTATTCTCTTATAATGTTCTGTATTTTCTGGTATCTGTTGTGATGTTTCCCCTTTCACCTCTAATTTTGTTGATTTGGAGGTGCTCTTTCTTCCTTTTGGTTCACTGGGCTAGCAGTCTGTCAATCTTATCCTCTCAAAGAACCAGCTCTTG
>NW_008338998.1:6171221-6171757 GCF_000622305.1 Nannospalax galili
TGATTGTAATGTCTTCTTGGCCAATGGTTCCTTTGATGAGAATGAAGTGACCTTCTGTATCTCTTCTGATTAGTTTTCATTTGAAGTTCATTCTGTCAGATATTAGAGTTGGCAACACGTGCTTGCTTCTTAGTTCCGTTTTCTTGGAGTTATTTTTTTCCATCCTTTCACTGTAAGGTAGTGCCTGTCCTTGAAAGTGAAATGAGTTTCTTACAGACAACAAAAAGATGGGTTTTGTTTCTTAATCCATTCATATAGTCTGTCTTTTGACTGGGGAGTTCAGTCGTTAGTATTTAAAGTTATTAATGAAAGATGGGTATTGAATCTTCTCATTTTTATTTCTGTTTGCATTCTTGATATAGCTGTGCTTTTCCACAGTTAGACCTTCATTGGATTTCTTTCCGCAATCCCTTGGGTGTAGTTATTCCTTTCTTCAGCTCTTTGTATTGCTTCCAGAACTCTCTGAAGGGCTGGTTTTGTGGACATGAATTCCTTCAGCCTATTTATGTCATGGAAGATTTTTCTTTCCCCTTCTA
>NW_008338998.1:6171841-6172395 GCF_000622305.1 Nannospalax galili
ATGTTTTTACTGTGATATGATCTGTTCTCTTTTGCAGCTTTCAGAATTGTCTCTGTTTTGTATGTGTAGTTTTTTTACTATGATGTGCCGTGGAGAGTTTCCTTTCTGGTCCTGTCAGTTTGGTGTTCTATATGCTTCTTATATTTGTATGAGCATGTCTTTCTTTAATTTGGAGAAATTATTTTCCACGATTCTGTTGAAGATCTGCTCCATGCCATTATCTTGGGATCCTTCTTCTTACTGTATGCCTATGATTTGTAAGTTTGGTCTTTTTATGGTGTCACACAATTACTGCATATTCCATTCTTGTGATTTCTTAAATTTTTCATAATCTTTGCTTGCATGGTCTAGTTCGTCCACTTTATCTTCCAGTCTTGATACTCTGTTTTCCATTTCATTCATTCTATTCGTGAGCGTTTCTCCTGTCGTTTCTAACTGGCTTACTGAGTGTTTCACTTCCTTCTTCATTCAGCCTGAGTATTCTTCAAATTTCTAGTTCTTTTCTGAATTCCATTCAGAAGTTTATCCTTATCTTCTTTCAGTTCTTTGATTTC
>NW_008338998.1:6172674-6250522 GCF_000622305.1 Nannospalax galili
GGGTATGAAAAGCTGGGTCATCTAAGCTTCTGGTTCTTTCTTTTGATTTTATATCTGAGTGGCCAGATTGCTTTTGTCTTCAGGAGTTCCTACAGAGGCCCAATTCAGGTGAGGGTCAGATGTTTTCAGGCTTTCTCCTAAGGTCTGGATCCCTCCAGGAACAGTTTTGGCCTCAGGAATTTGGGGGTTGAACTGGCCTGGGAGCCTGGCCCAGGAAAGATGCTGGTCTAGGGCAGCTGGTGGCCTTGCCACCCAGAGATGCAAAGGCAGATGGGGTGGGAAGAGGCCCCAAGGACTCCTGGGGACTGCACTGAGGAGCTGGGTTGGTCTGAATGCAAAGGATCAGGAAAGAGGAAAAGTCAGCCCCTTGTCCCAGAAAGAGGCTGGTGGGTGGTGCAGGCCCAGAGAAGCACAGGGAGGTGAGGGCAGGGCCAGGCCCGGCCCAGAAGCAGCGCTCCTGGGGCCCAGAGAAGGCACTACATTGGTCTGGATGAAAAGAATCAGGAAGCAGTCATGGTTCCCCAGGTGTTTGGGGCCCCAAGACAAGGAATGGGACAGGACCCAAATTAGGAGAGACTCTTTTGGGGTAGATGGGAGGGTGAATGAGGCTGGAGTAGTCAAAGCGCGGAAGGCTCAGTGGACTTACCCCGGAGAGAGGCCTTCGTGTAGGAGAGAGGCTTGTGGCAGGTCTTTCAGGCCCAGGGAATCAGAGGGAGGTGAGGGTGCGACCAGGCCCAGAAGCAGTGCTCCTGGGGCCCAGAGAAGGTACTCTGATGGCCTGGATGAAAAGGATCAAGAAGCAGTATTGGTTCCCCAGGTGTCTGGGGCCCCAAGACAAGGAATGGGGCAAGACCCAAACTTGGAGGAGAGGCCGGTCCTTGGAGATGGGAGGGTGAATGAGGCTGGGGGAATCAAGGCACGGAGGACAGGATGGATCTTTACAGAGAGGCCTGCGAGTAGGAAAGAGCCAAAAAATATGAATTTTTTTTATAATTTCATCAACTATTACTGGCCACATTTTGGTGTTTTGTTGTTGTTGTTGTTTTAAATGTGTATGAGTGTTTGCCTACATGTGTGTAAGTGCAGTGCCCATGGAGGCCAGAGGAGGATGTCAGATCCCTTGGAACTGGAGTGTTTGCTGTCATGTGGGGGCTGGGAATTAAACACTGTTTCTCTGCAAGAACAGCCAGTACTCTTAACTGCTGAGCCATCTTTCCAGCCCCCTATGCAGTCATTGGAATTATATATATAGCTTGATCACCTTTTTCATGTAACTGTCCACTAAATAATTATCTTCATGTTCTTAGCATCCAATACAAGGGTTTTGTGTCATTTGGCTTTCAATAAGAAATTTATTTTTTAAAAATCTAAATGCTGGCACTGTCCAGAAAGCAATATAAGTTTTGTACATAGTTTTCCACCTACAAAGTATGAATGATATTCAGTCCTTAAATTAGCAGGACCAGGAAGATGGCTCTGCAGGTAACGATGCTTGCCTTCAAGCCCAAAGTCAGAGTTCAGTTTCTGGAACTCACATGGTAGACGGAGAGAACAACCTCTTGTAAGTTGTCTTCTGAACTCCACATATGTGCTGTGGCACACACATACTCATACATACATATATGTACACACACAATAAATATATAATTTAAAAATATATATATTTAAACATTGGTTGCCTCTGGTAGCTGGAGAGATGGCTCAGCAGTTAAGAGCACTGGCTGCTCTTCTAGAGAACACAGGTTCAATTCTCGGCACCAACGTTGCAGCTAACAACCACCTTTAACTCGAGTTCCAGGGAATCCAACAATGCCCTGTTCTGGCCTCTGGGGGCATTGTATGCATGGGGGCACTTGCATACATGGAGAACTAAAGTACAAACAAAGCCTGTAAGTAATATGCTGTTATTTCCATTTTATAGATGAGAACAGAGTTCTAAAGTGATTTAATAATTTTCCCATAGGACCACTTTGTAGAAAGTAATAGGACATGATCCCAGGTCTTCTATTCCAGAGTCTTTACTCTCTACCAAATCATTAAGCTAAGTGTTACCCCCTAGTGCTGATCTTTTGTAATTCCCTCAGAGTTCTCTCTACTTTATCACTGGATGACTTTATATAATGCAGGGAAGTGTGGACTGCTTCTGTCTGAGTTAAAACAGCCAAAATGCTTTATTGCCCATCTTGCACTGTGGTCTCACATCACCTTCCATTTTTTACTATATTGTGTTCTAAATAGGAGAGGATCCTGCCATGGTTTCTGTAGTAGTACCTAGGATAATGTCATTTTCATCCATCTGTAAATTTCTGTGATGATTTTTATTATCCATTGTCTTCAAATCCCTTTGAATTTGTTTAGTTTTAAACTTCATTTTGAAACCTACTCTGAACCAAAGGTGAAAAGTAGTGTCTTTTTAGTAATTAAAATCTGTTACCATGCAGAGTCAATGAAATATATATGTTGACACTTTGTTTTGCAACCTATTTTTTTAAATTTATTGTTGCTTTTTGATTTGCATTTTAAAATACTGTGTGCTGAAAGTGAAAGCTCTAAGTCTTCCATTTTTGCTTTTTTGGGGGGGGGCATGGGGAGGCTAGGCTAACTCTTAATGTAAAAGAATTCTCATTTTAAAAAGTCAATTTTGTGATGTTTTTCAAGACAGTCTGATAAAGTGGTCTTAGAAAAATTTAACTCGTTTTTATAAGGAAATAGTTTTCTAGAATTTAATGTTTTGGTTGTTAGCCTTAGCCTTTAACGGCTGCGCTATTCCTCCAGCCCGAGTTTTCTAGAATTTAATCAGAGACTTAAAAAGATCTCCGGAGCAAGAAGGATGATGCATAATGACTGAAATCTATTGTAAGTAATATTTTTCAGGTTAAAAATAATGACAGCTCTTTATGAAAGGAGGAATCAAGAGGCCCAGAACATGTAAAATAAAAATGGTTGTAAGGTTTTAAAAGAATGATATTTTATAGAGAAAAGTAAATTACTTAGAGTTTTAAAATGTGGGACTGTTGGAAAGGACAAGGGACTGGGAAAAGGGAATGTGAAAGGACCTAGTCTATCAATCTAAGTGGTCTTTAGAATGCACTTCGGTGGGAAGAACGCAGTAGTTGAACCACCCCCAAAGAGTGCTTGTGTTCTTACTAGTAAGTACTTTATTAGCACTTCTGTGATTGTGATTGAAGCTTCCATGGTAGAACTAGCTCAGTGCCTTTGTCGGTGGAATATCATAGCTATTGACTGAATGTTGAAAGTCATCTGAGGTTACTTAGTTTGTTCAGTGTTACAAAATTATCTTTTGAGATTTATATATTTCTATTTGTTATGAATGATTTATCTATGTTTTCAAAAGAAACCTGTTAAATACATACTTTTGATTACTCAGCATAGGAACTTGGATTAAAGCTTGTCAGTTGAGTACAGGTGTTTGGTACTTTGGCTATGGAAACCAGATAGATACATGCATATGTACATATCAGATGAATATATAAATTTTGACCTAATTCTAAAATAGAGAAGCATTTTCCTTCTTTATAAAACCTTAAGTAGTCTGTCCTTAATGCACTTTTCTCTTTTTGCGTTTTCCAGGGAAGCAGTGCTTCCTAGTCCTGCGACAGCAGCAGTTTAATGTCCAGGCTCTTGTGGCAGTGGGAGACCACGCAAGCAAGCAGATGGTTAAATTTGCTGCCAAGTAAGTAAGCAATTATATCCTGTTGTCAGAATAAACAATGGTGGGAACCAAGACTCCCAGGGGTTTGGACCATTTTCATACATTAACATCAATGCTTCGTTTGTTTAAAAGTGTAGTTATTTAAATTGTCAGTTCAGTGTTGCTTGAATACATTAAAGTCACAAAAGAGAAAATATGGAGCACAGGCTTGAGATTCATTTGGAACTGCTGAAGCTGCACTCTTCACAGACAAGTCACATTACTTTCAAGTAGAGCACAAAAAGCCTGGCAGCATAACACAACAGAATAGCGCTGTTTTGTTGTGTTTGTTGAACTTCATTTCTGCCACTGCGCTCCCCTCCCCCTTTGAGATTTGCGTATTAGGCAAAAAGTTTTCTTTTACTGAATAATAGAAGTTTATAAAATTAAAGAATGTACTGGTAAATTGAGTAGCTTTAGTCCTACTAGTGTGGTAGCCCCACCTCTTCCTCAGTCTTAGACCTGCTACCAAAGAACTGTCTTTTATATATTATTTGACTCTAGAAAACTAATATGAAGTTGATGGGTTTACATAGCACATGTTTTGTTTTGTTTTTTCCATTAAGTTGCATTATAACCTTAGTGTTAACATTCCTAAAGAAAACATTCTAGTTGAAAAAATGTTGAAAATCCCATTAACAATTTAATATTCACTGAGAGGCATCCTACTGACTGTGGGTAGTCAGTGTCTGTGATATCTAAACTAGTTCACAAAAACAGTTGTCACATTATTTTGACTCTTAGGAATTTCTGGGAATTAAATAAGAAACAGCAGTTGATCTATCAGCTGAAACTTAATAGCTGGAAGAAGTACTTACAAATAATCTCCCTGAAAGAATTTAGTTCACTAATGTCCCCATATTTATAAATTAAAGAAAGGCCAGGTTTTTGTGCAAATGTATGGTTAAGAATGATTTTTCTTGGGATAGGGAGATGGCTCAGTTGATAAAGTGCTTACAGAGGGCCCCCGTTCAATCCCTAGAACTCACAGAAAAATCCAGCCATGGTGCTGCACACTTGTAATACCAGCATTGGAGAGGATCCCTGAGGCTTACTAGTCATCCAGCCTATTATACTTGGTGAATTCCAGGCCAATAAGAGACCTATCTCAAAAAAAATGACATCTGAGGAGTGGACTCAAAGTTGTCCTCTGACCCCAACATGCATGCACACATACACACACACTCACAAAAAGAGTGATAAATAGCTCTATATTCATAGTTTCTGAAGTGGAACTCAGTCAAGGTCTAGAAGCTATTTAGACTAAACAGTTAAGCTATAAGTTGAATTTTTTTTTAAATAATTTATTGAGAATGTCATACAGGCATATACAGTGTTTTGATCAAATCCATGCCCACTCCCTCCTCTCCAACTCCTCCCATATCTCCCTGTCACTTTTTCCTGACAACTTCATGTATTCTTTCTTCTTCTTTTTTCTCTTTTTCTTAATGTGGCTTTTTGTTACTCTAACATTCCCCCTTCTGAAGAGGTAACCCTAAAGTCGTTTAAGGATTAGATGAGAGCTCCCAAATACTTTGGACATTTTTGGCCTTTGGAACAGAGTATGTTGCCAAGAGACCCAAGGACATTTTGACTTTTAGCCAAGAAACTGGCTACTTTTCTTTGGGGTCTTTTGATCCTAACTGCGTAGCCAATTCTACCTCCTATTCTTATCACACCATCCCCTGAAGAGGTTACCCAACTCTCAGATAGGGAATCAGGACACAGACCTCTCTGGCTTCTTCCATGCTGAACAGGGATGCAGGGTGAGGCAATTGGGGTACCCCTTCAGTGGTTCTATCTAAAAGACTCAAATTGTGTAACTTTTACCGCCACACAGAGGCAGGATCCGGGCACTCTCAGGCAGTCCTGAGTTCTCAGCCCCTATGCCAGAGAGAGGCCAGAACAAGCACTCTCTGGCAGTCTCAAAGTTGAATTTTTTTAAACAAAAGTATATAGCTATTCCTTGGTGTCTTAAAATTTAGACTTTATAGCCAGGCATGGTGGCGCACGCCTTTAATCCCAACACTCGGGAGGCAGAGGCAGGTGGATCTCTGTGAGTTCAAGGCCAGCCTGGTCTACATAGTGAATTCCAGGCCAGCTGGGGCTACAGGAGACCCTGTCTCAAAAAAGACCAAAAAAAAAAAAAAAAAAAATTAGACTTTATACAGTTAGCAGTGTGTGAGAAAAGGTGAACGATTGCAAATTATAAAACCTTTGCCTGGCTACATACAAGTGATGGAGCCAGTTTTACTCAATAGGATTAGCACATGGTACTTAGATTATAATTATATAACTTTGGGCACTAATATGCTAAGGAACCAAGCCAGAGTAATTAAAAGTAGATATATATTAATGGCTTTTGCTACCTTGTAAAAAACAATTCTTGTGACCAAGATGCTTGGTGATAACTGATGAGTTTGTAGTTCTTTGGGTTGCTTGATAAGAGGATATTCTTAGGAATGTTTTATATGTTCCAGATTAGTTTGTCACATAGCTAGTTTGGGTTTCTTTTTTACAAATGAAAGAAATCTAAATTTGAAATATTAAGTGTTTTGACTAAGGTTCTTACTCTAGGATTCACCTTGTAGCCTCTCTCATCTTGCCTTTTCATGATGTTAGCTCAGAGCTTTCCACAGTAACAAGGTCTACTTGTTAGACACTGCCCCCATATTGAGAATCAACAGAGGACAGAGGACTTCTGTTTTTTAATTTTTTTAAAGCTTTTATTCATTTATTTGGCAAAGATTTATAAAATGTCTGGTACATTTAAGCCTTGTGTAATATTTAACAGAACATAAATGCTCTAAAATAAAACTTGATGAGACATTTATTTTTATTTTTTATTTTTTTAATGTGTTATGGGTGTATTGCTTGCATGTAGGTAGGTGCACCATCTCATGCAGTGCCCACAGAGGTGACAAGAGGGCGTCGGATCCCTTGGAACTGGAGTTACAGATGGTCCACAATGTGGGTGCTGGGAATCGAACCCGGGTCCTCTGCAAGAGCAGTCAGTGCTCTTAATCACTGAGCCATCTCTCCATCTCCACCCCTATAATTTTATTTTTTAAGCCAATCCTTGTAATAATTAGCAAGATTAAGTCAATTATTCCACTGACTTAAGTAGAGGATTGATTGAACTTTGATTAGAAAATTTAATATTGTGTATATTGTATGTCTTATCTTTGGGGAGATTCTTTTTGAAACAGGAGGGTCTCCCTGTAGCCCCAGCTGGCCTGGAACTCACTGTGTTGACCAGGCTGGCCTTGAACTCACTGAGATTTGCCTGCATCTGCCTCTGCCTCCCAAGTGCTGGACTATAGGCGTATAGCACCATTTCCATCCTGTGTTATCTTTTTTAAAATATATTCTAAATTGAATTTTTGTGCATTTCATACAACTCATCTTAATCACATTTAGACCCTCTAGAGTTGAAAGTTTTTTACTTCTAAAAATTGTGACCCATGCCGGGCGTGGTGGCACACACCTTTAATCCCAGCACTTGGGAGGCAGAGGCAGCAGATCTCTGTGAGTTCAAGGCTGGCCTGGTCTTCATAGTGAATTCCAGGACAGCTGGAGCTACAGGCAGACCCTGTGTCAAAAACCAAAAAAAAAAAAAAAAAAAATGTGACTCATGGGGCTGGAGATACTCAGTGGTTAAGAGTACTGGCTGCTCTTGTAGAGGACCTGGGTTCAGTTCTCAGCACCCACATGTCAGCAGACAATCATACTAATTCCAGTTCCAGGGGATCTGACATCTTCTTCTGATCTCTGTGAGCATTGACGACACAGGTGCACTTATACAGATGCAGGCAAAACACTCATACACATAAAATTTTAAAAAATAAATAAATAATTTTAAATGTAACTCATTATAAAGCAATTGTAGTTAATCTTGATTGTCAGCTTCATAGAAGTTAGAAGGAACTAGGAGATTAGTAACATACATTTCTAGGTATGTCTGTGAAGTTATTTTTATAGAGGATTGACTGGGAGTGAAAAGGAGTCCACAAGCACAGACTTTCTCTCTGTTTCTTGGCTTCTATCATATGAGCTACCCTACAACTCCTTCCCTGTCACAGTGGATTGAAACTCTAAAATGTTGAGCAAAATAAATTCTACTGCTCTAAGTTGTTTATGTGAAATATTTTGTTACAGCATTGAAAAGACTGACTTAAAGCTGGTCGTGATGGCACATGCCTTTATCCCAGCACTCAGGAGACAGAGGCAGGTGGGTCTCTGTGAGTTCTAGGCCAGCCAAGACCAAATATATTGAGACCCTGTGTCAAAAAAGAAAGAAAAAGTCTTACTTAACACAGGGAAAATATTTTGTGTGTGAGTTATTGGTCAATACTAAAAACAATTTCAAAGGAGGAATTTAAAAGTTTAACATGAACACTGAGTATCTCTTTTATAAAGCAGTAGGTGCCTTACCAAGGAATCACTCCACTGTTTAAAAGCATACTATAAAATCGATGGGTGAAAGGGAATTGTAACTTTCATGTTTGCAATGGCAGTTACTTTCCCTGAATAGTTTTAGTAATAAAAAAATTTAATAGTTATAAACATGAAACCTTAACGTTACTAGGCAGATCTAATAATCACACTTATTTTTGATATTTCTTTTTCCTCTTACCAGCATTACCATTAGCAGTACATTTTACATATTCTTCTCACTCTGGTTATCATGAGGAATGAGGCACATAATCACTCGGCAAAGCAGCTGTTTTGTATATGCAACTGGTAGGAAAAATACAACCACAGACAGAATTTAAAATAAGGATTTGGCTTCTGCTGAGCTTCTAAAAAAAAAAAAAGTCTGGCTGGATAACTGGTCCAGTTTCTTACTACACCAGGTTGCAAGCTTTTTGTTAAATAGCTGCACCAAATAAAACCATCTCCTAAATTGCTTTATCTTCCCCAAGTGAGAAGAGCTCTTGGGATATTCAGATACAGGTGTCCTTTTAGATTAAATTCTCTAGAGTAGTGCTTAAGACCTCAACCTCAGTTCTGCTGTTACATAACATACACATTTCTAACAGTCATTGTACTGTGCAAAATTATGCAATAAAATTATGGTTTTATGGATCAAATGGGGTTAATTGGCATAACGCTCAGAAACTTAATGGCACTTCAAAAAATTTTTTAATTTATTTTTATTTCGTGTGTATGAATGTTTTGCCTGTATTATGTAAGTGTACCCATGTTGTGCAGTACCTGCAGGGGCCCAAAAAAGGGCTTTGGATCCCCTGGAACTGGAGCTAGAGACTGTTGTTAGCTGCTGTGTGGGTGCTGGGAACTGAACCCAGGTTCTCTACAAGAGCAGCCTGTGCTCTTAACTGCTGATCCATTCCTATAGCCCCAATAGCAGGTCTTTTTGAGATGGGGTCTCCCTGTAGCCCCAGCTGGCCTGGACTCACTATGTAGATCAGGCAGGCCTCAATCTCATTTCTATATGCCTCTACCTCCTGAGTGCTGGGATTAAAGGTGTGCACCACCACCCCAGTGTTGCCATTAATGGGCTAGAGAAGTGGATCAGCAGTTAAGAGCACTGGCTGCTCTTGCAAAGGACCTGGGTTCAGTTCAGGCACATTCTTTTAAAAGATAAACATTTGGCTTTTTAAGGATAAGTTGTACATTTTTACAAATGTTGCATAGTTAAGAAATACAGAATAATAAAAGTGGTGCTTTACATTGGAAAAGATCTGCAGTGCACTTGTAAAAGAGCCCCAGAAAAAGACGTGGTTTGTAAACTGTTATGAAGTACTTGGAAGGAAAACTGTCTGGGATTGGAGGGAAGGTATAACACCACGTGTGAATAGGTGTGACTCACCACAGGTTACAGGATGCTTGAAGTGTATTCCAAAAATTCCTGCTGGTTGAGATCACCCACGTGACACTGTGCTGTCTTCATTGGCCTAAACTTGATGGAATTTGGCATAGGCAAATACTAAATTATCTTCCTTCCCTGTATTGACCAGGCTAACCTTGATCTCACAAATATCTGCCTGCTTCTGCCTTCTGAGTGCTGGGATCAAAGATGTAGGCCATAACACACGGCTCTGATACTCTTATTAAATGTTACACCAAAATTATCTTCCTGAAAGAGAAAATAAGGTCTGCTCAAACATGAGTCTTATCTGTTTGCTCATGTGTGGGAATGAGGAAGATACTAGAAGTGGAAGATGACTTTTAAAGTTTTGAAAACTAAATGGAAGTGACTCTTACTAACCTGAGATACACTGCAATGGGCTGGAACCTGTTCTCTGGAGCTGTCTGAGCTTGCCTTCTCTTAGAGTACTTGGCCAAAGAGTGTGGGTAATGAACAGAAGTGGGGCTCTGATTGGTTAGATAGCCAGCAGGATCTCCAGAAGAGAAAAGCCTGAAGAATAAAATAACTGTTAGTGAAACTGCTGTTTTTGTGCCTGTGTTCTGCTCCTCCTCTTGTGTTCTGCTCCTCCCATTGTGAGTCTTCCCTTCATCCTAAATATTTCAAGTGTTAATTTTTCTCCACCCTTTCCATCACACCTTTTTTTTTTTTTTCTCCATCTTTTTGAGACAGAGTCTCCCTGTAGCCCCAGCTGTCCAGGCTGGCCTTGAACTCACAGAGATCCGCCTGCTTCTGCCTCCTGAGTGCTGGGATTAAAGGCATGTGCCAACACGCCATGCTACCTTTTTTTTAAATGCTTATTATTTTTTTTTATGTGTATGTGTGTATTGCCTGCATGTAGGTAAGTGCACCCATGTTGTGCAATGCTTGCAGAGGTCAGAAGAGGCTGTCGGATCCCCTGGAACTGGAGTTATGGACAGCTGTTAGCTGCCATGTGGGTGCTGGGATTCGATCCCTGGTCTTCTGCAAGAACAGTCAGTGTTCTTAACCACTGAGCCATCTCTCTAGCTCCTTCACACCTTTTAAACAACTCACTCCTATGGCCACAGCTTGGAATTTACTCCCAGAATTCCACTATTTTAAACTCCAGGGGCCGTTCTTTTTTTTTTTTTTTTTTAGTTGGTTTTTGTGTGTGTGTATTTCCTACAGAACATCCCAAACAATCTTATTCATCTTTATACCCACATCCCAAATGGCAGCCTCCCATAGCCCCCCTGCAACTGGAGCCCATATACTCTGTCAGTCCTCTTACTGTCCACTGTGTTATCACTGCCCCCAGCCGTTACCCAGTGCTAGTCCATCCGTTGAATCTAGTCAGCCTATCTAGAGTTCCTTGTTTTAGGAAGATCAGTTCTTCCTCATCTAGCAGCAATCAGTTGCCAGTATTCCTTTAGAAAAGATTGGGGTCTGCTGTTCATTTTCCCATTTCTGTGCTGGGTTACGGTCTTGAAGTCTCTTGGGCTACCCTGGCCAATAACTCAAAGGAAGGTATCTCCTGTCTGGCATTGTTTCTTGTTATGTAGCCCTTAGCTATACACATGGACTCTTAAAATAATTATACTGATCACTTTAATCTTTGGTTATACTTTCTTTCCTTTTGGGTGTTTAAGACCATACAGTTGGCCCAGATTAACTAGTTTATTTTTACTCTTAAGGTCATTTGAGGATCTGTTCCTCTGGGGTCACATGGGCTTGGGAGGAGCCCCTGGCTACTTTTTTTTACCAGTTCCATCTATGTAAAGATAAGTCAAAGGTCCTGCTCGACTGTGGCTGGCTTCACTTGGAAGCATGGAGGAAATAAGGTTTCCTCTGAGTTGACCCTCCTCTTTGTAGACTGGACACTGGTTCAAGTACATCTGGTGGTGTCTCCACAGCCCCCTTGATCAAAAGGACAGGTGACTCAACACAGTTACAGGACATTTTGAGAGATGCTCCATAGTACCTTGGAACTTAGTCAACCTTGGAGGGTGTATTAGTCAGGGTTCTCTAAAGAAACTACCAATAGAGAGAGAGAGAAAGAGAGAGAATGTATATGTGTGTGTATGTATGTGTATGTATCAGATTAGCTCACAGGATAGAGTGTGAGCTATCCAGTGTGGCTGCACCACACTGGAGAGGCTGAGAATCCATAGTCATTCAGTCCATGAGGCTGGATGTCTCAGTAGTCCCAATCTGGTGCTGAAGGTCTGATGAATTCTAAAAGATCAGCTAGTCTTCATTCTACAGCAGCAAGACAAACTCACCAGCAAGAGAGAAGGCAAGTGGCAAAAAGCAAGCATTCTCCTCTGCCATGGCCTTTTATATGGGCTGCCATCAGAAGGTAATGCCCACATTTAGGGTGTGTCTCCCATCTTCAGATGATCCATTCAAAAAGGTCTCTCTCATTTCAGTTAATCCCAGATCTAGTCGACACCCAAATTTTCAAATGAAAACAATGGTGAGGTCATAATTTCACCTAACATGATATGACTATCCCATCATACAATGACCAATACATTATATATCTTTAGTAAGTTATAAGGTCTTCAAGGAATGCTTAGTCCTTTAGTATCTCATAACATAATATGATCATATAGATTCACAACACTTAACCACTTAACACTTATCTCAGTTACACATTCAAAAAAAGAACACAAGTATCTGCTTAACATATGTGTATATATGCACAAGCCTTTTTTTAACCAAATAGGACAAAAACACGCATGTCAATTACAATCCATGTCTCTGCAACTGGTCATGGCCTAAGTTGATATTTATAACTACCTTCCTCTGCTACCCATTCTGTATTTCCTCCACCATCAGCAAGCACCTCTGCAGGTCTTGGCTCTTTCCCTGGAGGAGTGACCCATACTTTCATCCCTGAAGGGTCTGTGCCATTTGTTGTCCTGTCTGGATTGGGTTGTTGCAGTTTCCCATTGACCTTCATCACAAGACGTGGTAACACCAAAAGTTGCCCTAAGGAATCTCCTGCCTTCCAGATATAACAGCCATTGTGGAGAACCAGTCCAGTTTCCCCCTGGTGGTCTGGGTCAATCACCCCTCCTAATACTGTCATTCCTTTCTTAACCTGCTGACTTAAGGGCATCAGAAGCCCATTTGTTGTGTCTCCTGGCAGAAGCACTGCCTCCTCTGGAACCAAAACTTCTAAGCCAGCAGAGTGCAAAGTCACGGGTACAGGAAGTAAAAATTTTCCTAGTGGGTCACTAGGGTGATAGTGAGTAGAATCATTTACACTTTCACCCGCTGATTTCTGGACCCGTGAATTCTGGCTATAGGAGAAACAGTACCATATATTGGATGCTGATTTTAAAGCATATACTGCCTTCTGGAGGACCCTGCCCCAGTCCTCCAGGCTATTGCCATCTAATTGGCACTGTAACTGTGTCTTTAAAAGACCATTCTATCACTCGATCAAGCCAGCCACTTTGGGATGGTGGGGAACATGGTAAGAACAGTGGATTCCATATCCATGGGCCCACTGTTGCACTTCTTTGGCTGTGAAGTGAGGTCCAATTTCTGTCCTAGTTTGTGTCCATTGCTGTGACAAAATACTCTGACCAATACCAACTTGGGGAGGAAAGGGTTTATTAGGCTTACATCTCCCAGGTCACAGTTCATCTGGAAGCCCAAAGTAGGAACTCAGGGCAGGAGCCTGGAAGCAGGAGCTAGGGCAGAGGGCAAGGAACAAAAACTGTATTTTTAAGTTCCTCTGACCAGATAAGTATAGGCCTCTAAGTATGGCTGTTAAACATCCAAGAAGGTTAGTTCCACCAATCTGGTACTTTTAATTACCATATGCTGTGTAGATAAAGCTTGGGCAAAAACCAAACATTCTCTGATAAACCTTGACTAGACATATATTATGTTCCTGGAGCTAGCTGTAGGTATGATTTGTCAGTAGGTTGTTGGACTAATATGGTTCCCTCTGGTTAAACTCCAGGGGCCATTCTTACTGGCTACACTTTCTACTAGCCTACCTTTCTCATCAAGACTTCTAATATTTTTGTCAGTCTTCCCATGTTCCATTTCTAGAAGTGTGCTCACTGGCTCCTTTATCTTCTCTCTGTCCATTCCTAGAACTCCCTCACCCCATCTTCATCCTCTCTGCTGCCCCCTTTGTTACTCTTTCCTGTCAAACACCTATGACTCCCCTCCGTGTCCCACAGATTCCTAATGAATCTCACATTGAGACTTAAATGTATTAATGTAGAATTGTGGCATGATGATTCATCTCTGTCCCTCAGCTGGGCCTAAGTATATATTCTATGTATATATTTCTGACAGTGAAAATTGAGGTTTAAGGTTTATAGATTACTGGTATTTCGGTATTTGACAGAATTTTTGAAGATATTTTCTTTTTATCTTTTCATTTCTAAGTATAATCATGCAAGAAAAATTTAGAGAACAGTGAGTTCTACTTTGAAATATTCTAGCTGCCTCCTGTTAGGATTAAAACAGCACATGGCCAGCTTCTAAACCAGTTCTGGATGTTGTTGCTTAAATAAAATGAAAAGCTTTTGTTTTTAGCTGACATTAAAAATTTGAGGACCAATGAAGCATGAAGTGATTGAAGAGAATATTTTGTAGTACATTGTTTATACGAAGCCAGCTGCTTAGGGAGTGAGCCAGACTGCCAGAATCTAGTTTGGAAAATAATACACGTGGAAATATGTATATGAATGAAAGACTGCTTTTAATCTCCACTTATTTTCATTCTATCCTGCGTCAGTTTTAATATATGAAATGCTTACCACTGTCTTTACTGCTGGAAGAGCACCTAATCGCTGTTGGCTCTCAAGGTGTTTCCATTTTGAAGAGTACTGCCCAAGGACACTGGACATTAAAACATGTGAACTCTTACACAATGAAATAGGAGAAAGAATGGCATTTATATGTTAATCTGTACGGCCCTACATTTAACCCTATTCCCTCTGGCCATATATCAGGTGGAGAAAAGCTAGGACTCCACTATTAAAAATACCAAGTCAGATAGTTCCAGCTGGGGTTTCCTAATCACTTAAAAGGTAAAATACAAGGTCACTTTTAATATCTTAAGTAGATAACTATCTTAGCATTTACTGTAGGTATTAAATCTGAGATATTTGTCTTTTGTCTTATTGACTAAATTGTATTGCTAGCTTTTAGCTTTTGAATTTTTTTTCTTAAAAATAAAACACTGGAATTTAATGTGAATGAAAACGTGTCATAGGATCATCTAGTTTATCAATATTCTCACCCAAAGTTAACCCACTAATTGTATTCAGAACCATAAGAAACTTGAGCATATCATTTTAATCAATCTGTTGGAAAGATAAATTTTCTTCTGACTGATGCATATAAAAATGAAGGAACTGCATGAATTACACGGAGGTGTTGACATATCTAACTCCCTAGGGCTTTTAAGACCAGATTCTTAATTGTGTATCTGAAATGGTTGGAGATCTTTCCTTTAAATGAAATTTTTCTGGAAGCAGGAAAATTTGTAATTCCTATGTAAGATAGTGCTTTTGTCTCATCACCTTACATCAACATTTGTCACCCGAATCTTCAGCTAAAGAGTTGAGGCAAGGGGACTGGAGAGATGGCTCAGTGGTTAAGAGCACTGGCTGCTCTTGGAAAGGACCTATACTGGGACTAGCAGCCATTCATAACTCCAGTTCTAGGGGATACAACACCTTCTTCTGGCCTCTGAGGGCACTACATGAGACAGGTACACATATACATTCAGACAAAACACTCATACACATAAAATAAAAAAATATATTTTTTTAAGTTAACAGAGTAGTTTATGTTAGTTACAGTTGAATTTTATAAAGTCTTTTTTGATAAGGCAGCCTGGAGCCTTTTCTATCAACTGTTAACAGAGGACAATGATGAATGTTAACATAAGGTTTTAAAATTTAAGGCTAAAATTATAGCAACAACTCTAAAGGACTACAGCTAATGTGGATAGCAGTTTTTAAAGTTAAAAATTACATCTCACTCTGTACTTGTTCATATATCCCATTCCCCACCCCAATATGGAGCTGGTTTGATTCTGAATTGGGCTTATTCTATTTTTTATGTATATGCTTTTGCTTTTATTTTTGTATTAGTCATTGTGATTAAGTGATTTATTGATAACTGGTGAGTCATAAGTCTATTTCTCATTCTCTAATGAGTCACTTAGCTACATACTAGTTTTGTTTATTTTCTTTCTCTTGGAAATGTTTCACCTAAAAATATTTCACTAATTGGTAGATTTAAATTTTCAGTTTGCTACATTAACTATTAGAGCTGGAAAATAGCAAGAATAATACTCAAAAGTCTAATTGACTTAGAAAATTTTTATTTAGTAGTTGCTGTGGTCCAGGGACTCCACTGGTCTTGGGTAAAATGTTATATGCAGAGTCATGTTAGAAGGTCTTTGTTAACAGTAGATGTCTTACTAGAGTAGAGGCCCAAAGAAGGCATTTACCCATTTAGATAAAGTGGTATATGTAGGCTAAGAAATTACACTGCTGTGCATTGTGTTTCCTTGAACAGCAGTACTTAATGTTTTATACCTATTTGTTCGATCAAGTTGTTGGTCTCTTAGGGAAGAGACAACTATATGTAGCCCTATCCACTTCCAACATTGAAATTTTAGATAAAGATCTACTTGAAAAATTTAGGGTTGGGGAAATGGCTCAGTAGATAAAGCTCTTGCTGCACAAGTTTGGGGACCTGATTTTGAATCCCCAGGATCCATGTAAATAATGGACACGGTAACCTACACTTCAGTAATCCCAATACCTCTGAAGGAAGATGAGAGGCAGAGACAGGAGAATCCCTAGAAACTCAGGCCAACTAACCAGACATATGAAGCAGAAAAACAGCAGAGACCCTGTCTCAAACAAAATAAATGGAAGGGCAAGGACTGACACTTGAAGTTGTCCTCTAACTTCATATAAGCACCATGGTAGGCACATGTGTACATGTGTGTATCCAAACACCCTCATAGAATTAAATCTAAAATCTGGTTTCAGAAATACCTAGATCATTTATGGGATCAATTCACCTAGGTTAATAACTGAATAGTGACTTCTTATTCATATTCTAATTCTGCTGAGGGACTAGAGAGATAGCTCAGCAGTTAAAAGCACTTTGTGCTCTTCCAGAGGACCTGGTTTTAGTTCCCAGCACCCACATGACAGCTAACAACTATCTGTAACTCCAGTTCTAGGGGATCCAATGCTCTCTTCTGGCCTCCACATATACCAGTCCTGCACGTGATGTCTGTACATACATGCAGACAAAACACTCATACACATAAAATAAAAATAAAATCCTTTAAAAAAAAACAAAAAACACAACTTTAATCCCAGCACACAGGAGGCAGAGGCAGGCAGATCTCTGTGTGATCAAGTCCAGCCAGCTGGGGCTACAGGGAGACCCTGTCTCAAAAAAAAAAAAAATTTATGTATATTCTTCTGAGTTCTGCTAAGGTTGGCAACATATCAGTGCTATTGAGGAAGGTAACACAATTCTTGGACATTTGGAAAACTCTGAGTAGGTGCTCCATTACTTAAATTATCTGTCACGTAAGCATTAGAAACATAGCCTGGCTCCTAAGAATAAGAAATGTGTTGTTTCCAATGCACTGAAGATGCATTCTAAGATATTTAAATTTAGCAAAAATTTTTGTAACAGCTGTCTAGTGCAGTAATCAACAATTAACCTTTATTTATAGCTAGCTGCATAATGATCAGCTAATTATTAATCTCTTGGAGTTTATTTTATTATCTGTGAAATGATAATGCCTTTTTGGCACTCGTAAAGTTTAAATGAAATGGTATGTGTATATAACTGGAACCTAAAAGGAAATTGCTAAGTGATAATGGGAGCAATAATGCTTTAGAGACTTGTGTATTAAAAGCTCATTTTATGAGTTAAAAAATAGAAATATTTTCTCTTCAATATTTAAAATAATACAGAGAATTAGAAACTAAATACTTCTATAGTATTTGGTGGCATAAAATTTATAAAGCATTCCATAGTCTCTGCAAATGAAAAAAAAATGTGGAGGAGTATGGACCCAATAGAAAACAGTGACTGTAGGAGAAGGGGTTGGATTAACATTTGAATCTGGATAATAATTATGTTCTTTTATAATTAGAAAAATAAGGGTTGTTTTGTTTATTTTTTTATTTTATGTGTATGTATGTATTGCCTGCATGTGTGTAAGTGCATCTTGTGCAGTAGCCAAGGAGGTCAGGAGGGCATCCAATTCCCTTGGAACTAGATGGTTGGTAGCTGCCTTCTCGGTGCTGGGAATCGAACCCAGGCCCTCTACAAGAACAGTCAGTGCTCTTAACTGCTGAGCCGTCTCTCTAGTCTGAGAAAAATAAGTTTTTAAAACTATTTTCTAAGCTTTTTTTAAAAAAATAGCCTAAGGACTAGGGATGTGGCTTAGTAGTAGAACACTTCCTAACATGATTGAAGCCCTAGATTTCAATCTTCAGCATAGCCAATAAATAGTTTAAAATTCTAAGAGCAAACTGTGCCACTTTTCTGTCACTCAGATGAGTGGCAATCTGAACTGGAGCTTTGGTTTGGTTTGGTTTGGTTTGGTTTGGTGTTTTTGGATAGGGTGCATGGTCTCATATTGTAACCCAGGCTGCCTTTTTAACTTAGGCTGACCTCCTGAGTGCTGGCTCACAGTCATGCACCGTCACACCCAGCTTAGGTGATTCTCTGTGCTCCAGAAAGAGTTACCAGAGTCAGTACTTGGCCCTCTGACCCAGATGAAATAGATGAACTGGGTTTTTTCCAGGTTTATTTTCTCATGTTATATATATATGGATATAGATATGGATAATTGTTCCAACAACAGTTTTTTCATGGTGTTTATGAGTTTTGTTCTTTACTCCAGTGGTCTCCAAAAGTGTAATGAATCATTGAGGGAAAGAAAATTCGTTAATGTTTCCCCTCTTTCCTTCCTTCCTTCCTTCCTTCCTTCCTTCCTTCCTTCCTTCTTTCCTTCTGATTTTCCTACTTTTATCTGAAAGGCTGAGGAAATATGAGTCTTTCTAGTATTTAATTTGTGGGTAAACACAGGGCCTATATCACTATGTTGCATCTCAGAAAGTCATGTCGCCTATGGCATATGAGGACTCTAGTAATGAGAAGGAGCCTCATATTCTGGTTCTCTATCTGTATTATAACCAATTTCAGTTTACTGTGCCTAGTTAACTGCTTTGAGGATATTATATTTTAATAGCTGACTCAGAAAATGGGTAAGTAGCCAGGCATGGTAGCACATACCTGTAATTCCAAGCCCTTAGGAAACTGAGGAAGGGGGTTTCTGTTGCTGTAGATAAAACACCATGACCAAGGCAACTTATAGAAGAGTTTATTTGTCTTATCGTTCCAGTGGGATAAGAACCTGTTTTGGTGGGGAGGCATGGCAGCAGAGGTGGCGAGTAGAAAGCTGAGTGCTCACATCTTCAGGAGGACACAAGAAGCAGAAAGAGTAAGCTGGAAGTGGGGCAAAGCTATGAGCTCTCAAAGCCTGCCCCCCAGTAATGACATGCTTCCTCCAGCAAAACCATACCTCCTGAAGGTTTCATGACCCTCCCCAAACTGACCAAGTTCAAGTACTTGAGCCTACAGAAGATACTCCTCAGTCAAAACTTCTCAGTTAGACCACAATGGAGGCATTGTGAATTTTAAGCCAACCTTAGTTACATAGCAGTACTCTTGTTTAAAAACAAAACCAAAAACATAGTAACTTTTATAAATATAAAGAATGGTGCTCTTTTCAGTTTTTTTTTTCCATGAATACTAAAGACTAAAGTATTGAGTTGATAAGTTCCTGACAAATGACCTGAAATTTGTTGTGCCTATTCCCTAGGGTTTCTTGATGTCACGATTGTACTAATTTCTTTTATTTGCTGAGCGACTAACTACATGGAAAGTCAAAAAAAATGACTGAAAAATGAAAGGGGTGGAGTGCAATGCAGTGATGGTGTGTTTTAGGGCAGGATAAAAAAAAAAAAAATAGCTGACTTAGCTCTTGAAAAGACATGTTTAATTCATTTCTCCTCCAGTAAAACAGCTCTTGGGAGTTCTGCATGCCACCCTGTTTGTTTCCCTGCCACATCTATAAAAACTCAAGCTTTCTAGTTACCTGCTAGATGCAATCCCTTTTCAAAATGGGACATAGAGGCATGTTTGTTTTCTAATGTAAAATTAAAAATTTACTACTCCAGTTGTGCCTTCTTCACACGCAAGTCAAAGTCATTCAGTTAGACTGGGCCAGGCGTAGTGGTACACATTGATGCAGGAGGATCAAGAATGTAAGGCTCACCGAGCCTACATAATGAGTTCAAGGCAAGCCTGGGCTCTGAAACTGTCTCATTTGAAAACTGCCACCAAATGCACGTGTGTGCCACACTCATACATGTATATATATGTATATATAGTAGATTGTATTGACAGAAACATGCTCAAGTAGTCCTGTTGCTGTGTTGATTCTGTACATGTATGTACATATATGCATTCATACATACATTCTACTAGCAAGTTTTATGGTTAGCTCTTCTTTTTTTTTTTTTTGGTTTTTTTGAGACAGGGTCTCCCTGTAACCCCAGCTGTCCTCCCCAGCTGTCCTGGATTCACCATGGAGACCAGGCTGGCCTCAGATTCACAGAGATCTGTCTGCTTCTGCCTCCCGAGTGCTGGGATTAAAGGCGTGCACCACCACGCCCGGCTGGTTAGCTCTTTCTTACAAATGGTATTTTAATTGTCTAGATGTTTTTCTGAGTTCACTCATTTCTACAAGTAGAGATAGGTAATGGCATACATTTCAGTGTATAGAAAGAACCAAATTATCCAAAATTTAAAGAATAAAGAGTTATCTGGTACTAATAAGGACGAAAGAAAACTATCTTGACTCGCCAGCCAGCCCTGAGCAGAGGATCCTTGCCCACATTCTAGCATCTTTCTGAAAAGAAACTAGTATGGAATTCAGTCCTTAAGAGTGGGGTAGCAGGCCAGAGAGATGGCCCAACACATAAAGGCACTTGTCACCAAACCTGGGTTTGATTCCCAGGATCCACATGGTAGAAGGCAAGAGCTAATTTACACAGGCCATCCAACTTCCACACAAATATAAAGTAGCCATGTCTAACATATCTAATAAGTGACTTGAAGAAGGCTCTCTGCTAACAGAAGATCCAGAGGACCATTAAAGGCCTTTATAATGGAAGTCAAAGGGGGTAAGAATAGAGAGCCAATGAGATTGGGAACAGAGCAGGAAGGTTAGAGCTGTAGTTGTCTCTCCACAGTAATTAGACGGCTAATGCAAGGGGCCAGTGAGGTGACTCAGCAGGTAAAAACTGCTGAGTTCAATCTCTGGGACCCACATACAGGTAGATGAGAACTGACTCCACGAAATTGTCCTTTGACTTTCTCACATGTACACACACGAAATTGTCCTTTGACTTTCTCACATGTACACACAAGCATAACACAGTTATTTTTAAAGGGTGGGGTAAGGCAAGAGAACTGTAGTTTGAGTGGGAAAGTTCAGAGAACCACCAAATGCCTTTTCAGCAGAGTCAGAAGGACATACAGCGGGGCTGGAGAGATGGTTTAGTGGTCAAGAACACTGGCTGTTCTTGCAGAAGACCCAGGTTCGAATCCCAGCACCCACATGGCAGCTCACAGCTGTCCGTAGCTCCAGTTCCAGGGAATCTGACAGCTTCTTCTGTCCTCCGCAGACATTGCACGGCATGGGTGCACTTACCTACATGCAGGCAAAACACACATACACATAAAAATAAATATTTTTTTAAAGGTGGGGGGGGGACATACAGCAAGAGAGCCAAGGAGCTTGGAGACGGAGCAGGAAGGTTGGAATATAGCTGGAGTGAGGCTGTCTACACTGATCAGTTAGGAGGAGGAGGAGGAGGGGGAGGGGGAGGGGGAGGAGAAAGAGAAAGAGAAAGAGAAAGAGAAAGCCTTCCTTTTGGAGGCTGTTAAAATAAGCCCTGAATCTTCTACACAGACATCAGATCAACTCATTCAAACGGATGAAGCAGCTGATATGAAGCCATGCTGAAGACAGATCGAGTGACCCTGCACTGTCAATGTTAGGAAACACTTTTAGCAGTAAACCGAAGCCTCAGATCCTTCAGGTTCAGAGATGGCTAGCTACTTTTTCATTTACAAATTGTGATTTTTCTTCTTTAGCTTCATATTGGTGATAGCTCTGGTGCAGGAAACTTAAGAGAGTGAAAAGCTGTATGTACTTGTGTGTACTGAATTCTTTTTTTCTTGTTGTGGGAGTTTTTTTGGGGCGGGGATTGGTCTTTTTGAGACAGGGTCTCCCTGTAACCTCTGCTGGCCTGGAACTCACTATGTAGACCAGGTTGGCCTTGAACTCACAAAGATCCTCCTGCCTCTGCCTCCCAAATGCAGGGACTAAAGGCAAGTGCCACCACACCTGGCCTGGCCCTTGAATTCTTTCTAAAATAGTTGGTGACAAGTGGGCGTGGTGGTGCATGCCTGTAGTCCCAGCATCTGGGAGGCAGAGGCAGGCAGATCTCTGTGAGTTCAAGGCCAGCCTGGTCTACATAGTGAGTTCCAGCGGGGGCTAGGGGGACCCTGCTTAAAAAAAAAAAAAAAAAAAAAAAAAAAAGTTGGTGACAGTTCTAGGCAGTGCAGCCTTAACCCTTTGAAACCCTGAGTAAATGGTCTTAAAGTAGACTGTAGCATCCTCTGGTATAAAAGCACCATTGAGTATCTAGGATGTCTAGTAGCACCTTAACTACTGACATGTCTGTAGCAGGATGAATAGAATCATCCCATGAAAACTAAATCCCATTCTTTTCACTGGATGTGTTGCCCATTCAGTCATATGAGTGTGCACAAAAGTAAAACCAGTTCATTTTGTGTGGAAATCATCATTTCAAATTACACCTTTTCTTCTTGGGTTATATACTAGACATCAAAAAATAATTGGATGTGCCAGGCGTGGTGGTGCATGCCTTTAGTCCCAGCACTTGGGAGGCAGAGGCAGGTGGATCTCTGAGTCCAAGGCCAGCCTGGTCTACATAGTGAGTTCCAGGACAGCTGGGGCTACATGGAAACCCTGTCTCAAAAAAAAAAAAAAAAAAAAAAAAGGATGTTTAATAGGAAACTTTATAAAATTTTCTTTCACAATTTGAGTGTCTGGTGTTGAGAATTGAAGTTTTTTAAAGAATAGATAGCATAAGAGATGTATTCATTTTATACTTTTATATTAAGCTTTACATAGACATTCTTTTAAGTGTGAGTATGTAGTCCTGGAGGTTATCTATCATAAACCTAGAGGCAAGGTATGCACAGGAGCTTTAGGCAATGAAGGTGTAATTGTAAAGCAGCATCCTTATGGCTTAGTACCTTGAAATATTTTCAGTTGACTTTTTTCTTCTATTATTTAATTCCATTACATAACAGTAATTGTATTTATTGAAGCCACTGGGTTTTTTTTTTTTTATTATAGGAAATGCTGATCTTAGTGAATCTCAAGTATAGGGAGGTAAAGGTTCTTTAATAATTCAAAGACTGCTACTTTTCACAATTCACTTGGTCCCATTGCCTTTTATGTCCCAAATATCTTAAAGATGATCACTAAATTGTGGCATCTAAAAAAATTAATTTCTTTAAAGAAATCTCACGAAATATGCTGCATAATAGCTTGCTCTGAATCATTTAAGAGGCTGACTTGATCGAAGCTTTCTGCTATATTAACAGTTTGACATATTCTTCTGCTTAAATATCAAATGAGTTCTGACACCTCCAATGAGATTATTAAAGTTGGGGATTTCTTTTAACAGCATCAACAAAGAAAGCATCGTTGATGTAGAAGGCATTGTGAGAAAAGTAAATCAGAAAATTGGAAGTTGTACACAGCAAGATGTTGAATTACATGTTCAAAAGGTAATGTGTTACAAAATATAACATCAGGCTGGAGAGATGGCTTAGAGGTTAAGAACACTGACTGTTCCTTATGTTGTGATATTAACATCATATCTTGCAGACAAGAATTGGAAAGGTTATGGTTTAATAGTGATGTGTTTGTGTGTCAAGTTGACAAGGGATCAATTGTGCTGGATAGCTTTAGTGTCAACTTGATATACCTGGTTTGAGGGAACCTCAATTGGGGAATTGCCTCCATTGAACTAGCCTGTGGCCATGTCTGTGGGGCTTCTTGATTATTGTGTGATGTGGGAGGGCCCAGCCCACTGTGGGTGCTGCCACCCCTGTGCAGGTAGGCCTCTGTTGCATAAGAAAGCAAGCTGAGCAGGGACCAGGGGAGCAAGCCAATAAGCAGTGTTCCTCCATGGCCTGTGCTCCAGCTCCTGCCTCCAGGTTCCTGCCTTGAGTTCCAGCCTTGGGCTCCTTGATGAACTATGATCTGGGAGATGTAAGACAAATAAACCCTCTCCTCACCCACCACCCACTCCCACCCACTGACTATTCTTGCAGAAGACCCGGGTTCAAATCCCAGCACCCACAAGGCAACTAACAACTGTCCATAACTCCAGTTCCAGGGGATCCAATAGCCTCTTCTGTCCTCCATGGGCATTGCATGACACAGGTGCACTTACCTACATGCAGGGATAATACTCATACACATAAAATAAAAATAATAAATAAAATGTTTAAAAAGAAAAAAAACAAAATATAATATCATGCCAGGTCTGGCAGTGCATGCCTTTAATTGTAGCACTCAGAAGATAGAAGCAGGCCAGTGTCTGAGTTTGAAGCCAGCCTGGCCTACATATATAGAGAGTTCTAGGCCAGTCAGGGCTACATAGTGAAATGTTATCTTTAAAAAATAAATAAATAAATAAATAAATAAATAAATAAATAAATAAATATATTGATTTCTCTACTCCTGAAAGCAGAGAAGAATTGAAGCTTAAAAATACATATGTGGGGGTCGGGGGAGAAAGAGAGAATTATATTATGAATTTGAGTGATTCTTAGGACTTTCCATGTTGAATCTGTATATTCTTAATAATTTGTATTTATATAAAATACTGAGGTTTATAAGTTAATTACTGAATCAGTTAGCTTATGCTGTGCATTAGTTACTTTTCTGTTGCTGTGAGAGAAACACCGACCAAAGCAGTTTATAGAAGGAAGAGTTTATTTGAGATTATGGTTCCAGTCTGAGAATTACAGTCTGTCTTGGCAGGGAGGCATGGTGGCAGAGGTAGCTGGAGGAGGCATGGAAGCTAAGCTCTCACATCTTCAAGCAGGCACAGGAAACAAGGGAGCGACTGGAAATCTGGCAATACTTAAGGAGTCTCTAAGCCCACCCCCAGTGATGTGTTTCCTCCAGCATGGCCCCACCTTCTAAGACCTCCCAAACTGCACCACCAACTGGGAACAAAATGTCCTATGGGGGACATTCTCAGTCAAGCCAGCACATGCTGTATAACAAATTCAGTATTTAGTGACTTAGAATGACAGAGGCCCATCTTAGCAGGCTTACCTGATCCACACAGCATTGACTAGGC
Source organism: Nannospalax galili (assembly GCF_000622305.1). Classification (NCBI taxonomy): domain Eukaryota; kingdom Metazoa; phylum Chordata; class Mammalia; order Rodentia; family Spalacidae; genus Nannospalax; species Nannospalax galili. Next base: position 6,197,813 of record NW_008338998.1, read on the forward strand.
TCATTGGTCTATTAGTGGTATATCTTCTAGTGGCCTCTCCTTACCCAGAAGGCAACTCAGACCTGTTGATATATAACACTAGGACAGCTGACCATCTTTAAAAAACAAAAACAAAACTCATCTCTCATCTATTATATTTTCAGGCATAAAAACTAAGAATATAAGAATATCATTAACTAAAAATACCATAAGTAAATTCTCAAGTATTTAGTGCTATTGAAATGATCCTGGAACTTTGAACCTATAGCACACAGATTTGTATCTAATTGTATCTATAATACACATCATTAAATTTTTGTTAAGAAATAGTCTAAGCTGGACATAGTGGTGCACACCTTTAATCCCAGCACTCAGAGGCAGAGGCAGGCAGAGCTTTCTGAGATTCAGACCAGAAGTAGTCTTGGGGGCTGGAGAGGTGGCTCAGCAGTTAAGAACACTGAATGTTCTTACAGAAGACCTGGGTTCGAATCCCAGCATCCACATGGCAGCCAACAACTGTCCATAACTCCAGTTCCAGGGGATCTGACGGCCTCTTCTGTCCTCTGTGGGCATTGCACGACATGGGTGCACTTACCTGCATGCAGACAATACACACATACACATAAAAATAATAAAATAAAATAATTTTTTTAAAAAGTAGTAGTCTAAGGACTGGTGAGGTAGCTCAACAGGAAAAGGTACTTACTAGCCTGAGTTTGATTCCTGGGACTCATGTTGTAGAAGGAGAGAACTGTCTCAGGCAAGTTGTCCTCTGACCCTCCACACGTGACTGTGACTTGCGTGCTTACACACAACACACATGCGCACATACACACACACACACACACATATATATATATATACACACCCAAGGCAGGAAAGGGAGAGGGTACATAGAGAAGAAAGACAAGTGATCAGCAAATGGATTAAGAGAGATCAGCCCATTCATACCCACTGATTTGAGAGTAAGGTTGTGTTTAATAGGAATCAGTTGTTATGGAACTCTGCAACATAGAAAAATCTATTTTTGGTGAACTGACGTGACAGATTACTTGGTTCTTTGTTTGAGTTTACTAAAGAAGTTCATTTATGCTGACCAAAAATATCCCCTTTGAACTAACATGTTCTTCAGTATTTTAATAAATAAGTCCTTAATGACTAAAACAAATATATGTACTTTTAATATTCTTACTGGGCAGGATATAGCTCAGTACCAGAGCACTTGCCTACCATGCATTTCCAGCATGCATTGCAACATTAAAAGGGTCATTAGTAAATACAGCGCCTAAAGAACTTACAGACAAGTTTTGGTATTTCACAAAATGTGAAATTACACCATAAGTATTCCACTGTCTCTTGTTTATTTATTCAACCATCAGATACTTGTTATATTTTATGCCAAGTACTATATGATCTTCAACCTAATGAAGAGGAGGATGAATTTCCACTGGTTTTGAAAATTGTAGCTCTTAAGTTCTCCAATTTTGGATTTAAAGGTCAAGTTTTTGTTATCAAAGGGAACCTAAAACTTGGGTATAGGGAGCCATGACAGACAATTCTGTTTGACTTTGGGGGCACCTGAGTAAAGCCTTCTGACCGTCCCTGAATGCTGTATGATCTGCAAACTGAGACCATATGATTTTTTTCCTGACTTAACTAAATAAAGGTTTTATCCCTTTTTTAAAGTATGCAAAACACCCCAGCTCAGCTTTTAATAGTTAATTGATTATTTTTCACTAAAACTTGAAATTAGTATGTGTATTAACAGATTTTAACAGCATAAAAGAACACTCTCTGTGGCAGCTCTTGACCCAGGAGAACAATAGGAAATAAGGTGTGATATTTAATGAGAGGAAGCAATGAAGGTAGACTTTAAAGTATGAGAACAGAAAGGAGGTTATTGCAGAGCTAAACTGAAGTTAGTCCTAGAGGAAGCAGTGGCTGAATGCTGCTAGCAATAATAGCAACTCCTGTGTTAATGATTTGATTCTTAATGGCAGACCCCATTTTAATTAAAGCTTTGAGATTGATTTCCCTAATGGCAGCTTTTATTGGCAATGCTAGGCCTTGATTATTTATTACATTGGATGAACCAAGGGTTTATAAAGTATTTGTATGTATTATCCTGTTTGACTTCAAACAATGCATAAAGGCAGCAATATTATCCCCATTCTGTGGATGAAAAATGGATATTATCTTGTTTGATTTCACCAAGTGATTTCAATTAAAAATGTATGCAAACATTTCTTTATGTAGATTGTCTTTTAAGCAAAGGATAACCAGGTTTTGTATACTTCCTAATATTTTTGACAATTTCTCACTTTCAGATTTATGTGATCAGTTTGGCTGAACCTCGCCTGCCCCTGCAGCTGGATGATGCCATTCGGCCTGAGGTAGAAGAGGTAAAGTTGATGTCATGCTTTGTGCTTGCTCTAGGTATTTAATTTGCGAAACAGTGGAAGCTCGTTGTCCTACTTTATATTAAATGTATGTGTGAATTGATTTGAACTCCATTTGTATTTAAACTTACTAGCGCTAGGGATATAGCTCAGTGCTAGAGGACTTCTCTAGCATGCAAGAGGCTCTAGATTCAATTACTCTGACATCAGCAAATCTCAGATTTTTTTAAAAAAATATTTTTATTGAGTTTTTGTGCATTTCGTATAATAGATCTTAATCAAATTTAGAGCTCCTCCCCATCTGTGCCCCTCATAGCTCCCTCTCCCCCACTGGATTTCATGTATTCTGTCATTATAGCCAGATAGGACTTAACATATAATGGGACAAGCATTTGTACCCAGATGTCCCTCAGTGCAAGTTTATCTACTGGTGTCTAGTTAGCCTATCTAGAGTCACTCCCTTAAAGAAGAGCTACTCTCCTCACTTCACAGTAATCAGTTGCCAATAGTTCCTCAGAGTTGGGGCTTGCTGCCCATTTCTCTAGTTCTATGCTGGGTTTTTGTCTGATTGAGTTGATATGAATTTTGTGCATATTGTTACCATTGTTACAAGTTCATATGAGCAAGTTCCCAGAGGCCTGAAAGCCTGTTTCCTTATATTCTTAATCAAATTTAGACCCCTTCCCTTATCTGGCTCTTATGGTCTTTCTGCCCCCTCTTCCACAATGATCCTGAGCCATGCATGAGTAAGTGAAGTTTAATACAGGAGTCACACACTCTGCAGTCTCCTGCATTCATTGTACTCCATTGTATGAGGGATATATTAGTATTCTCTCTACCCCCTGTTCTGCTGTGTTCCATGAGCCTTAGGTATCCAGGTTCCACTGTAGATGTGTCACTTAGGGCTGGGCATCTCTCAGACATGTATTCTCTGTGACCAGTTGTGGAATTCTGTAATAACCTCTATCTATTGCAAAATGAAGCTTTTTTGATGAGTGGTGTATGGTGTACTTGTCAGGGTATTACAGTGATCTGTGGCAGGCAGATCAGGCCAAGGGCAAAGTGAGGGGTGGGGACAGCCTGTGGAGGGTCTAACAAACTAAGCTGGAAGATGAAGCTAGTCTGGATTAGGGAGCTTGTTCAGAGATCTGAGACTGAAAAGCAGGAGCAGGTCTGGGCCCAAGGCTAGAAGGGAGATAGATTGTGGGAAGAGAGTAGAGTTATTCAGGCTGCAGGCACAGTACTTTTTTTTTAATGTGTATCAGTGTATTGCCTGCATGTATATATGTGCACCCATGTCATGCAATGCCTAGAGGTCAGAAGAGGGCATTGGATCCCCTGTAACTGGAGTTAAAGATGGTTGTTAACCCCCCCATGTGGATGTCAAACCTGGGTCCTCTGCAAGAGCAGCCAGCACTCTTAACCTCTGAGCCATCTTTCCAGCCCTGGAATCTCGGACTTTTTAGGCTATTAATTTATTGAAAATAATGCTATAAAGCCAGCCATGCTGGTACACACCCTTAATCCCAACACTTGGGAGGCAGAGGCAGAGAGATCTCCATGAGATCAAGGCCAGCCTGGTGTTCATAATGAGTTCCTGTCTCAAAAAATAAAAAGGACTTCTAAGAGTGGTATGTGTGTATATATATTTCAGAAAGTGAATAAAATCTGTTTGTAACTCCCCCACCACCACCACCACTTTTTTTTTTTTTTAGGAAGGAAGAGCTACTGTTAACCAAGATACAAGATTAGACAACAGAGTCATTGATCTTAGGGTATGCCTCATTTATTTGTTGATGTGGGTATGCCAACATTGAGATTCTCAGGGATACCATAATGCTGATTGCCACTTGCCTATGTGTGAGTATAATAATGTAAGACATAGTCTGCCTTTCTGACTGAGTCCTTCCCCAGAAAGAACTGCCAGGTAGGTGTTGCAGGTGAGTACTAGTCCATAGCATACTGACATGCTTTATTTGAAAACTGTAGATTATGAGTTGCATCCAGGTGATGTCTGTTTTGGAGTAGCTTAGTCAGCAAATGGAAATGCAACCATCAATATCACTAGAAAATGTGAAAGAAATTCTTTGTAAAATTTAGAACAACCAGGTGGAGATGATGTATCATAACGAAGAAGTCACCATCCCTTGTGGTTTACATGGTCATCTCATGGATCTTCTGTTTTCTCTTTTGGTTTGGTTGATTTTTATCACTGTAGTAAAAATATCTTCTTAATGTTTGACCATGTCTTCCTCCTTCATTTAAATACCTCTCACTCAAAGGCAAAGGCCACTTCAAGTTCTTTCTGACTTCCAGTTTTCTGCAGTTGTATGAATATCCCTTTATAATACACTCAGCATTTCTCCTGTTTGTTTTCTGTCTGCTTTACCGTCTCCATTTTCATTTATGTTGAAAAAAGCAAACTGTAATCAAACATCCTCCTGATACTGCCTAAAACCCTAAGGTTTTTTATTTATTTTTAGACATCATGCTGTATTTGACCATGCTACTTGTTCACTGCTACTGGCTTGTGCTACAATTCAGCCCAGAGAAATTTTGGTTCTCTTGGTGTTGGTATTTTAGTTAAATTTATTGCCATCATTGAACAATGGGGATTTTGCTAGATGTGATCACATAGACTGGTGATCCTAGCTATCTTCAAGGCTGAGGCAGGAGGATCACTTAAACCCAAGAGCTGGCCAGGCTAAGTGGCACACACCTGTAATCCCAGCATTGGAGAGGCTAAGGCAGGAAAGTTGAAAGTCAGTCTAGGTTACATATGCATTAAAAGGTCAGCCTTAACTACAGTATCAAAAACAAAAGGAAAAGGAGTTGGAAGCCATCTTGAACAAAATAGTGTGATCCTGTGGGAAGAGAAGGAGGGGAGGATTTTCATATTAAAATCTAGGTGACTTTTCTTGGAAAGTTGGAGAACCCAGTAATACTGGGCCCATATAGCCTGGAGTGCTAGGGGTCTATGAGTGCTAGATGGAGTATGTGTCCTTGTGTTGTCCTAAGCAACAGTTATTTGTTTTATTCATTTTATTTATCTGGTTCTTGTAAACTTTAAAAAAAAAATTTATTCTATGTGTATGAGCGTTTTTCCTACAAATATGTAAGTGTAGCATGGGCATGCGATGCCCACAGAGGCCAGAAGAGGGTGTCCTCTTCTGACCTCCATAGCATTGCACGACACGGGTGCACTCACATACATGCAGGCAATACACTCATACACATAAAAGAAGTAAAATTAAAAAAAAATAAAACATGTATTGTGTTAACACTACCCACCCCCACACACACACTTGATTTGCAGTTGCCAAGGGACATGGGCCCAGGACAATTCAGGATTCACAGGCAGCCCAAACCTTCGAAAACCCTATGGGCTTTCTTCATCCACACTTTGCCCACCATTCTTTTCTCTTGAAAACAGTAAACCCCTTAAATAAAGGGAAGCCCATTCCCCTATATCCATCATCCATGGCAAATACCTGCATCAGTCAGTGGAATACTCTATTCCTAAAGAGCTTAAATGAGCTATACAATGCTCCATCCAGCCTCCATTAATCTGTTGGAAATAAATCTATTTGCTATCTCTTCCTAAAATGTTCATTAACAAAGCAATGGAATCGCAGAACACTTATAGAACAATTATACAATTTGTATTCAAGTGCCCATTTTCTATTTCATTACTTCATCTTTTTTCCCAAATGAAAAATTTTAAAGCTGAAACTTCTAAATGAAAACATAAGGAATATTCTCCCAGACATTAGGATAGGCAGGAACTTTTTGAACAGGCCATCAATAGCACAGGAATTAGTCCCAAGTATGAACAGATAGGATTACATGATATTAAAGTTTCTGTACAGCAAAGGAAACTATTAGCAGAGCACACAGCCCACAGAATCGTGTTCTCAACATCCCTAGTCAGGGAAATACAAATTAGAACTACTTTGAGATACCACCTCACCCCATTCAGAATGGCTATCAAGAAATTCAATAAGAGGACTGGAGAGATGGCTCAGCGGTTAAGAACACTGGTTGTTCCTGCAGAAGACCCAGGTTCAAATCCCAGCACCCACATGGCAGCTAACAACTGTCCGTAACTCCAATCCCAGGGGATCAGACAGCCTCTTCTGACCTCCATGGGCATTGCACGACATGGGCGCACTTACCTACATGTAGGCAATACACGCATACACATAAAATAAAGTTAATAAAATATTTTTTAAAAAAGAAATCCAACAAGAAACATTAATGAAGATGTGGAGAAAGAGGAATTGATTGCTGGTGGGAGTGCAAATTATTACAGCCATTGTGGAAATTGGTTTGGATTTTCCTCAAAAAATTTAAAATAGAGCTACCATATGTTCCAACTATCTCACTCCTGGTAGATACACAGAGAGCTCCATTTTTTTTTTTTTTGATTGGGGAGGATGAACCAGGGTCTCTCCATAGCCTCAACTATCCTGGAACTCACTATGTAGACCAGGCTGGCCTGTCTTCCTGCCTCTGCCTCTAGAGATTAAAGGTGTGCACCACCTTGCCCTCCTATCTAATTCTTAACTGCATAGGAGCCGATTATAGTCATCACTATGGGATAGTGAAGCAGCTTCAAAATTAGTCTGTATTTTAGAAAGAAAGCAAACATATTTGAATCTCTTTATATTCTACTTAGGTGACCCAATTTTACCAAAAGAGGAAAAACTTTTACTGTTACTTAGATTTTAGCTGCTCCATGTTGTCCTCTAATGTAATGCTAAATGCTTTGTGAAGGAGGATCAGAATTTGAAAGATGATACTGCACTGGGCACAAACGTTTCTCAGACTTTGATTTCTCCTGTTGAGCACAATTTCTCTGCCTTGAGGATAGAATTTTCCTCTGGGCAAGTATCCATAGAAGGATATTTTAAGGCTCTTTAATTATATAACTTTACCTTCTGATCACAGACAGTTGGCATGTATGCAGTAGCAAGTGTGATTCTCTTTGTAATAATTCTTTTCAGTAGTGTAAGTAATCAAAAGTTTGAAGTTTTTTCTTACTATTTACTTTAAAAATCCATATTTAATTCTACTCCCATCCCCCTGGCAATCCTCCTACCTTACCTCATGAGTGCCAGTATTTTAGATATGCACCACCACAATCATCTCAAACCTTTTAAAAGATAGAATCTGATGGAGAATAATCTCTAGCCTGTAGGCATATTAAAATTATTATCTAAATAACTGTTCACTTTTTTATTTTTTTGTGGTACTAGAGACTAACCCAGGGGCGTATGCATGCTAGGCATTCAGTCTACTACACTCCTATTTTCTTCTGTAATCTAGATTGAACACAGGATTTTGATTATGTGTACATGGGTAGGCAAATTATAAAGTCCTGGGCTACATCTCCAGCCCCTGCTTTCTAATAAAATAGGTACCTGTCTTTCTAGCAGTTACCAAAGGCCTTGAAGAACATGATAAGGGACAAAATGCTTTTTTCTTGTATAATACAAATTTTCTTACCCTCATAAATGTTACATGTTGACAAACTTGATACAATCAGAAAGCCAAGAATGGAGGCATACTAATGGGATAGGGTTTATTGTTTATTCTTGGTCTTTTTTCACAATATGGTTTTTTTTTTTAAAAAAAAAAAAGCATAATTAAGTGAAATTTCTATTCATACTATATGAGCTATGATAAATTATTCCATAAGTTTAACTTCTATTTGATATGGGGCTAAAATAAGTTTAGTCGGGCTAACTAAAAGAAGTAGCGGTAAAGTGTATTCAGTGGCTCTCTGAAGAATATATTTCACTGAAGTGAATTGTGTCTACATATGTGTAGCAGTAGCAGTGACACACTCTTTGTTTTAGGTAGGTTGCTAGGTTTTTGAAAGCAGAAGATTGCACAATTGGTTATGATTGGATGAACCAGTGTTTCCTTAAACCACATTATGCTTAAAAAAGCCAGCCACAAGTGTTCTTTAGTTTAAATATAGATATCTTGGGGCTGGAGGGATGACTCAACTGTTAAGAGGATTGGCTGCTCTTGAAGAGGACCTGGGTTCAGTTCCTAGAACCCACATGGCAGCTGACAACCATCAGTCACTCCAGTTCCAGGGGATCCAACACCCTCTTTTGACCTCCACAGTCATTGCTCACAGGGTGCTCTTACATACATGCAGGCAAAACACTCATACACATAAAATAAAAGTAAATAAACAAATAAAAAATGTAATAGATGAAATAAATAGGGATACCTTAAAAGTAAGTAAACATTAAAAATAGAGTACAAAGGTCTTTTAATGCCTTCCATTGTTTTGTAAGAAATCATTGGTTGTATCTTTGCATTCAAATTAAAAAATAATGCTGCTTAAATATATCCTGGTTTGGGCTAATGAGATGACTCTGGGTAAAGGTACCTGCAGTCAAGCCTGAGGACCTGAGTTCCTTCCATTAGAGTGGAAGGAGAGAGTGACCTTGCCTGAAAGATCTCTGTTCTCCACATGTGTGCTCTGGTGCATGTGTGTACACACAAAATAAAATAGATAAAAATAAAAAAATAAATATGCCCCAGTTTACATAAATATATTTAGCTCTGATCTTCAGAAATTCAAGATTAAGTAGCATTCTTTCCCAGGAGCAAGATGTTTCCCCATCCTTATAACATCTGAATCAGAGTGTCATGTGTGTCAAGTCAGAAGTGGGCTGCGGACATAGACCAGCTCGCTGAAATGCCTGTGTGCACCAACTCAGCTGACCACAGATAAGATAACCTGGTGTGGTTTGAGGTCGGGTATTTTACTAAATGACTACTTGATTGTAACTTTTTGTAATGTATTAGGCAAAGACCTATGGATAAGAAACCAGTTCCTTTGGCCAGAGCACAGATGATTACTAAAGTTTTCTGGTCACTGTTGGACTTGATTGAGGCTGAAAGTAACCAGAGAAGGCAAAAGAAATGGAAAAAAGAGGGAGAAGGAAATAGAAAGTAAAAGCAGTAGTGGTGGAAGGGTACTGCTGTTTATTGCTTCATGTGCCATTTAGGGGTCAGAGTTGTAGGGTGCCTATGCCTCTTATATATGTATTTTAATTTAATGGAACAACTACATGACTGTCTATAATTAATGTATAATTGGTGATGATTCCAATGAAAGCAAATTATTTTTTATTCATTTATTATTCAATGTTAAAATATTACTTAAGAAAATATTTGTATGTTACATAAACAGTGATACACCTCATTTAATGGGCTGCCTTTTTTAAAAAGTAACACTCTAGGATAGCTGATTGTGGTGGCACATGCCTTTGATTCCAGCACTCAGAAGGGAGAGGCAGGTGAATCTCTGTGAGTTCAAGGCTAGCCTGGTCTACATAATGAGTCACAGGCCAGCTGGAGATAGAGGGAGACCCTGTTTCAAAAAACTCCCAGGTGAATATATAAGCAAGGTGTTTTTTCATTAATTGCTAAGAAATATTTTTCTTGAATAGAATTCTTACAAATTAAAACATCTGCTCAGGAAGCATTTTCTAGTGAGACTGGCTCTGTAAGATCATATATATTCATTAGATTCCACCATACTTCATCACCTTTGACCTGGGTTATACATGTGTATTTTTGTTGTCTCTACTACTATTAGACTGAAAACATAGAGAATAAGAATATCTTAATTTATCTCTTAGTTTCCAGCATGGTGAGTGCTCAGTGTGTCAGTTTGACTAAATTAGATTTTGATGCTGTCTTACAGACATCAACCAGTCAGGCCATCTTCCTTCTCCAGTCTGGTATCTGCCATCTCTTCCGAGAAACTTTAATTAACAAAGGCTTTGTGGAAATTCAAACTCCTAAAATTATTTCAGGTATGCTTCAAAATATTTTCTGTAATTTAAACATATTAATTGGCTTTCCAATTATTCAAGTATCTGTGTATTCAAGGCCAGCCTGGTCTGTATAGCAAGTTCCAGGTCAACCAGGACTACGTAATGAGACCTCTATCACATAAATTAAAAAATAAATAAATAAATATTTTTTAAAGGAGGAATATCATTTAAGGGCCAGTGAGATGGCAATTAGAAAAATAATATCTTCTTTCCTTTTACTTATTTAATTTTTTGTTTTTTACATCAAGGTATAGATTTGATTGGTACAGAAAAGGGAACATTTACCTGTAATTCTTGATGTTTCTAGAGGGTTTTTGTTGTTGTTTTCTTTTATAAATGAACTACTTGAATCAAAAGTATAAATTGTGGGCTGAAGAGATGGCTCAGCCATGAAGAGTACTGGCTGCTCTTGCAGAGGACCCAGATTCAGTTCCGAGCTCCCACATGGCAGCTAACAACTAGCCCTAACTCCTGTTCCAAGGGATCCAGTGCCTCTTGTGGCCTCTGAGGGCATTGCACACATGGGTACATGCATACATGCACACATACATTTCACACATACATTGTATACATGCATACATGAAGACAAAACTCAAAACAAAAAAAATTTTAAGTATAAATTGTTTTAACTAAAAGTGTACGCTGATAAACCATGCAACTGATTATAACAGTATAAATGTTTACATTTCAGCTGCCAGTGAAGGAGGAGCCAATGTTTTTACTGTGTCATATTTCAAAAATAATGCCTACCTAGCTCAGTCCCCACAGCTGTATAAGCAGATGTGCATCTGTGCTGATTTTGAGAAGGTTTTCTGTATTGGACCAGGTAAGATTTTTGTCAATTATGTTTATTAATTGTACAGTTATTGTATTAAGTCTTCATTAATTGTAGAGTAGTTATGATATTAGTAACACATACAATGTTCAGATGTTAAGAGCTGGGGATGTGGCTCAATGAGTAAAGCACTTACCTTGCATGTGTAAGTTGTCAGTTCAGTTTCCAGCACCACATTAAAAAAAAGCAAAGAAAATACCTGTCTAGGTAGAAATGTGTGTGTGCGTGCGTGCGTGCGTGCGTGCGTGTGTGTGTGTGTGATTCAATCATTTTTTTTAAACCTTTAAGCATTTATGTGAGTAGAATCACAGGCAGTTAGAGTCTTGCCAAAAAAAACTTTTTTCTTGACAACGTCTAATTTTAAAAATACATGCTTTGGGGCTGGAGAAATGGCTGAGCAGTTAAGAGCACTGGGTATTCTTGCTGAGGACCTGGGTTCAGTTTATAGCACCCACATAGCAGCTAACAAGCATTTGTTACTCAAATACACGCTTTGAAAATATGTACCCTCTCATTTACACCTGAGTACATTGTTTATTATAACAAAGTGCAGTTAGACCAGAACTAGTATTTGGACTGGCCCCTCAGTGCCTTACCAGTACTCAAACAGATAGTTGCAATCTTTCAAATACTGTATTTTGTTCTTTATACCTTCTCTATAGCAAGTTTACAGGGGCCTCTGTCCATGTTGCCAACAGGCTTTTCTATTTCCCTAGTACTATTCATACTGCCCTTACTCTTGGTAATATGCTAAAGTCCATTAGAACCAAGAAATGTCTCATAATTAACAGGTGATAGCATGGTTTTTAAGATGTATTTGCTAAAAACCAAGTACAAAAACAGAAACGTAGATATTTTTTCTGACTAATTACAAGTGAAAAAAAAAAAACAGCTTTACATCATTCTTTTAAAAAGTTATTTTGGGGCTGGAGAGATGGTTCAGCAGTTAAGAGCACTGGCTGCTCTTGAAGAGGACCAGGGTTCGATTCTAGCACCCACATGGCAGCTAACAGTCATCCTTAACTCCAGTCCCAGGGGATCTGACACCTTCTTCTGACCTCCTCGGGCATTGCATGACACAGGTGTACTTACATACATGTAGGCAGTACACTCACATAAAATAAAAATTAATAAATATTTAAAAAAATAAGTTTATATATAAATTTTTGGTAATTTAATAAAGCTAATTCTTACTAATGAGAAATTGGCATGGTTATGAAATGTTTTAACTTTGTGAATCTGTCAAGTAGTTATTTTCCAAGCATCTATTGCATGTGTATTGAATTTGTTTTAGGGGGTCTTGTTTGTTTCTAAATTTTTTAGGTTTGGAGGGATGTTTGTTTTGGGGGTTTTGTTGTTTGTTTTGAGCCAGGGTCTCCCTGTAGCCCCAGCTGGCCTAGAACTTGCATTGTAGACCAAGCTGGCCTCAATCTCATTGAGATCCACCTGCCTCTGCATCTCTGGTGCTGTGATTAAGGGCGTGAGCCAACATGCCTGATTCTGCATATATATTCCTACACTAGATATGAAACCATAATGGGGATCTTGGATGCAGGCTGTAGGTAGATTTGGGGTAAAACCTGAGATTTAGCTCTCACAAGCATCCAGCTAACTGCTGGTACTCCTGTTATGCAGATCATTTTTTGAGTGAAAGGGGAATAAACACTGTCCCTGCTCCTGACACGAAAATAAGCCATACATATGTAGAGCAGTCACAGGAAATAAGCAAATGAATTGCAAAACAATCAAGCTATGTATGCTGGCTCATTCCTATAATCCTAGCACTCAAGAGGCTAAAGTGGAAGAGTCATCATGAGTTCTAGAAAGCCAAGACTATGGAGTGGGACCTTGTTCCAAGAAAGAAGAATCAGATTGTGCTGTACAATCAGCAATAAGTGTAAGAAAATTGAGTTTGTTAGAGTCACCGTTAAAGAAAATTCAAACTAAAATGGGCTCGTGGGATATCACTAAGGTGATAGTGTTCTAATAGAGGAAAATTAATGAGTAAAAAGCATGGACCATCAGAGAAAACAGAAATAAAAATGGTTACTGTTAAGAAATGAGAAGTGAAAAAATAAAAATAAAGGCAGGAGGGGAGGAGCTGGAGAGATGGCTCAGTGGTCAAGAGCACTGGCTCTTCTTGCAGAGGCCTTTTCAGTACCCATATGGCAGCTAACAATGGTCCATAACTCCAGTTCCAGGGGAATCCAACACCTTCTTCTGACTTCCCTGGGCATTACACGACACGGGTACACTTACACCCATGTAGGCAAATATGCTCATACACATAAAATAAAAATAGTAAGTAAAAAAAATTTTTTTTAAAGAAATGGGACATGCAGGCTAAGATTAAATTGCGAAAACATAAAGGTTTTAGCCTTTTGTCATTTTATGTCTTGTTACAGTAGTCATTTGGGAGCCATTGTGAGTTTCTGAGTGGGGATGTGTTAAAGGAATATTATTGTGGCAGTGAAGTGAAAGATGAGCTGAGCTAGTGAAGAAAGACTGTAAAGAAGGAGATGTAGGGAACATAGAAGCTGGACTGGGGATGGCTGGGGTATAATGTTCCCTCATTTATTCACAACTTTGTTTTGCTTGAGTTGTATTTTAATAAAATGGAGACAAACTTACTTTATTGGTCATAATTGAGTCTGTTTTTAATTATTGAGATGGTGCCTCAGGACCTTGCATTCCCTGGGGGGGTCTCATGAATCTCGTTTATTAATTTACATTTGATTCAGCTTTTACGTGACTTGGGAGTTTGTAATGAACTCAATGTCTAGGAGAATGTGGAAACAGATGGCTTATCAGAGGTCTCTCCCACTCTATGGGGATGTGAAAATAGTACCACTTGAGCACAGCCAAGTAGAAGTTTGTATTGAAGTTCTCACTTACCAAAGATTTAAAATCCCGTGTTGTTTTTCTTTTACTAACTTACCAGTTTTCAGAGCTGAAGACTCCAATACCCACAGACATCTGACTGAATTCGTTGGTTTGGATATTGAAATGGCTTTTAATTATCACTATCATGAAGTTGTAGAAGAAATTGCCAACACCTTGGTGCAAATATTCAAAGGGCTTCAAGAAAGGTGAAAAACATTTTATATACTTAGGTGACTTTAATTTCAAATCAGTATGGGTTTTTTTTGGTGTGCGGTGGGGTGGGAGTAGGGGACAACACAAGGTTACTGCATGTAAGCTGACCTCAAACTCCTGATTCCTCTTCCTCAGCCTCTCAAAGTGCTGGAATTGTAGGCATATACCACCACACTCCGCATGAAAATAATAACTCTTGAATTAGAACATAGGAACTAAATTTCTGTTGGGCATACTTGCAGTTCAATAATCAGTTTGGCTATTATTAGGTACTCCATAAGAATGATTACATTGATGGGGCATGGTGGCCCTTGACTATAATTCTAGCACCCAGAGACTGCAGCAGACATGTTAAGAGTTCAAGGCAAACCTTGTCGAAATAGCCAGACAACTTCATTTCCAAGAAAAGGCATTTTATATGCCACAGTGGTTCTAGGAGATTATATAACTGAATAGCATCATCTTTTCTGAATCTGTCTACATGTAAATTAAGCAAATGGTTAATTTTTAAAACTCCTACTTATATTAAGTATTCAGTAAAGAAAGATCTTAGAATCTAGTAAACTGAAGGGCTTTTTGCCTTATTTGGGTCTGGTGAGAAATATTAAATGTGATCTCAGTGTTGCAGAAAGTTGAAATTTGTGAGATGTCCACCTTAGGTATACCCCCTAAATGGCAAATAGCTTTTCCCTTATATACCAGAAAGTTGTATGCTTGTGGTGGTGTTTAACATGGAAAAAATAGTAAAGAAAATGGAACGCTATTAAGTTGATGAAGAGAATGTCTTTTCCTTTGTCCATCCTTATGTACTTCAGTTGTTTGGTTAGCTAAAAGTGACTTAATTAACTAATGTTTAATAACTATGAAGGTCCATGTTTAAGCTTTTTATTTTAAGACCACTGTTGTTTGCTTGTTTCTTGTTGGTTTTGGAGTGTGGTTTTTTGTTTCCTTGTTTGTTGTTTGTTTGTTTTGAATCTCCTGTGGTTCAAGCTGGCCTTGAACTTGCTATGTTGCCAGCTGAGAATGACCTTAAGATCCTGATCCTCCTGCTTCCATGTTCCAATAGCTAGAATGTACTTCCATGCCCAACTAAGACCACTGATTTTTTTACTGTATATTTTTATTGAATTTTTGTGCATTTCATTCAAAACATCTTAACTATCTTTATAACCCCTCCCCCATCCAGATGCCCCCATAGCCCACCCACTGGATTTCATGCATTCTGTCATATATTTAAGTCAAGATAGTGTACACAGAAGTCCCTCAGTGCAAGTTCAACTGGAGTCTAGTCAGCCTGTTTAGAGTCCACTCCCCTAAAGAAGATCAACTTTCCCTCACTGGTGCAGCAGTAATCAGCTGCTGGACATAAAGACATATGAACACCAATATAATAATAGTGGGTGATTTCATTACCCCACTATTCAACAGAGAGGTTACCCCAACAAAAGAAGAGAAACTTCTGTGTTAAATGACAGCAGTGGTGTCAGCATGCACAAGACCCATGTAAACTTAATCAGACAAAAACCCAGCATAGGACTGAGGAAACGGGCAGCAGGCCTCAACCTTAGCCAAAGAACTGTTGGCAAGGTCTCACTGTGTAGCTCTGACTGGCCTGGTACTCACAGAGATCTACCTCCTCTGCCTTCCAAATGCTAGGATTAAAGGCATGTGCTACTACACTTGGCCTAAGATCATTAATTTTTACAGTTCACTGTTATGTATTTGATATACTTTGATTTTTTTTAATATCTTATTATTTTTATGTATATGTGTGAGTGTATTCCCTGCATGCATCTAAGTGCACTCATGTTGTGCAATGCCCATGGAGATCAGAACAGAGCATCAGATTCCCCTGGAACTGGAGTTACAGATGGTTGTTAGCACCCATGTGGTGCTGGGAATCAAACCTGGGTCCTCTGCAAGAACAGCCAGTTCTCTTAACCATTGAGCCATCTCTCCAGCCCCTACTTCCTTGATATTTTTAAGTTAAAAAATTTGAATTTTATTTATTCCATTGAAGCTAATGAGCATATTTAAAAAAGCAGAAATTGAGTAACCAAAATACATTATATATGAAGTCACATATGAAATTGCCAAAGAACTTACAATCTTTAGAATGTCAAAAAATATTGCAGAAATTAATTAATGGTCTTATATAGAAGTGCTATAGCATACACAGACTGGTATTTTCCAGACCGTCTCTGCATTGAGTGAATTACATACATACAGCCTTTTTTATTTTTTTAATCTTCTGAAATATGCTGGTGAAGTTTCTTTTAAGCAACCCATTCAAATTTCCCTGGAACAGAATGTTTCCTTATAAAACAAAATATCCTTTGAGACCATAATAAAGAAATACACTTTTCCTCATATTTTTCATATTTACAATTTAAGAAAGTTTCTAAGACTTCTACATAAGGACACTTTTCTCTAATTGTGTGTGTTTGAAATGAATCAGTCTTTTTATACTGTTTCCCCATGTAGCTTCAGAAACCTTTATTGTGATTTTTTTTTCATTTTTTCAGTAAATGTAAATGCTGGGAGTGGTAGTACACACCTTTAATCCTAGCACCTAGGAGGCAGAGGCAGGTGACTCTCTGAGTTGGAGGTCAGTCTGGTCTACATAGCAAGTTCCAGGCTAGCCAGAACTGATGAGACCCTGTTTCAAAAACCAAATAACAAAACCAGTAAATGTAAGGCAATAGTTTGGGGGAAAAGGAAGAAAAGCCTTCTTTCTATACTTCATAAGTCATTTAGGGACTTTCTGTTCGTGTGTCTCTTGTGGTTTGGGTTGCCAGACTTGTGTCATGTTCCTCTCATGTTTACATTGTTAGTTTTTATGTCAAAGCTGAATGATACACTGATGAAGGACCATCAGTAAATCTTAAAGCATTGGTAGACATGAGTGAGGGAACAGTCAAAGCAACAGATTCATTTCAAAATCAGTGACTGGACAAGGTGTGGCACACACCTACATTCTCATACAGGAATGTGTATAGGATGTATGGACTTTAGGGACAGTGAGGTGGCTCAACAGGTAAAGGTACTTGGCAACCTGAGTTTGAACCCTAAAACCCATGTAAAGATAGAAGTAAAGAACCAGTTCCACAAATTTGTCCTTTGACCTCATATGCACTGTAGCACACCTGTGCATACATGTGCATACACATCATATACAGACATATATAATTAAAATATGGGGTTTGAGAGATGGCTCAGCAGATAAGAGCACTGTCCGCTCTTGCAGAGGACCTGGTTTTAATTCCCAGTACCCACATGGTGGCTAACAGCCGCTATAACTCCAGGTCCAGGGGATTCAGCATCATCTTCTGATCTCTGAGGGTATTGCATAACACTGGTGCACTTCCACACGTGCAAGCAATACACTCGTACACATAAAATTTTTTTTTAATGAGTAAAATAATTTCAAGTTTTTTTAAAATGTGTGTATATATGTATGTATATATGTATGTGTATGCATGTGTGGTTACAGGTGCCCATGAAGTCCAGAAGAGGGTATCAAATCCCCTGGAACTGAACCTACAGTCAGTTATGAACCTGTAGGTACTGGGAACCAAATTCAAGTTTTCTTCAAGATGTACTCCCTAACTGCTGAACTATCTCTCTAGCCCCTAAAATATTTTTTTAATTAACATGAACATTAGCCTATGAATACCCATGTATTCATCATCTTGTTTCAGCCATTGCTGATCCATGACTAATTTTATTAAATCCATTTCCCTCACCCCATTATTTTGAAACAACTCCTTGCTGTCATTTATCCATTTAAATACTTTTGCAAAAAAAAATTTTTTATCTCAGTATCTCTTAGCTAGGTGTGTTGGTACATGCTTGTAATCGCAGCATTCAAGACACTGAAATGAGAATTTTGAGTTTGAGTCTAGCCTGTTCTACATAGTGAGACTCTGTCTTTAAAAAAAAAAAAAAAAAAAAAAAAAGTCATCTTCAACAGCAGAAATTGACTTCACTAGAGTTAACATTTGTCCCAGGCCTATTCTGTGCAGGGTAGGCATTGTACTATAGGGATTATCAAAGTAGGAAAGAAATGGTGCTCCTTAAATGAACTTAAATAGCACGGTGGGAATGGGAGAAATGCAGCAGATGCTCATTAGTGTGGTCTTCCTTGAGGCTTAAAAATGTTGCTAACAGATTAAAAAGTAAAATTTTTTTAAATGCCTCATAGAATGAGTATTTTGTGTTCTAACAATGTTAGCTGATAGGAGCTGTAAATAAAAATGTTAATCCCTTAATTCTGCTCTGATTACAAAAACATAAGACCAAGAAGTGGTATTAAATATTTTAAGTACTTTAATAATGGTTTGATAATGCTTTTCCTAGTGTATACACTGATTCAGACTGATTTTATATATCACCACAGTGACCTCTTGTGGAAACAACAATTATCTCACATTTTATTAACTAAATCTTTTAACATACAGGTACCAGACTGAAATTCAAACTGTGAATAAACAGTTCCCATGTGAGCCATTCAAGTTTTTGGAGCCAACTTTAAGACTAGAGTATTGTGAAGCTTTGGCTATGCTTAGAGAAGCAGGAGTTGAAATGGGCGATGAGGAAGATCTAAGGTTGGTCTCTCCAATTTTTGTTTAACTTTACTGCTTAGGTTTACATTGTAAGAATAAATTAGTATTTTTTCACCTGATAAATTTATGTATGTTGTAAAATAAAAATGTTTAATATGGTTTGCCTAGATTTTAATAACTTTGTTTATAAACTTTTCATTTTTCTCCTTTTTTTTTTTTTTTTTTTTTTTTTTTTAGAGATGAGTCATTTGAAACAGGGTCTCCCTGTAGCCCCAACTAGCCTGGAACTTACTATGTAGACCAGGCCAGCCTTGAACTCACAGAGATCTAGCTGCCTCTGCCTCCCAAGTGCTGGGACTAAAGGCATATACCACCATGCCAGAAGGTAAGGAACCAGACCTGACGGCACAGGCCTGTACCCAGGGAGGCTGAAGAAGAAGAATTGCAGGTTTAAAGCTCTCCCCAGGCTACAGAATGAGTTCTGAGCAAGCCTGAGCTTAGGGAGACCTGCCTAAAAATGAACAAAAAGGGGTGGAGGCCATAACTCAGTTGTAGAGCCTTGTTTAGCCTGTGTGGGACCCTATATTCAATTTCTGGTACTGTACAACAAAAAAGAGAATGTAGAGTTTTACCTGTGATTTTTCTCTTTCAAAATCACTGTGATGGCGAGGGTAAAGAGCAAGCTAAATCAGCCTACCCAGGACTAGGCATAAAAATACCAACATCTCCAGGTGTTATCAGTGTATAGTATTTTGTTATCTAAATTCAGCTTATGTTTAATAAAGATTGAAAACTATTGACAGTGTACGTTCCATTCAGAGGTTCCTTGTTAAAAATAGGTAAATCAGGCTGGAGAGATGGCTTAGTGGTTAAGAGCACTGACTGCTCTTGCAGAGGACCTGAGTTCTATTCTGACACCCTCTCTGACTTCTGCAGGTACTGCACAATATGGGCTCACCTACCTACATGCAGGCAGTATACTCATACACATAAAAAAAATAGTGAAATATTTAAAAAATAGATAAATCAGCCTGGAGAGATGGTCAGTGGTTAAGAATACTTCCTGTGCTTCCAATGGACCCGGGTTCTGTTCCCAGCACCCACATGGTGACTAACAACCATTCATAATTCTAAATTCAGGGAATTTGACACTCTCTTCTGGCCCCTGCAGGGCACTGTACACACATGGTATACTTACATACAATACAGGCAAAACACATACACATAAAATAAAAATAATAAATATTTTTTAAAATAGGTAAAATCATCACAAAAGTGCACAATAGATATGTGAAAGGGAAAGGCGATGGTTGTCATTTTTTAGGGTTTTATCCAAAAACATAGTGCACTGTATACCTGTTATCTATTTATTAAAGAAAATTATGATTTTGAGCATCCCTCACATTTTAAGGAAAACCATAAATTTTGTAATTAGTTCAATTCAGATAATTTTTTTTACATATTTTGGAAATTTTAAAAAAAAATTTATTATGAGTGTATTGCCTGTGTGTTTATAAGTGCATCCATGTCATACAATGCCCACAGAGGTCGTAAGAGGGTGTTACATCCCCTGGTACTGGAGTTATGGACAGTTGTTAGCCACTGTGTGGGGCTGGGAACTGAACCTGGGTCCTCTTCAAGAGCAGCCAATACTTTTAGCTCTCCAGCCTCAAATTGTTCTTAATTAATGTAGAAGCTAAAGCAAATACCTCTTCACCACAAAAATTTAATTTGTTTATCGAAACATCATTACCTTTAAAAATTTGGGTATAGCCAGGTGTAGTGGCACACGCCTTTAATCCCAGGGCTTGGAAGCAGAGGCAGGTGGATCTCTGTGAGTTCGAGGCCAGCCTGGTCTACATAGTGAGTTCCAGGCAACTGGGGCTACAGGGAGACCTTGTCTCAAAAAGACCAAAAAAACATAGTGAGTTCCAGGACAGCTGGGACTACAGGAAGACCCTGTCTCAAAAAGACCAAAAAAATAAAAAAATACAAAAAATAAAATATTTTTTAAAAAAAGGTGGTGAGCAAGTCAGGCATAGTGGTATATACATTTAGACCCAGCACTCAGGAGGTGGATCTCTGTGAAATCCAAGGCCAGCCTGGTCTACATAGTGAGTTCCAGGCAACTGGGGCTCTACAGGGAGCTTTTCTAAAAAAAACCAAAAAAAAAAAAAACTTGGGTACACTGGTTTTCATATTACAAACATTTGTGAATAGTACCAAAAAGAGTAGACTATTTAATGGCAAGAGCCTCACATGCTGGCCTAGTGAACTTTATTACACATAATTGTAGTAAAATATTTCACTTGTGGTGTTTTGGGGTCAATGGATTGCCAAACTGTTTGGTTTTAAACCTTGGAGCAGTGTGTATAAGCAGTATGTCGTGGGAAGTGTGTTGGGGAGTGGCTTTCTGAAGTGTTTTTCCTAAAAAGAGCAGGGTAACTGACAGTGCCTTTGGGTCTAGGTTTGTATCCTTCAAGAACTTCAAATAGAAGTAGGTCTTATTAACTTCAAAATTCTTTTAAGTTGCTGTTTGATGGGAATTGGGGAGATGGTTCAGGGGTTAAGAGTGCTTACCGTTCTTCCAGAGATTTGAGTTTGGTTCCTGGTTACCCACATTGGCCAGCTCACAGTTGTGTGTAATTCCAGCTTCTAACCTCTGTGGGTCCCTGCACTCACTTCTGTGAGTGAGACACACATAGACATAATAAAAAATAAACTTGAGAGATGGCTTGGTGATTAAGAGGGAGTACTGCTCTTCCAGAGGACCAGAGGTTAGTTCCCGGCACCCTTATCAAGTGACTTACAACTGCCTGTCACTCACTTCCAGGGGATCCAACACCTCTGACCTCTATGCACACTTGCACATATGCACACATACATACACATAATTTAAAATAAAATTAAAAATTTTTTAAATAAATAATTCTAGGGGTGGAAAGATTGCTCTGTTGTTAAGAGCACTTGCTACTCTTGGAGAGGAACCAGGTTCAGTTCCTAGCACCCATATGGCAGCTCCCAACAATCTGTATAACTCCACTTTCAGAGAATCCAACCTCTCTTCTGGCCTGTGGGCACTGCATGCATGTGATGCACATACATGTGATGCAAGCAAAACAGTCATAAAATAAAAATTAATCTTAAGCCAGGTACAGTAATGCACACCTTTAATCCCAGCACTCAGGAGGCAGATTAATAAATCTTTATCTTAATAAATCTTTAAAATTAAATTTTTACGCTGGATGTAATGGTGTGCATCTTTAATCCCAGCCCTCAGGAGGCAGAGGCAGGTGAATTTCTGTGAGATCAAGGCTACCCTGGTTCACATTGTGACTTCTAGGTGGGCTGTGACTAGGGAAATCCTGTCAAAATAATCAATTTGAAAATTTTAATTTTTACATTGCTATTTATACTTCTTTTTCAGTACTCCAAATGAAAAATTGTTGGGTCGGTTGGTGAAGGAAAAGGTAGGACCTTTAAAAAATTATTTTTATGTGTATGATATGAGGGGAGAGGGGTGAGGTGTACATGACATGCCATGGGTGGGTGGGTGGGTGTGTGTGTGTGTGTGTGTGTGTATCAGAGGACAACTTTGTAAAATTGGTTCCCTCCTTCCACCTTTTTTTTTTATGTGTATGAATGTTATGCCTGCATGGAGGTAAGTGCATCCG
Source organism: Nannospalax galili (assembly GCF_000622305.1). Lineage (NCBI taxonomy): Eukaryota > Metazoa > Chordata > Mammalia > Rodentia > Spalacidae > Nannospalax > Nannospalax galili. The sequence goes on from NW_008338998.1 coordinate 6,220,229, forward strand.
TGTCATGCAATGCCCAAGGAGGACATAAGAGGCTGTCGGATCCCCTGGGACTGGAGTTACAGACTTACAGACAGTTGTCAGCTGCCATGTGGGTTCTGGGATTCAAACCCAGATCTTCTGCAAGAACAGTGTTCTTAACCGCTGAGCCATCTCTCCAGCCCCTCCTTCCTTCCTTCCACCTTTACATGGGTTTCAAGGTTTTAACTTAGGTCTCTGGGCTACCACTGAGTCATCTTGCCAGCCCTGAGGTAGACTCTTGATCATACTAGAATTTTTTTCTTTTTCTATTTCTTTTTTTTTTCCCCCCTCGTATCTGAAATGTACCTTGTCATGAGACAACAAAAGAATACTCTGGCATCTCCCTACAGTGGTATACATCTACAATAAATAAAAGAGAACTATGTTTCTGTCCTTAGAAAAAGGAAACAATATTTAGGCAGACTCTGACCAACATTTTAACTAATTCAATATTTGATATTTCTACTAAGTTGTATTGAGATGCCTCTAAAAGGAACTTACTTTAGATTGTCAGATTAGTTAGGAAGGGCCCTGAAGTTTTTTGTTTTTTGTTTTTTGTTTTTGTTTTTGTTCTTTTTGAGACAGGGTCTCCCTGTAGCCCCAGCTGTCCTGGAACTCACTATGTAGACCAGGCTGGCCTTGAACTCATAGAGATCTGCCTGCCTCTGCCTCCCAAGCGCTGGGACTACAGGCGTGCGCCACCACACCCGGCCGTGAAGTCATTTTTTTAAAGGTCATACCTGTGTACTCCTGCTCTTATTTTCTAAAAACTAAAACTCTAAAGACGATAGAAGATACACTTAACAAAATTAAGATAACAATTTTATCTAATTCAAAAAGTCTTTTAGTTCTTCCTGCTCCTTGTACTTGAAATAGTTAAACTGACTGGAGAAATCAACTTTTTTTTTTAATGTTTTGAATTTTTGCAATCTTGATACAATATAATTTGGTGTTATTTAGATTTTCCCACTATCTGCACTTTCCTTTACTGCTCTCTGCACTCTATTTTATCACCTATAGAGTCAGATTTGTGTCCCCAAATGTCCTTCAGTGTGGGTCTATCCACCTGAGCCTGGTTAACCTACCAAGAGTTCTGTCCCTGTATGGGACTGTCTCTCTCTTCCCAGCAGCCATCAGTTGCCACAAGTTCCCTAGGTTGGGTTGGAATTTCTTACCCACTTCCCCATGTCTGTGCTAGAATTTTGTCTACTTTGAACTTGCATGGGACTTGTGCATGCTGTTACCATTGCTGTGAGTTCATATAAGTAACTGACTAGGTATCTGGAGAAACTTTCCCTTTGGTCATCTACCACCTTTGCCTTTTAAAGTCTTTCTGTCACCTTTTCTACAATGACTCCTGTGCTTTAGGAGGCAGAAGTTTGAAATAGGTATCCTATTGAGGGATAAGCACTCTGCAACCTCATGTTCTCTGCACATTGGCCAGGTATGGGTTTCTGTGTTGATCACCATTTGTTGCATAAGGAAACTTTGCTGGTGAGAACTGATAGATGCATTCATTTTATGTGTAGAGATTGCAATAAAGATGCATCACTTAGGGCTAAGCATCTCACAGACACTTATTCTCTGTATTTGACCAGTTGTGCAACTCTGTAATCGTCTCCATCTGTTGCAAAAAGAAGCTTCTTTGATAAATGGTAAGAGGTACACTTGTTTGTAAATATGAGGGTGCATAATTAGAATACTATGAGAAATTACATTGGTCTAGGGATGTGGCAAAACTAGGTTTTTCTCTAGGATCTATGACTTCTCTAGCCATATGTGTTTGGCTATATTTACAATACTACACATAAGTTCCCTCCCATTGAGTGGGCCTTAATTCCAGTTAGATAGTTATTGATTACCCCCAAGATAAAAGTGCCTCTACTGCACTGATAGAAATAGTTTGCTGGGCCGGTCATTGTTGTTTACAGCTGGGTAAACATTGATTTTTCTCTCTTGGCATCTTCTATAGTATCCTCTGATATCATGAGAGCTAGTCTTCAGGGAGGAGGCTTCCAGGTCGGTTCCAGTTCATTTGCTCCAAATCCTGTGTCTGAAGTGTGGCCTTGTCTTCAGCAGTAGGGTCTTACCTTCAGGTTCTGGGAGGCAATCAAGGGCTGTAGCAAAAGTCTGTGTTATTTTGGGAGTCTCTTGGACTACCCTGACCAACAACTCAACAGGAAGTTTCTCCTGCCTGGAATTTTGTCCCTGTTGTTGTTGTTGTTTAGCCTTTAGCTATACACATGGACTCATGTATTTATTGTATTTGTATTTTTCAGTAGGACCTTGAACTAATACATTTCCCTCTTGTGTTTTTTTTTTTTGAGGGGGGGTCTTTTTGAGACAGGGTCTCCCTGTAGCCCCAGCTGTCCTGGAACTCATTATGTGGACCAGGCTGGCCTTGAACTCACAGAGATCCACCTGCCTCTGCCTCCCAAGTGCTGGGATTAAAGGTGTGCGCCACCATGCCTGGCCTCCCTCTTTTTTTTTTTTTTTAATACCATCTAAGTGTTATTTATTTCTTCTCCTCTCACTTCTCGTGTATAGCCCCCCCTACTTCCTCCCAAGTTAAAGTACCCTCTTTTCCTCCCTGATAAGACCTGTCTCCTACTAACCCTCTCTCTCAAAGCTCCTTCTTCCCCTTTACCCCATGTTTCCTTTTCATTTTCCTGGCTCCTGTGGTTACATCAGGATATATACTCACATCTAAGGATTTAGAACTAAGATCCACAAATGAGAGAGAACATAGCATCACTTGTTTTTCTGAATCTGTGGTATTTCACTTAGTATAACAGTTTCTAGATCCAGGCATTTACCTAGAAATTTCATTATTTTCTTTACTGTCAAGTAGAACTCCATTCATCAGTTGAGGGACATTTGGGTTGCTTCCATTTCTTAGCTACTGTAAAAAGAACAGATGAGTCCTTTGGATATAAGTCAAGGAGTGGTAGAACTGGATCATGTGGTAGATTTATTTTTAGTTAAGAGTCCTCCATACTGATTTTCACAGTGATGCACTGCTTTGCAATCCCATTAACAATGAATGAGGGTTTCCCTTTCCATACATCCCCACCAGCATTTGGTATCATTTGTTCTCTTGATCTATTCATTGTTTGTTTGCTGATGTTTTGTTGTTGTTAGTGGTGGTGGTGGTTCTATAACAGATTTATTTTAAAAGGCAAAACACTTAGTTTAAGTACAAGTTGAACAGAGTTGCAGCTAGTCAGAAATGATGCCACCATGTATTTTCTCTCTCCCAGACACTCACCAGTGTTCTCTGAGTCCTATCTAAAAGGAAAAAGGCTCTGATACTTTATTCCTATACATCCTTCTTATATGCGATGTAATTGACAGTTTCTTGTGAACACATTAATTTCTCTACATCGATACCAGTTATTTCAAACCCAAAGTCATCTTCTATGGCCATAATAATCTCTGCTTGGTCCAAACTATCTAAGCCCAAGTCCTTCATAAAATGTGAATTTAGTTTTTGTGAGTCAATCTTGTAGAATCTCAAGACATACAGAACTCAGTCCTTGATTCTCTTAAGGTCAAAGAAAGAGCATCACTGTATTGGTGGTGCAAATGTGAGACTTTCCCTGGCACCTGCACAAGCGCCAAGGCCAGCTGTGGAGCCCCAGGCCTTATCCAGGTTTTCAAGAGGCACAGAGTGGTGCTGAGTGGCAGAGCCAGGGTGAATGTGGGAAGCCGGGGAAGTGGAGCAAAGGTGGAGAGCAGGCAGCGGACACCAGCCGCCATGGCTACACCTACCCAGGGTGCACTGCCAATCTTAAAGTAGTTTTGATTTGCATTTTCCTAGTTACTAAGGATGCTGAAAACTTTTTGAGGTATTTTTTAGCCATTTTTATTTTATTTTATTTTATTTTTTGAAAGCTCTCTGTTCAGATCCATAGCCCATTTTTTAATTGGATCATTTGTTTTCTTCTTGTTTTTTGAGTTCTTTGTGTATTCTGGATAGTAATCCTCTGTCAAATGTGTAGCTGGTGAAGATTTTCTCCCACTCTGAGCTTCCTCTTCACTTGTTTCCTTTGCTATATAGAAGCTTTTTAGTTTAATGAGGTCCCATTTGTCAGTTGTTGACCTTAATTCCTAAGCAACTAAGGTCCGATTTAGAAAGTCCTTTCCTGTACCTATATTTTGTAGGGTACTGCCTATGTTTTCTTCTAACAGTTTCAGCATTTCAGGCTTCAAATATTGAAGTCTTTGATCCATTTGGAGTTGACTTTTGTGCAGGGTGATAGGTCTGGGTCTAATTTCATTCATCTAAACATGGAGATATAATTTTGCCAGCACCATTTGTTGGAGATGCTGCTGTCTTTCTTCCAGTGTGTGTTCTTGGCATCCTAGTTTGTTTCTTCATTGCTGTGACAAAACACTCTGACCACTACCAACTTGGGGAGGAAAGGGTTTATTTATCTTACATCTCCCAGGTCACAGGTCATCAGGGAGCCCAAGGTAGGAACTCAGGGCAGAAACCTGGAGGCAGGAGCTGTAGCACAGGCCAAGGAGGAACACTGCTTACTAGCTTGCTCCCTTGGCTCCTGCTCAGCCTGCTTTCTTATGCAACATAGGCCCACCTGCCCAGGGGTGGCACCACCCACAGGGGGTTGGGCCCTCCCACATCACTAACCAATCAAGAAAATGCCCATGGACCTGGGCACAGACCAGGCCAATAAAGGCAGTTCCCCAATTGAGGCTCCCTCAACCCATGTGAGTCAAGTTGACACTAAAGCTATCCAGCACAGCATCTTTGTCAAATATCAGGTGGCTATAATTGCATGCACTCATGTTTGGGTCTTCTATTTTGTTCCATCCATCTATACCTTTGTCAAATATCTAGTGGCTGTTATTGTGTGCACTCATATTTGGTTCTTCTATTTTGTTCCATTGATCTACAAGGCCGGTTTGTTTGGTTGGTTGTTTTTGACGCTATTGCTAATGGGAGTCTTTCCCTGTACTCTTTTCTCTGATTGCTTGTTATTTGTATATAGAAAGGTTACTCTTGAGTTGTGCCATTAAGTTATTTATTTGTGCTCTTTCTGATTTTTGTAAATTGATTTTGTCTCCTGCCACTTTGCTGAACACACTGATCATTTCTAGGAGTTTTCTGGTAGAATTTTGGGATCTCTTATGTATAATATATCATCAGCAAATAGGAATCATTTGACCTCTTCTTTTCCAATTAGTACCCCTTTAAAATTGCTGTAGCTAGAGTTTCAAGCCCTATATTGAAAAGGAGTGGGTATAGTGAGCAGCCTTGTCTGGTTCCTGATTTTAATGGGAAGGCTTCAAGTTTTTCTCCATTTAGAATAATGTTGACTGTGGGTTTGTTGTATATAGTCTTAATTATGTTGAGGTATGTTCTCTGGAGTCCAAGTCCCTCTATGGCCTTTATCATGAGTGCATGTTGGATTTGATAAAGGCCTTTTTCTGCATCCATTGAGATAATCTTTAAGTTCATTTATATGATTACTGACTTATGTATATTAAACCGTCCCTGCATCTCTGGAATAAAACCAACCTGATCATGGTGGATGATCCTTTTGATCCTTTTGTATGTGATTTGCAAGTATTTTATTGGGAGTTTTTGCATCTATGTTCATTAGGGATATGGGCCTATAGTTTTCTTTTTCTGTTGTATTGATTCCTGGTTTGGATAGTAGAGAGAGTAGTACTGTCCTCATTCCCTGTTTCTCCCTCTGTTTCTTTTTGAATAAGTAGTATTGGCTGTAGACCTTCTTTGAGGGTCTGGTAAATTCTGCTGTGAAACCATCTGGGCTTGGGCTTTTTTTAGAGCTATAAACTTACCTCTTAGGACTGCTTTTAATGTGTCTTAGCTAGTCATGAGAACTCAACTATTTCTGAAACTTAACAAATATTACATTTATACTTTGAAAATAGTGTTTCCACAGTACCCACTTGTCTTTCACTCTGTTGACATTCTCACCTCTAGTCATAACGAAAATGAAGTAAAAAAAACAGTTGATATATGATTTCTTTTTAACTAAATACCTTTTTTTTAACTTTTAAAATTTGTTTTTTTTTTTTATTTTATGTGTATGCGTGTATTGCCTGCATGTAGGTAAGTGCACCCATGTCGTGCAATGCCCGCGGAGGTCAGAAGAGATAGTCGGATCCCCTGGGACTGGAGTTATGGACAGTTGTTAGCTGCCATGTGGGTGCTTGGATTTGAACCTGGGTCTTCTGCAAGAACAACCAGTGTTCTTAACCACTGAGCCATCTCTCCAGCCCCTTAACTAAATATCTTATAGTAACTATTCTAATAGTAGTTCTAGCAGTTTTATGTTAATAGCATTTATTTCAATTGTAGTTTTTATTTTAAGAAAACTAACAATTTTATTTAGCTATCCAAACAGAAAATTAAATTATTGAGAAAATCCAAAGGGGTTTAGTATTATTACAGTTTTTCCACAAAATATTCTATAGATTTAATGGTTTCTGTAAACCCTGAAAAGATTTTGTGTAGTGTAACAAAACAATTCATATAAAGCTTCTGGATGTCTAGACAAACAAGAAAAACAAAGGAAATGACTGAAAATCAAAGATGTTTATTGCAGTTTAGTTTATAATAGGAGAAAATTGCAAAGAGATTATATACTAAAAAAAAAAAAAAAAAATTGAATGGCTGGGTAAGGGGGCATATGCCTTTAGTCCCAGCACTTGGGAGGCAGAGGCAGGCAGATCTCTGTGAAGTCAAGGCCAGCCTGGTCTACATAGTAAGTTCAGGCCAGCTGGAGCTATAGGAAGACTCTGTCTCAAAAGAAAAAATAAATAAATAAATAATAAAGAAATGAATGTTTGAGCTATGCATGAATAGTAAACAACTGTCAAAATAAGGTTCTAGAAGAATTTATAATGTGACTTACCTGCAAGTTATAAATGACTCCTTGAACTTTAAATTATTGTGAGTACTCTGTGTGTGTGTACACATAGGTATGCCACAGGACACTGGTGGAGGTCAAAGAACAAGTCTGTGAAGTAAGTTCACTATGTGAACTTTATGTGGGTTCTGGAGACAAACTTTAGCCTGCCGAACCATCTTGCCCTAGGTGCTCCTTCAAAAAAAGCAAGAGACTCTATAGTACTGCAGTTATAGCAGTTTTGTAAGATAAAAATTAATACTACTTTATAAAATTAGAAAAGTTAGCCTTTTTACTTTTAAATGTGTTTTAATTATATTTGTTCTTTTATAGTATGATACGGATTTTTATGTTCTTGATAAATACCCACTGGCTGTAAGACCTTTCTATACCATGCCTGACCCAAGAAATCCTGTAAGTAATTTCATCTCAAATCACCTGTTTGGGGGAAGGAAGGGAACTTTATAGTAATCACATTTGAATGTTGTAACAGAGTAGCCCTGAGAACTTACATTAAAACCATGTTCCTGGATCATTTTCTCTAAAGATGTATTTGGGGTGGGGGGTAATGATAAATAATACTAGATATGTAAACTTTAGCAAGTCAGTTATCTTCATTTTGACTTTTTAAACTGGTAGTTTTTATTGTGTTTTAGGAGTTAATAATCCAGGTAGCTTGTGGTTTACTGCTATTTTTCCATTACAGTGATTCCCAGATCTTAGTATGTACCTGAAGGGCTTTTTAAAACTCTACCCTTAAAGTTTCTGGTCATTGGTCTGGGGGAAGAATTTAGAAGTTAGCATTTGTAAGTTACCATTAATGCTGAAGGTACCAGTCTAGGAATCAGACCTTTTTTATTTGAAAGTTAAATACTATCAAATGGCTAATAGGAAGCAAGCAAGCATTGGTTAGTTGAGTTTCAATTGAACTTTCCTTAAAAGAAAAAAAAAATTGTTTTTGAGATAGGGTCTCTCTGTAGCCCCAACTGGCCTGGAACTTACTATGTAGACCAGGCTGGCCTCAAACTACCTGTGTCTGCCTCCCAAGTGCTGGGACTGAAAGGCATGTGCCACCATGCCCAGCAAAAGAATTTTTTTTTTTTTTTTTTTTTTTTTTTTTTTTTTTTTTTTTTTTTTTAAAAAAAGAGGACGATAAATCTTTCACTGTGATATATCAACCTGGCCTTGAACTCACAGAGATCCGCCTGCCTCTGCCTCCCGAGTGCTGGGATTAAAGGCATGCGCCACCACGCCCAGCTTAAAAGAAATTTTTTTAAATAAGTGTTCACTATGTAGCATTGGCTGTCCTTGAACTCAGAGATCTGCCTGCCTCTGCCCCCAGTGGTGGGATTAAAGGCTTGCATAACCACACCCAGCAATTAATTAATTCTTTTCTTAATTAAAAAGGCTACCTACTGATAATTTGAATTCTAAGTCTGACCAAAATCATGTCACATTTTAAAACTTTCTAAGAAATAAGGTAAAATAAAAATCAGCACCACTTCTTTAGATGTATGCTCTGAGAGATAAGGTAGAAGGAGAACAGAGTGTGATACAGGGAAGGAAGAGACTATTCAGCCCTGGCAGGTCTACCATAGAGAAAAATTATGTTCTTTGGAGGTTCTAGCATTAACTGTATGGAAAATGGACTTTCTCTTTGTACAACATAGATTTTCTCTCCACATGCTTAGAATGGAAAAAGTGTGATAGTGTAACACTTGAAGAACAGTGGTGCTTCATTTGGCAGGTTTTTTGTTGTTTCTGTTTTTTTCTCCAGAAACAGTCCAACTCGTATGATATGTTCATGAGAGGAGAAGAAATATTGTCTGGAGCTCAAAGAATACATGATCCTCAGCTGCTAACAGAGAGAGCCTTACATCATGGAATTGGTAAACAATTTTAAATATTTAGAACAATTCTGAAAACACATCATAAACATCATAGACTTCTCAGAAAATCATTTTTTCAAATCTTGATTACAGTAATTGCTTTTGTAATTTTTACACTAAATAAGGTGATAAATTATGTTTTGTTTTTGTAGATTTGGAAAAAATCAAAGCTTACATTGATTCCTTCCGCTTTGGAGCCCCTCCTCATGCTGGTGGAGGCATTGGTAATACTCTTACTGCTTACAAATCTATGAATGCTAAGTAAAATACAAATTAAAAGGGCATAGTGTTTTCCTTTCAGTGGTTGTAACAATTGATACATCATTATATGTAAAAGGATAAAATTAGACCTTTACCTAACTCCAGATAAAAAATTAAGCCAAAATTGGGCTGGAGAGATCAGGCAGCTCACAGCCACCTGTATTCCTATTTCAAGGGATCCTCCATTGCCTTCTGGATATGTGCGTATACCCATCCAGGCACACAACATACACATAAATAATAACAAATCTGGAAAAAAAAACCCAAAACACCAAAATGGATCAGAGGGTTAAATAAAAGCCTAACACTGTAAAACTCTTAGAAGAAAATGGGCAAAAGCATCAGAACATTGAATTTGGCAATGGTATCTTAGATGTGATGCGCATGTAACACATAGCACAATAGTCAAGTTGGGCTTAGGAAAAGTTTTAAATTCTGTGCATCAAGACAGTTATAACATGGTGTGGTGGTGCATGCCTTTAATCACAGGCAGCTCTTTGTGAGATCCAGGCCAGCCTGGTTTACATAGCGAGTTCCAGGCCATCTGGGGTTACGGAGAAACCCTGCCTCAAAAAATAAAAACAAAGGGCCTGGACAGGTGGCTCAACAGTTAGGCTGCTCTTACTGAGGACCTGGGTTCAATTCCCAGCACCCATATGGCGACTAACAGCTATCTGTCACTCCAGTTCCAAGTAATCTGACACCCTCTTTTGACCTCCTTAGGCACCTTCCTCAGGGTGCACCTACCTACATGCAGGCAATACACTCATACACATAAAATAATAAAATATTTTTAAAAATTAAAACAAGGGGCTGGAGAGATGGCTCAGCGGTTAAGAGCACTGACTGCTCTTGCAGAGAGGACCCGGGTTTGATTCTCAGCACCCACATGGTGGCTACAAACTATTCTTAACTCCAGTTCCAGGGGACTCCGAACCCCTCTTCTGACCTCCGGCATTGCACGGCACGGGTGTACTCATATACATGCATGCAATATACTCATACACATAAAATAAGTATAATAGAATAAAAAATATTTTTTTAAAAATTAAAACAAAAAGACAGTTATCTGCTTAGCACATACAAGGCCCTTGGTTTGCCCCCTATTACTTAAAAAAGAAATAGCTCAGTGTTTACTTTCTTTGGAACTCAATATGTAGACAGGGCTTGCCTGATCTCTGCCAAGTGATTAACCAGGTAATTAAAGGCTTGCACCACCACACCCAGTTTATTTCTTTACACAGACCCTGGGTTTGATTCCTAGTATCAACAAAAACAAAAAATGAAGGAAGGAAAACAAGAGTAAAAAGGCATTCTGTACAGTGGGAACAAATATCTGCAGGTCATATATCTGATCAAAGATGAATATCTACAATAAAAACAACTGAAGTTCAAAATGGGCAAAGGACTTGAGCAGACATTTCTCCAAAAGATGATGTACAAATGAACAGTGCGCACGTGAACAGATGCTCAACATCAGTCATCAGTGAAATACCACTTCACACATGCTAAGATAACTCCTACCTTTTTTTTTTTTTTTTGGTGTTTTTGAGACCAGGTCTCCCTGTAGCCCCAGCTGGCCTGGAACTTACTGTGTAGACCAGGCTGACCTTGAACTCATAGAGATCTGCCTGCCTCTGCCTCTTCTGAGTGCTGGGACTAAATGTGTGTGCCACTACGCCTGGCACTCCTCCCTTTTTAAAAAAGAAGTGTTGGGAGTGCTGCAGAGATGGCTCAGCAGTTAAGAACACTGAGTGTTCTTGAAGAAGACCCAGGTTCAAATCCCAGCACCCACATGGCAGCTAACAACTGTCCGTAACTCCAGTTCCAGGGGATCTGACAGCCTCTTCTGTCCTCTGTGGGCATTGCATGACACCGGTGCCCTTACCTACATGCAGTCATAACACTTATAAAATAAAAATAATAAAATATTTTTTTAAAGTGTTGGGAATGTAGTGAATTAATATGCCACCTTCCTTGGAAAACAAGGTGGTGGTTCCTCAAAAGGATGAAGAATTACCATATGAAATATATTTTGGTTATACCCAAAAGATAAAATTACAGTATGATCCAGGGGTTTAATTCTGTGTTCTTTGCCTGGGAGAATTGAAAAAGATAGGTTAAAGAAATACTTGCGTGCACATGTTCATAGTGGTATTCCCAGAGGCTGACACATGGAGCAGACAGGCAACTGTCACGGGTAAATGACTAAGCAGAATGTGGTACAAACTCAGGATCCCCTTGTCTGACATCTTCGGGACCAGAAGTATTTCAAACTTTGTAGTTCTTGGATTTTGGAATATTTTCATAGACTTTTACTGTTGAACATCCTTGAGTACTACATGATGCCCAAAGTTTCAGATTTTGGAGCATATTGACTGAATTGGTTTTGTTTTGTTTTTTGTCTTTTTGAGACAGGGTCTCCCTGTAGCCACAACTGGCTTGGAACTCATTGTGTAGCCCTGGCTGGCCTGCATCACACAGAGCTCCTCCTGCCTCTGCCTCCCAAGTCACGGGATTAAAGGCCTGTGCCACCACACCTGGCTCCATACTAAAATTTTTTAATAAAAATGTTTAACCTATATTGCTGGTCAAACTTACAAGGGAAGGAAATTCTGAAATGTGTTACAGCATGGATGAACCATGAAGACATTATGCCAAATCAAATAAAACTGTGGCAAAAGGGAAAATTTTGTGTGTATGATTCTACTTACATGAGGTATTTGAAAGTGGTTAGATTCAGAAACAAGAGAATAGGATGTAGATTGACTATGACTGGAGGAACAGAAAATGGAGAATTAATGTTTAACAGGTATAAAGTTTCAGCTTTATAAAATAAATGTTATGTTCTACCAAAAAACTATTAGTAGGTTTTCAGAAAAGGGATTAATTGTCTTTTCTTATCCACAGGGTTGGAACGGGTAACGATGCTGTTTTTGGGACTGCATAACGTGCGCCAGACCTCAATGTTCCCTCGTGATCCCAAGCGACTCACACCTTAAAGCCACACTTTTTAGTCTCTCCAGTAACCTGCTATTGATCAGGCTGTACCTGAGGTACTTAAAATATGCAATAGAAGTGCCCCAGTTATTTTTTAATTAATCCAGTATAAGTTAAGAAAAAACATTTTATAACTTAGATGTGCTTTGGTAGAAAGTGCTTGAACGTTTTAATGAGAATTTCCTATGATAAAATTCATGTTACAATTCATATTTCATTACTATGGTAAATATTAACAAGAATTTTAAACAGTTAAGATTGTGTAAATTTTTCTTTTTTATATTATGATGGTTACAGTATTAACATCTAAATTTTCAATATTTGAACTTTTTACTCTTGACGTTGAGATAAGAACAAATGGAGAAATACCCAGGATTTTAACATGTATGAAATTGATATGCCACGGGAAATTAAAGTGTCGGTTCTTAGAGAAATCACTTGAAATATGTGAGAACACTGGTTAGAAACAGAAATGCTGTGTGAAACTTAAATTCTGAAGCTGAATTTCAATAAAAACTTAAAGCTAATTATAGTTTGTGTGACGTTTTGCTGGTCTGATTTTATATAACTGGTCTTGGCATTTGTTTTGGTGGTTTTTTTGGTCTTTTTGAAACAGGGTCTCCCTGTAGCCCCAGCTGTCCTAGAACTCACTACGTAGACCAGGCTGGCTTTGAACTCACAGAGATCCCCCTGCTTCTGCCTCCCGAGTGCTGGGATTAAAGGCATGCGCCACCACACCCGGCCAGTTCTTGGCATTTGTACTTTGGGAAAATAAAAAGTGGACAACTGGTCTGGAGAGATGGCTTGGCAGTTGTGATCACTTGCTGCTCTTGCAGAGGACCCAGATTCAATTCCCAGCACTCACATAATGGCTAACAGCTGTCCAGAATTCCAGTTCCAGGTATCCCGTGCCCTCTTCTTCTGCAGGCAGTGCACTTACAGCCATGCAAGTAAAACACTCATACACATAAAAAAATTAAAAACATAATAAATGAAAAGAACCTTAAAATTAAAAAAAATTTTTTTTAAGTAGACAACTGGCCTTATGTAAATGTTTAACATAAAAACTGATACAAGCCGGGTGTGGTGGCGCACACCTGTAGTCCCAGCACTCCGGAGGCAGAGGCAGGTGGATCTCTGTGAGTTCAAGGCCAGCCTGGTCTACATTCCTATGATTCCAGCAATAGGGAGGTCCAGGCAGAACGGTCAAAAGATCATCCTCAGCTACATGAGACAAAAAGGGAAAAAAGGGACTGGAGAGACAGCTCAGCAGTTAAGAGCTCTTAAATCCAAGGACCAAAATTTATTTCCAGCATCCATGTTGAGTCGCTCACAACCACCTATAACTCCAGCTCCAGGGAATCTGGATGCCTCTAGCATCCATAGACACCTGCACTCACGTGCACATACGTGTGATCAGAAATAAATCTTTCTTTTTTTTTGGTCTTTTTGAGACAGGGTCTCCCAGTAGCACCAGCTGTCCTGGAACTCACTATGTAGACCAGGCTGGCCTTGAACTCACAGAGATCCACCTGTCTCTGCCTCCTGAGTGCTGGGATTAAAGGCATGCGCCACCACACCCGGGAGAAATAAATCTTTTTTAAAAGTGTTTGGTAGGGGCTGGAGAGATGGGTCAGCAGTTAAAAGCACTGGCTGCTCTTGCAGAGGACCCGGATTCGATTCCCAGCACCCACACGGCGACTAATAACTATCCGTAACTCCAGTCCCAGGGGATCTGACACCCACTTCTGACCTCCTCAGGTCATGTGGTAAAACCTATAAAAATAGGCACAAAATGTAAAGATCTCAGCATACATTAGTGCCAACAAGAGACTACCATAAAGAAGCTCTGGCAGACAGCTTGACTTGACCTGTCAGAACTTACCATGCTGGGCACAACTGCCAGGTGGTAGGTTCGAGACATGGGCCAACTTGAGATCTATTCACCACAGCTGAGCTAGTCACTCTCACTGCCCAATGTCCTGTTTGCCAGCAGCAGGAATTGATGCTGTGCCCCACTGTGACACTATGATGTCAGATACTTCCAACCTGGAAGGGGCAGCAATGCATCTCTGACTAGATACAACACCTTCTAGTTTTACGTAACACCTGATCTAGACAGTGTCCTAGGACTCATAAAAGTTGATGTGCCAACATGGAATCCTGCTCTGCAGCTCAGACCGAGCCCCACTTCACCACAGAGAAAACCCCTATGTGTGATTTCTCAAGCTTGACCATAGATGAATCCAAAGCTTCAGATCCTCCTGCCAACCATGCCCTTCATTCTTAAATCTCCATCTGAGGCAGGGGCAGCGTTTATATAGGGCTTCGTACATGCTGGGCAAACACTCTGCCAACTGGGCTACATCCACAGCCCCACCATGCCCATTTGTGATGATTAAATAGGAGATAATATATCTGGCATTTATAGCAAAAATTATTAAAGTGTGTCTACACAAAATATGGCTCTTGCTTCAAAGGCAGTAAGAGTTTCTTGGGGGCCAAATATGAGTGATCAAGACCTGGGAACATGGATTCTGGTTGCCAGAATAACATGCTCCATCGTGGAAGAGGTCTTATGAACAAAAGTCATAAATCAATGTATTTACCAAATACATTGGTGAGCATCAGCAGGCTATAGCAGAAGTAGCATAGAGCAGGAATTTTAGCAGTTTCAGGTACCGTCTGATGGCATTCTTAGTTTTAGAGCTGTGGAAGCCAGACATCTAACAGTACATTTTGAAAGTTTTACTTAGTAGTCACAAGGATCTTATCAAACATGGTGCTTTGCAGTAAATACCTATTAAAAGGGGGCAAAGGAAGGCCAGTGCAAGATGGCTCAGTGGTATCACTTAGCACTTGCAGCCAAACCTGATGACCTGAGTTCAGTCCCTGGGACCCACATGGTAGAAGTAAAGAACCAACTCCCACAAATTGTCCTCCACAGGTACCATCACACATGTGCATGTCCACCCACATACACACAAAATAATCATTTTAATATTTTTTCTTAATTTAAAGGACTAAAACAAGGTCATTCTGGCTGTTGACCTTCAACATCCAATCTTTCCACAGCTATGATGTTCTAAGTGCAGCGTGTGTCCATTCTTTGACATTGAGACAAAACAGGTAATCTCTAAGTTCACAACTGAGAACCAAGTAATTGAGCTACCAAAAATAAATCTCATACTATATTAAGTTTATGACTTTGTGTTGAGCCACATTCATACCTATCCTGGAGTGCATGTGGCCCACAGGCTAAAGGTTGGACATGCCTCTAAGTGAATCAGTCTGCTAAAGCTTTAATATAGCTGAAACTTCAGAGTTCTCTGAAGAGAAAGCAACATGAGTAAAAGAAAAGGTATGCAAAGGAGAGTCCAGAGGAGCCAAACACAAGATTCTCCCAGAGCCCTTTCTCTGAGTCTCCCAGAAGGCACTTCACTTTTGCCCTTTCTCTGAGTCTCCCAGAAGGCACTTCACTTCTTGTCCCAAACCCCTTTCCCTGAGTGTCATTGTGGTAGGAATCTCCCACAACAAAAAGGAATGCAACATGGTCTGTGTCTGTCATGGCCTTGTAGTACAGAACATCCAGTTAGATATGTGTGTTATCATATATGAGAGACAAACTGAACTGTAAAGGCAAACTAACAGGGTATAAAAGGCTGGGTCTTAGTTCCAGGGGATCCGACAGCCTCTTCTGACCTCCGCGGGCATTGCACAACACGGGTGCACTTACCTACATGCAGGTAATACACACATACACATAAAAATAATAAAATTGAAAAAAAAATGGCTGGATCTTTCTTTGGGGCTTTGTCTTTTGGGTATGAACCCAGAGAGCCAGGTGAAAATAAACTACTTACTGGAGAAAAGAAACACCTTGGTGTCTCGTCTCTCTCTGCATAGCACCTGTGACATCACAGGACTTCCTTCATGTCTCATAGCCCTTTCCCTGACTTTCCCACAAAGCATTTCACTCCCCACAGCCTTTTTCCTGGGTGTCATTCATTTCACTCCCCACAGTCCTTTGCCTCAGTCTCTCAGAATGCACTCAACTTCTCTCCAGCATTGAACAATGACAATGTGACCCAACCAAACCCATTTTGCCTGTAACCCAGCAGACCATTTCCCTAAAACAAATTTCATAGTTTATTCATGAGAGCCAAGGGAGATAGATGATGGAAGAGTCTTTTATATCTGCCTCCCTAAGTAGAGGGTTTAGGGATATTCATGGAATAGAGAGGCAGGTGGGCTAAGGTGTGGGAAAAGGCAGTTAGGGGTAAGGAAAAGAAGTAATTGGTGGTCTGTGCTTGCAGAATTAATCTTCATAGTGAACTGCCAAAGATGGCTCCATTTTGTTCTAGCTGACTATTTTTGCTTTGCCCTATATTTTGCCCAGCCACTCACCTCCCCCAACTACATCCTTCGAGACAGAATGCTCTAATCCAGCAGCACCTGCCTTCTAGGAAGTTTATTCTGTAATACTGGGAAACATTTTTGAGAAGACTGGTCTTTGTCTAACAGAAACGTTTTGTTGTCTGGCCTGTCCATGGTATGATGTAATTGTGGTTTCTGGCTTTACAAACCCGACCCTGCCTCTCCTTGGATTCAGCAGCTCTTGACTGCCAGCAATAAAGAACGCTTAATCCAACCATCACTGTGTGGCATTCTTCTGTGACTTGGGCTGGGTATAACAGTAACTCTTCATAAAGATGAAGAAAGGAAAAATGGGCAAGAAAAGAGACCGTATGTGTCTGGTGTGTGTGTGTGTGTGTGTACACGTGTGTGTGCACACGTGTGTGTAGGGCCAGAAGTTGATGTCAGGTGTCTTTCAATCCTTCACTTTTTGTTTGTTGTTGTTTTAGACAGTGTCTCCCTGGAACTCAGTATGTAGACCAGCCTGGCCTGCATCTCAGAGCCCCACCTGCCTCTGCCTCCCAAGTGCTGGAATTAAAGGCATGTGCCACCACACCTGGCTCTACCTTATTTTTTCAGACAGGGTCTCTTAGTGAACCTGAAGCAGCAAGCTTCAGAGATCCTCCTGTCTCTCCCTCTCCCCCAGCACTGGGGTTACAGATACATGCCACTGTACCCAGCTTTTTACATGGGTGCTGGGGATCTGAACTCAGGTCCTCATGCTTTCACAGCAAGCACTTTATCGACTGAGCCATCTCCTCTAGTCCTAAGAGTTAGCCCTTTTGAAAGAATGAAACAGAATCTGGTCAGCAAACTGCTTCAAGACACCTTTAAGGTCCATTCTTAGTGCACTAAGGTTGTAACTAAGTAGGAAACACTGCTGATCTCCAGGTCCTAAAATACAAGAGTAAAGGCATCATGTGGAACTGGTGAATGGCTGAGGGATGCAGGGCCTCAACAATTCCACATCTTAAGGTAATACCTTCAGTTGAAGATCTTTACAGTATAGGCCTTAATAATGTATGTTAAAATATTTACTTGAACAATCTGCCCACTTTAACATATTTAAATATCCTGTAAGCCTCAAAAACTGGAAGTGGTCCAGATTTATGTATCTTGGAGGCCCAGAAAAAAAAAAAGTACTGGTGAAACAGTTTGAAGTCATTAGCACCCAGGTTTTAACTAAAGTCAAAGAAGGACCTGGGTATATGGCTCAGTTGGTAGAGTTCTTGCCTAGCACACAGGAAACTTTAGATTCAGTCCCCAGCACCACACATGCTGGCTGTGATGGCGTAATAAGAAATTCAAGGTCATTTCCAGCTACATACCAAATTCAACGCTAGCCTGTGCTACATAAGACCCATATTTTGCATATTTTACTGGATCAGCAAGAACCTAAAGCTATGCCATCCCTGACTCTCACTGAGGCACTCTCCTGTGGTTGGTTTACATCTTATTTCTTTCATCCAGGCAGTTATGGAGGTTTAACTCATTTTTCCTTTCCACAAAGCCTTACTCTTACCAATACCAGTAAGACGAGTTAAAAAACATAAAAACAAGAAAAATTCTTTTAAAAATCCTCCCTTGGAGCCACTCCCAATCCCGGGAGTTCTTTCTCACTTTTCCTTAATATATCTACGTTCGCTCTGAAAAAAAAAAAAATAGAGAAAGAAAGGGGAAAAAAACCTGAAAAGCCACCAGGACGTGGGTCTGAACTCTTTTTTTTCCTATTGCGAAGTCAAAATAACCTTAGAACGGATGCCATAACACTACGCATGGGCAAAAGGCTTCCCCGGCTCTTCCAGTTTGGCGCGAAAATAGGCGCTCGACGGGCGGGACTCTAGGCGGAGCCTCTATTGATTGGTCAGGTTTGGCGCGAAATCCCCCAAATCTTGCGTCATGATTGGCTGGGCCGAGGGGTGGTGCTGGGCGGTGGCGCGCGCGAAGCGGCAGTGCGGAGGGAGGCCACGCGTGGAACTCGCGGTGGAGCGGCTTCTCTGCTCCGTGTTTTCTCAGCTGCGGGCTTCCCTCTGCGGGACATTTCCTCAGCAGCAGCCTCTCCTTAGCCGCACATCCCCTCGGCGGCGGCCATGGACCTTGCGGCGGCCGCGGAGCCCGGCGCCGGAAGCCAGCACTCGGAGGTGCGGGATGAGGTGGCCGAGAAGTGCCAGAAGCTGTTCCTAGACTTCCTGGAAGAGTGAGTGACGGCAGCGGGCCGGGAGGAACCTGGGGTTGCGCGAGCTCGGGGTACCAGGCCTGGCCGGACGAGAATCCAAAGCCACCTTGAGTACATTCTCCACTGGCGTGCTGCCCAGCGCCATGCTTTGCGCCTTTCTCGCGGCTTTTCTGAGACGGTCTTTTGTAGCCCGGGCTGTGTTCGAACTCGGTATCTAGCCAAAGATGACCTTGAACTTCGGATCCCCCTGCCTCTGTCTCCCGAGTGCTGGAGTGACGGCCGTGCTTCCCGGTGCCGGGTTTACGCGATGCAGTGGATGGAACACAGCCCTGCGCTGGTATTTTAGAGCTCACGTCAAGGCCGGTGGGGCCAGGGTTCGGAGAGCCTCCGTAATGTGGAACCTGGGCCTCGGAGAGGATGAGCGACCTGTTGGGCGGGGCCTGTAGGAGGTCTAGGGTGCAGGTACCGGCAGCCTGTGTTTGGGAGAGTTCTGGCAGGAACTTATGGGTTGGTATCTGCTCGGGCCAGTGAAACACCTAGCGTTCTGGGTGTCTCCCTCTACCCTCCTATTCCCCCTTTAGGGTTCTGTCCTCATAGCTTCACGTCCTTGGGTACACCCACCCATCAGGTTCATAGCAGTGCTCTCTTTAAACATGCACTCTATTGCCTCTAGATAGAATGCAAACACCTTGACATGTCTCATACAATTTTTTTGTTTTTTTTTAAATTATGTTTACTGTGTAACAAAAACATACTGTTTTAGCTCCACCCCTGCATGTACAGTTAAAAAGAGGTGTCTTCAAGAACAGCGGGCACCATCGTTAATGTTCAACACTCTCTTCACCCTTCCACACAAACTATCCATCAAAGAAGTGTGCCTTTAGCTTCTGACACTGAATTTGATGCTTACAGGCACCTCATATAAGTACTTGCCTTTTGTGCTTATTTTGCTAAGTGCTCAGCACATTGTAGTCAGAATTTTTTTTTTTTTCTTTTTCTTTTTGAGACAGGGTCTCTGTGTAGACCAGGCTGGCCTTGAACTCACAGAGATCTTCCTGCCTCTGCCTCCCGAGTGCTGGGATAAAGGCGTTGGCCGCCAAGCCCAGTGTAGAGTTATCTTTTTAAGGCTAGTAAAAATGCATTGTGTGTATATACTGACTGTATTTTGTTTATCCATTCATCTTTTGACTACTTAAATTATGCTATCTTATGAAATTCTGCTGTACCTAAAGCTATAATTTAATTTTTATTCTCCACTTTTGGGAGTATTTATCTTGGCAGTGTAGCTATTCATCCTTCACAACCCAACTAAAGACTTGTCTTGATGAAAGCCTATAAACCTTTCAGGCAACAAGCTGCAGCCCCATTGTATGCTTCCAGGAGAGGAGGCCTGCCATTTTCCAGATGTCTTTACCTGTCAGCTACTCTGCCCTTTAGCATACAACTCGTCACAAAGGTCTTTTGCAAAGTTTAGTTTCAGCAGGTAATTAAGGTCCCTTTATTTGGGAGAAACATGCTGGTGATATAGACAAGACAGTCTTGTACTTTGTTTTTAAAAGTCAACATCTGCTGGGCCTGGTAATGCCCACCTTTAATCCCAACACTTCCATGGGAGGCAGAGGCAGTTAGATCTCTGAATTCAAGGTCAGCCTGGTCTACATAGTTCCAGACTAGCTGGGGCTACCAAAAAAATTTAAAAGTCAGCATCTTTTTTTAGAACAGACTTTAGTTTACTTACAGAATAAAGTTCAAATTTTCATTTTCCAAAACCAGCATCAATTACCACAGATGATTTTACTGTGTTTGTTTAATGTGCTGGTTCTGGACACATGTTGGATGAGCATTCTACCACTGAGCTACATCCCCAGTCCTTTTCTGACATTTTTTTTTTTTTTTTGGTTTTTTTGAAGCAGGGTCTCCCTGTAGCCCCAACTGTCCTAGAACTCACTGTGTAGAACAGGCTGGCCTTGAACTCAGAGAGATCTGCCTGCCTCTGCCTCCCAAGTGCTAGGACTACAGGCGTGCACCACCACGCCAGGCCTTTTCTGACTTTTTATTTTGAGACAAGGTTCCCCTGCGTATTCTTGAACTTGCAGTTCTCCTCCTTTAGCCTCCCCAGTAGCAAGGATTGTAGGATTGACTTATTATGCTCAGCCACCTGTTTTTCTTAAATTTAACTTTTAATGACCTTCAAGAAAGAATTCCAATACCACCTTTTATATGTTTGAGTCTTTTCTGGATATTTTGTGGGCATAATGGGCTTATATTTCTTGAACTTATCACTAGGAACTTTTTTTCCCTCTATTTAGTGTGTCTTATTTTCTATGAATGCCAACCCCAGAGTGGGAACAACACTGTATTTCCAGAAGCTTTAGGTATCAGGTGTAATGCTTTGTATATAGATGCTGTTCAATAAATAAGAATCTGAACATGCTGTATTTGAAAGGGAAATTGGTTTTGCCAAATATAACCTTTACTTTTATTTGTGTGTTTCCATTTTCTTGAGGTCTTTGGCAGTGAAACCTCATTTCTGTCTCTGTTTTCTGCTTTTAAAAAAATTTTTTTTATGGTGCTAGAGATCAATCCCAAGGCTTTTGGCAGTGAAACCTCATTTCTGTCTCTGTTTTCTGCTTTAAAAAAATTTTTTATGGTGCTAGAGATCAATCCCAAGGCCTTGTGTATGCTAGGCAATCACTTTGGCAAGAACTCATTTTCTTATTTTTACTCTGACTTCATTATTTCTTCTAGGTGTTGATTAGAAAGTGTTAAATTAAGCCAGGCATGGTGGCGCACGCCTTTAATCCCAGCACTTGGGAGGCAGAGGCTGGCGGATCTTTGTGAGTTCGAGGCCAGCCTGGTCTACATAATGAGTTCCAGGACAGCTACAAGGAGACCCTGTCTCAAAAAAGACAAAAAAGAAAGAAAATGTTAAATTAGGAGGTTGAGATCAGGGCTGATGGGATGGCTCAGTGGGTTCTTGCTGCCAAGCCTGACAGCCCTAGTTAGATCTCCAGGACCTACATGATGGAATGAGAGAACTGACTTGTACAAGTTGTCCTCTGACCTCCACACATAAGTACTAGTACATGCACTCCTGCATTACACACACACAAACACACACACATACCATGAGACAGATAGGTGGATGGATGGATGTAAGAAATTGAGATTAGACTCCAAAGACTCAATTTTCCCAATATTCCAGGCATTTTACAAATCACAAGGTGTTGATTAGAAAGTGTTAAATTAAGCCAGGCATGGTGGCGCACGCCTTTAATCCCAGCACTTGGGAGGCAGAGGCTGGCGGATCTTTGTGAGTTCGAGGCCAGCCTGGTCTACATAATGAGTTCCAGGACAGCTACAAGGAGACCCTGTCTCAAAAAAGACAAAAAAGAAAGAAAATGTTAAATTAGGAGGTTGAGATCAGGGCTGATGGGATGGCTCAGTGGGTTCTTGCTGCCAAGCCTGACAGCCCTAGTTAGATCTCCAGGACCTACATGATGGAATGAGAGAACTGACTTGTACAAGTTGTCCTCTGACCTCCACACATAAGTACTAGTACATGCACTCCTGCATTACACACACACAAACACACACACATACCATGAGACAGATAGGTGGATGGATGGATGTAAGAAATTGAGATTAGACTCCAAAGACTCAATTTTCCCAATATTCCAGGCATTTTACAAATCACTTTAAAGGTACTCCCTCATTTAGGTGATGTCCTAATCTACTTTTTAAACAAAAGGTTTGAGGAGGTTAGTAACTTGCCCCCCACACACACCTCATGGAAATACTGAACATGGGCCTATCTGACACTAAAGCTGACACTCATTAAGCAATATACTGGATTATTGCGTATCCAGATTCTTATTTTTACTGCTTAAATTATTATGTTCATGTGCAGGTTCCAGGGCAGTGATGGAGAAATTAAGTACTTGCAGTTGGCAGAAGAGCTAATTCGTCC
Organism: Nannospalax galili; assembly: GCF_000622305.1. Classification (NCBI taxonomy): domain Eukaryota; kingdom Metazoa; phylum Chordata; class Mammalia; order Rodentia; family Spalacidae; genus Nannospalax; species Nannospalax galili. The sequence goes on from NW_008338998.1 coordinate 6,242,861, forward strand.
CGAGAGAAACACACTGGTTGTGAGTTTTGTAGACCTGGAACAATTTAACCAACAACTTTCTACCACAGTTCAAGAGGAGTTCTATAGGTAAGGGTGTATTCATCTTTGCTTTGAGCCTGGAAAGCCACTTTCCTAGCCCTGGATGTATTCCCTGTAAGGTAGACGGGCAACTGTCACAGTTACTTCCTTCTAAGGAGAGGCCCTTTAGTACTGTTCTAACCTTGATGTAGGCCTTTGTGAAGCTGAGTTGGTTTGGTTTGGCTTGGGGTTTGGGGGAGGTTGGTTTGGGGGAGGTCCTGTCAAATGCAAACATTTAGTTCTGTTGCTTTCTCCCTTGTTTAACCTATTCCATCTCACTCCTGTAATATATACTTGGAGAAAGTGTCTGGTAAGTCCTGGTTTTTCATCCAGGATATTTCTTTTTGAGCCAGGGTCTGAATTTTTCTAATTATGAAAGTAATGTGTGTCTTTTATCTTTTTACATTTGGGGGTTGGTGGGGAATGCCACAGTGCACTTGGGGAAGTCTGAACAACTTGCAGGAGTCAATTCTTGCTTTCTACCATGTGGGTCCTAGGGATCAAATGCAGATCTTCAGGTTTGGTAGAAAGCACTCCTACCCACTAAGCCATGTTGTACGTGTATGAGTGCATCCCTGCATGTATATAAGTGCACCTATGTCCTGCAGTACATGCAAAAGTCAGAAGAGGATGTCTGATTCCCCTTGAACTGGAGTTGCAGGTGGTTGTTAGCTACCATGTGGGTGCTGGGAATTGAACCCAGGTCCTTAGCAAGAGCAGCCGGTGCTCTTAACCACTGCCATCTCTCCAGTCCCTACATTTTAATGTCTTCTGTGTGTATATAATTTTGGGGAATCATACTGTAAATAAGGCATCCTACCCTATTTTACTTAGTACTATATTTTTCCATATGAAATTCCTTAAAAGCATTTCAATAGCTTGGATATTTTAGGGTTAAAATTAACTTCAGCTCATTTTGTTTTTAATTATATATGATAAGAAACAACTTTGTTTACAAATATTTTATCACATTTGAACTAAAAAATAAGATTATCTGTATAAATACTGATGTTGTGAACAGTTAAATAAGAGAAATGAAGACTCAGGGATCAGAAGACATGGTCCTATTTTCCTGATAGATTGAGAGATGGAGGCTCTTTGAAATTTCTAGTCATAGTTTACCTTCAAAAACAGTTGGATGGTAGCCAGGGAGATGACTTATTAGTTAAAGTGCTTGCTGCACAAATGTGAAGACCAGAGTTAAGACACCCAACACCCACATAAAAGAAGCTAGGTATTGCAATGCCCAAAAGTAGAGACAGATTGATTTTAGGGGCTTACAGACTACCCAATCAATGAGGGGCCCTGCCTTACCCCCCCAAAAAAGCTGGGTGTGGTGATGCCCACCTTTATTTAATCCCAGCACTTAGGGGGCAGAGGCAAATGAATCTGTGAGTTCAAGGCTGACCTGATTTTCATAGCAAGTTCCAAGCCAGCCAGAGCTTGGAGAATAGTAAGACCCTGTCTCCAAAAAACAGAAAAATAAAATTTATATGTAGTTGGAGAGATGAACAGCAGAGTTTTTGAAAGTAAGGAAAGGAAAATGTATACTAATACTTAACCTACCATATGGGAGGTCTGCTTTACTAAACTGTAAACAATCCAGAATGAGTGCTAAATGAATCAGGGTTCTCCATACTTACAGCACTTGGTCTTTGGTGTTTCTATTTGTGGTGAGATAGTGGATGACTAAAAGAGGCTCCTAAACCCAAACCAGGTAATAGAAGTATCTTCACAGTTAAGTTTTAAAGCTTTGATTGTGGCCAGATAGAATTCTCACTGTTGGAAGTATGAAGAAAAGAAAAAGAAGAAAAAAAAAAAAAAAGACAGTCTTGGTAGGAGTGAAGTGTCACACTAGTCATTTTTGTTTGTTTTTCAGAGTCTACCCTTATCTGTGTCGAGCCTTGAAGACCTTTGTCAAAGACCGAAAAGAGATCCCTTTTGCCAAGGATTTTTATGTTGCATTTCAAGACCTACCCACTAGACATAAGTAAGAAAGGAACCTCTTTGAAGAAAAAAGATCTTTCAATAGTACTGGTACTACTTATAAGCATTCAGAAAACAGGTTTCCCAGATCTGCCAGTAGCTGGCTATATGGTATCATACAAACCACTCTGCTAGGTCTCAATTTTCTTTTCTTTTTTTATATATTTTATGTGTATGAGTATATTTCCTGCATGCTGTAACAGTGCACCCATGTCATGCAATGCCCTTGGAGGTCAGAAGAGAACATTGAATTCCCCTGGAACTGGAGTTATAGATGGCTGTGCCATGTGGGTCCTGGGATTTGAACCCAGGTCTTCTGCAAGGGCAGCTAGTGCTCTTAACTGCTGAGCCATCTCTCCAACCCCAGGTCTCAATTTTCTCATCTATAATGCCTTTTGACTTAGATTTTCTACCTAAATCATGTAAAAGGTAGATTCGTTGCTATGAAATTTGTTTTGCTTGGTAGTGACAAGAATAGTAAGAACACTTAAAAATTGATGGTGGGGAGGTTGAGGGCTATTTAAAGGCTGAGTCTTAACTGTGTAGCTTAGGCTGGCCTCAAACTTGGAATTGTCCTTCCTCCCGGCTAAGATTAACATTTTGAAAAGTCATATCTATTACCCAGAAAGTTTAGTTTGAGAGAAACCTGTTTTTCATTGGAGATGGGATTGGTAGTATGGTGTGAAGCAGATGCTCAATGTTGTCATTTTAGATCCCCTTTTGGCAGTGGAGGTAGAGCAGAAGATTGATGGCAGGAGTGTGAAAAATGAAAACAGCTCTGTAGGAATTTCATGAATCAGGCCTGGAGTGGGTGGCACACACCTTTAATCCCAGAAGAGGCCCTAAGTTCAACCCCTAGCACTGAAGAAGGAAAAAACATGGGAATGGATACTATTAATGTGACACTTATATTTAAACAGGATTCGAGAGCTCACCTCGTCCAGGATTGGGCTGCTCACCCGCATCAGTGGGCAGGTGGTACGCACTCACCCAGTTCACCCTGAACTTGTGAGTGGAACTTTCCTATGCCTAGACTGTCAGACAGTGATCAGAGATGTAGAACAGCAGTTCAAATACACACAGCCAAACATCTGCCGAAATCCAGTGTGCGCCAACAGGAGGAGGTTCCTGCTGGACACGAATAAATCGAGATTTGTTGATTTTCAAAAGGTATTTACTTCCATTTAGATCACTTTCATATACATAGAAAATACACGCACTGTATAAATTAGGTGAGGTTCACTGCTAAAAATTCATTTTTTGGCCCTTAGAATACCTAAATGAGGTATCAAACTCACTTTGTAAAAATTAATTTGAAGTTTTTTCCCCTTCCAATGTTATTTTATGCCTTATCTTCATGTCTTTATTCCTGAAAGTGCTCTGTTTTGGGGGTGGGGAAAATGGCTATTTCAGTAGAGCTGGTGACATGATTAACAGGAATATAGTAGGATGTTCTCTGAGACAGAAGTGTTCCTCAGGCTGGGAATGTGGCTCAGTTTATAGAGTACCTGCACAAAGGTGTTTATCCCTATCACCCCATAAACTGGTTGTGTTGGTGCACACCTGTAATCCCAATACTCAGGAGGATCAGAAATTAAATGTCAATCCTTGGCTATATGGTTTGAGGCCAGGCTGAGGCTGGGCTGCATGAGACCCCATCTCAAAAGAGAAAGTGTCCCTGGAAATGTCCACACTGCTTTGCTCTTAGGCAGTGTATTGGGTACTTTTATGTTGCTGTGATAAAACGTCATGACCAAAAGTGTTTGCTGAGGGGAAAGAAGCTATTTTGGCTCACAGTTCCAGAGAAAAGTTCTTAATTTGGGGGGAGGCATAGCATCAGGAAGCTGGTTGGTTACATTTCCATGCTCATGCAGGAAACAGTGAACTGGAAACGGAGTGAGACTGTAAACCTTTAAAGTCTACCCTTAGTGATATGTTTCCTCTAGCAAGGCTGCCTCTCCTCATAACCTCCCCAAGCAGTGCCACCAACTAGGAACCAGGTATTCATATACCTGAGCCTATGGGGGACATTTCTCATTCAAACCACAGAAAGGAAACACTCACTGATAGTACCCTTAAATATAGTTGAATTGCCTTTATTTTTAGAGATAAATGTTAAAATAGTTAAATGTCAGGTTTCTTGATGTTCACAACTTTCAAATATTATAATAAAGAAAGCATTTGTTGGGTTGGCAAGATGGTTCAGCAGCTAAAGGTGCCTGCCTGAGTTCAGTCCAATCCCTGGGACCCACATGGTGAAAGGAGAGAACCAATTCTGGGCGGGGGGGGGGTCTTTTTCGAGATAGGGTCTCCCGGTAGCTCCAGCTGGCCAGGAACTCACTATGTAGACCAGGCTGGCCTCAAACTTACAAAGATCCTCCTGCCTCTACCTCCCACGTGCTGGGATTAAAGATGTGCGCCGCCATGCCCGGCTGAGAGAACCAATTCTTAAAAGTTGTCCTTTGATCTGCACACACACAAAGTAAATGTAAGTAAGAATTTTTTTTTAATGCATTTGTTATGTGAGTAATGTTAATAGTGGGTTAAGGTAGAGGGTATGAAAGTTTGTTAAACAATTCCTTTGAAAAGTTTAAGGAGGGGTTGGAGAGATTGCTCAACTGTTTAGAGCACTGGCTTCTCTTGCAGAGGACCTGGGTTCAGTTCCCAGTGCTGAACTAAGAACCATCTATAACTTCAATTTCAAGGGATCCAGTGTTCTCTTCTGGCCTCAGAACATTGCATGCACATGGTGCGCTTACATACATGTAAGCAAAACACAATATACACAAAATTTGAAAGTTTGAAAATGCAACACAGATCAAATGTTTATATGGTCATTTTGAGAATAGGGACTCTTTTTAGGTACAGGGTATCATTTTTGGGGAATTTGACTTAGAGTTTGATTTGAGGCAGGTTCTTGTGTAGCCCAGACTGGCCTTGAACTGTGTTACTAAGGAGGACACTGTGCTCCTGATCCTCTTGCCTCTACCTCTCAAGGGCTAGGATTACAGGCCTGTGCTACCACACCCAACTAAAAATGAAATTTTTGTGGATGTATTCTCTCAACCAATTAAACTATTTGACTAAAAGAAATTTTAGGGTACTTTTTTTTAAATCTGTATAAGTGTTTTGCCTCCATGTATGTAAGTGTACTGTGTATGTACAATGCCCACAGAGGCCAGAAGAGAGCATTGGATCCCCTAGAACTGGAGTTATGGGTGGTTGTTAGCTAAACCCAGGACCTTTGCAAGAGCAGACAGTGCTCTTAACCACTGAGCCATTTCTCCAGCTTCCGGGGCACAAGTTTTTTGTTTTTTTTAATATTTTATTCATTATTGTTATTTATGTGTATGAGTGTATTGCCTGCATGTATGTAAGGGCGCCCATGTCGTGGAATGCTTGCCAAGGTCAGAAGAAGGCAACAGATACTCTGAAACTGAAGTTACAGACCATTGTTAGCCACCATGTGGGTGCTGGGATTCGAATTCAGGCCCTCTGCAAGAGCAGTCAGTGCTCCTAACTGCTGAGCCACCTTCCAACCCCAGGGGCACAAAATTTTTAAGGTGAACTTTAGCATATGTCAGTAAGTCAATGGGGCAGTGGCTGGGGAAATGGTTTAGTCTGTGATGTGTTTTTGCTGTGTAAACGTAAGGACTCAAGTTTGATCCCTAGCACCTGTATGAAAAGCCTAGTGTGTTGGTGTATACTTATAATCTCTGGGCAGAAGAGGCAGAGACAGGCAGATCCCTAAGGTTGGTTGACCATACTAGCAACACCACGGGCAGTGAGAAACATGTCTTAAAAATAATATGGATGGTGCCTGAGGAAAGACACCTGAAGTTGGCCTGTGGCCCCCTTCTTGTGCACACATGCATCCACATTCAAACACACAACAAAGGGGATAAAAATGACTAAGGGGTCAGGTTGGGATATGTTGGTATTTTAGAATTTGATTTTGCTTGCATGCATTTAAGGGTTCTGTTCACATTCTTGGTTGTAGGTTCGTATTCAAGAGACTCAAGCAGAGCTTCCTAGAGGAAGTATCCCCCGAAGTTTAGAAGTCATCCTGAGAGCGGAAGCTGTAGAGTCAGCCCAAGCCGGTGACAAGTGTGACTTCACAGGGACACTAATTGTTGTGCCTGATGTCTCCAAGCTTAGCACACCAGGTCAGTAATTCATGGCTCAAATTTAACCACTCTTCGTCGCCTGTGCCGCAGGATATCTGGCTTCTCACATCTTTCTTGTCATCCTTCACGCTACCAAGCAGAGTGAGCAAGGAAGTATGAAGAATTTAAAAATCATATTGTTACAGAAGGTGCTGTTTCAGCTTTGACTTAGTCAAGCATATTGATTCTCAGCACCTTTACTATTTGAGCTCTGGAACAACTCATCTTTTATTCTTCCAGGAGCACGTGCAGAGACTAACTCTAGAGTCAGTGGAGTTGATGGATATGAGACGGAAGGCATTCGAGGACTCCGGGCACTTGGGGTCAGAGACCTGTCGTACAGACTAGTCTTTCTTGCCTGTTGTGTTGCGCCAACCAATCCAAGGGTGAGTCTTTACTTTTATTTATTTGTTGTGTTGGGGAACAAACACAGGGCCTTGTGCATGGTAGGAAGATAGGGAGCTACATCCCTAATCCTAATGGTGATATTAAATAAGACGGCAGAGCTTGGTAAAGCCCTTCACCTTCACTAAGGCTCATTTTTTTCTTCATGTCAGTGACAAACATTCTGCTATAGCTCATAGAGTGCTATCAAACCATATACTAGTTTTTGCCCTCTGTACAAATGAAAAGCTCTTATTCATCTTTATTAGGAGTTTTAACTATAGGCAATAAATCATGCTCTTGACCTCCCCAGCTGTTTTGTTTGTAGTGGTTTCTTCTCTTTCACATTATCTTTGTTTTGTTTTGTCTTTTCTCCACCTCAGTTTGGAGGGAAAGAGCTCAGAGATGAGGAACAGACAGCTGAGAGCATTAAGAACCAAATGACAGTAAAGGAGTGGGAAAAAGTCTTTGAAATGAGTCAAGACAAAAACCTGTATCACAATCTCTGTACCAGCCTCTTCCCTACCATACACGGTAAGAGTTCTATTTGTGACATAAACTTGAAATTGGTAGCATTTCACTGGGTGGTGTTGGCTTGGGGACTTCCATGACAAGGTGCAAGTTGAGATGTCAGCAGAGGCTGAGCACTCAAAAGGCAGACTGGGACTGGAGCAACTGCTTACTCCAGTACTCGGATGACTTAGCAGTTAGTGCTAGTGGCTAATTGGAAGCTTTGATTCTGTACCGTGGGTCTACCCAGTAGATAGGTCTTCAAAGAGCAAAGCAGTGAGGAGGCAAAGAACAATCAGCGGGAAGAGAGTTAGGTTCCCCTCTCTTTCTCTTTTTCTCACTCTTTCATTATAGATCAGGCTGGCCTTGAACTCACAGAGCTCTGCCTGCCTCTGCCTCCCAAGTGCTGGGACTAAAGGCGTGCACCACCACACCCAGCTAACTTTCTTGGGGTTTTTTGTGGGGTTTTTTTTTTTTTTTTTTTTTTTTTTTTATTTTTTTTGAGAAAGGGTCCCCCTATAGCCCCACCCACCTGGAA